>NC_140998.1:137365610-137903110 GCF_052327205.1 Somniosus microcephalus
ACTGGGGGGGAGAGAGAGACTGGGGGGGGAGAGAGAGACTGGGGGGGAGAGAGAGACTGGGGGGGAGAGAGAGACTGGGGGGGGAGAGAGAGACTGGGGGGGAGAGAGAGACTGGGGGGGAGAGAGAGACTGGGGGGGAGAGAGAGACTGGGGGGAGAGAGAGACTGGGGGGAGAGAGAGACTGGGGGGGGAGAGAGACTGGGGGGGAGAGAGAGACTGGGGGGAGAGAGAGACTGGGGGGGAGAGAGACTGGGGGGGAGAGAGACTGGGGGGGAGAGAGAGACTGGGGGGGAGAGAGAGACTGGGGGGAGAGAGAGACTGGGGTGGAGAGAGAGACTGGGGGGAGAGAGAGACTGGGGGGGAGAGAGAGACTGGGGAGGAGAGAGAGACTGGGGGGGAGAGAGAGACTGGGGGGAGAGAGAGACTGGGGGGGAGAGAGAGACTGGGGGGGAGAGAGAGACTGGGGGGGAGAGAGAGACTGGGGGGGAGAGAGAGACTGGGGGGAGAGAGAGACTGGGGGGGAGAGAGAGACTGGGGGGGAGAGAGAGACTGGGGGGGAGAGAGAGACTGGGGGGGAGAGAGAGGACTGGGGGGGAGAGAGAGACTGGGGGGGAGAGAGAGACTGGGGGGGAGAGAGAGACTGGGGGGGGAGAGAGAGACTGGGGGGGGAGAGAGACTGGGGGGGAGAGAGAGACTGGGGGGGAGAGAGAGACTGGGGGGGAGAGAGAGACTGGGGGGGAGAGAGAGACTGGGGGGGAGAGAGAGACTGGGGGGGAGAGAGAGACTGGGGGGGAGAGTGACTGGGGGGAGAGAGTGACTGGGGGGAGAGAGAGACTGGGGGGAGAGAGAGACTGGGGGAGAGAGAGACTGGGGGAGAGAGAGACTGGGGGGAGAGAGAGACTGGGGGGAGAGAGAGACTGGGGGGAGAGAGAGACTGGGGGGAGAGAGAGACTGGGGGGGAGAGAGAGAGAGAGTGAGACTGGGGAGAAAGGGAGAGAGAGAGAGCGACTGAGGGGGGAGATAGAGAGACGGGGAGAGAGAGAGAGAGTGAGACTGGGGAGAAAGGGAGAGAGAGAGAGACTGGGGGAGAGAGAGAGAGAGAGACGGGAGAGGGAGAGAGAGACTAGAGAGACTGGGTGGAGAGAGAGGAGAGAGACTGGGGAGAGAGAGAGAGAGACTGGGGAGAGAGAGGAGAGAGACTTGGGAGAGAAAGCGAGACTGGGGGAGAGAGAGAGAGAGAGAGAGAGAGACGGGGAGAGAGAGAGAGAGAGACTGGGGAGAGAGAGAGAGAGAGAGAGAGAGAGAGAGAGAGAGACGGGGAAGGGAGAGAGAGAGAGAGATGGGGGAAGGGAGGGAGAGACTGGGTAGAGAGAGAAATAGAGAGACTGGGAGACAGAGAGAGAGAGATAGAGAGACGGGGAGCGAGAGAGAGATTGGGGGGAGAGAGAGAGAGACTGGAGGAGGGAGAGACAGGGGCGGGGGGTGACGCAGGGCTCGCCAATCTCACCGACACTCTTTAATATTTACATAAATGAATTGGCAAAACTACTTGAACAATCTACAGCACCCGGCCTCACCCTATTTGAATCCAAGGTTAAATTCCTCCTCTATGCAGATGACCTGGTTCTGCTGTCACCAACTAAGGAGGGTCTACAGCAGAACCTGGATCTGCTGGAGTCGTACTGCCAGACTTGGGCCCTGACAATAAATCCCCAGAAAACCAAAGTCCTTGTGTTCCAGCAAAGATCGAGACATCAGGTACCCAAAACAAATTTCACACTAGCAACAACCAAAATTGAACAAACCACTAACTACACATACTTGGGCTTAAAAATCAGTTCTACGGGAAATTTCCATCTGGTTGTGAATGAACTGAAAGAGAAAGCAAGAAGGGCTTTCTATGCCATTAAAAAATCAATCCAAATAGAAATCCCAATTAGCATTTGGCTCAAAATTTTCAAATCAGTAATTGAACCAATTGCACTCTATGGCAGTGAGGTGTGGGGACCGCTAACACAACAAGAATTTGCAAAATGGGACAAACACCCAATTGAGATCCTAGATGCAGAATTCTGTAAAAGTATACTCCGGACTCAAAGGAAAACCGTAAACAATGCATGCAGGGCAGAACTAGGCCAATATCCATTAATAATCACTGTCCAAAAAAGAGCCACCAAATTTTGGAAACACCTAGAAATGAGCAACCCCCAATGCTATCACTACGAAGCCCTGAAATGCCAAGAGAGGACCATAAAGAAGAATACCCTCAGTCAACTAGTCCTGGGACTCAGTGAAGTAACTACTAACACTACTAACAATAACCAGCCCCAGGACAGTGACAGCGTAACACAAAGAATTCGACCCAACACAATCGTCGCTAAGCAAAAGGAAAAATATCTGTCATATTGGGCAGAAACAACAAAAACCCAAAGCTACTTGGCCCTAAACAGACAATACAATATGGCTGATTACCTGACCGTGGTAAAGGATAGCAAACTGAGAAAAACCTTGACAATGTACAGACTTAGTGAACATAACCTGGCGATCGAAAAAGGTAGACACAGACAGACCCGGCTACCAAGAGAGGACAGGATATGCTCTCACTGTAGTCAGGGAGTGGTGGAGACAGAGGTGCACTTCCTCACAGCTTGTAGAAAATATCAGGGCATAAGGGAGAATTTCTACCCAAAATTCACAAAAATATGCCCGGAATTCAGAAATTTGAATGACGACCAAAAACTCCCATACCTACTAGGGGAAGAGAGAAATTGCATAGCACTAGCGGCACACTATGTTACAGCTTGCCATAAACAGAGGGACAACCAGTAAATATAAGAAAAGAGTATATATAAATTATATGAAAGTATATATTTATACACTCAGGGATATATCTGTTTATACACTGTACGGATAGATCTGTATTTTTGTGAACAAACATGAATGCTTTCCGATGCTTTGGCAACATAAGATGTAACTTGTCATGCCAATAAAGCGATTTGAATTGAATTGAATTGAATTGACTGGGGGAGAGAGAGAGAGACTGGAGGAGGGAGAGACTGGAGGAGAGAGAGAGACGGAGAGAGAGAGAGACTGGGAGAGAGAGATTGGAGGAGGGAGAGTCTGGAGGAGAGAGAGAGAGACGGGGGAGAGAGAGAGACGGGGGAGAGAGAGAGAGACGGGGGAAAGAGAGAGACTGGGGAGAGAGAGAAAGAGAGACTGAGGGGGGAGAGAGAGAGAGACTGAGGAGGGAGAGAGAGAGAGAGACGGGGAGAGAGAGAAACTGGGGAGAGAGAGAGGGAGAGGAGAAACTGGGAGACAGAGAGAGAGACTGGGAGACAGAGAGAGAGATAAAGAGACAGGGAGAGAGAGAGAGATTGGGGGGAGAGAGAGGGAGAGGGCTAGAAATTCGGTATCGCCCCGTTTGGAGAGGGAAGGAGAGAAAGAGATAGAGAGGGGGAAGGAGAGAGAGGGGGAAGGAGAGAGAGGGGGAAGGAGAGAGAGGGGGAAGGAGAGAGAGGGGGAAGGAGAGAGGGGGGGAAGGAGAGAGGGGGGAAGGAGAGAGGGGGGAAGGAGAGAGGGGGGGAAGGAGAGAGGGGGGGAAGGAGAGAGGGGGGGGAAGGAGAGAGGGGGGGAAGGAGAGAGAGGGGGAAGGAGAGAGAGGGGGAAGGAGAGAGGGGGGGAAGGAGAGAGAGGGGGAAGGAGAGAGAGGGGGAAGGAGAGAGAGGGGGAAGGAGAGAGAGGGGGAAGGAGAGAGAGAGAGAGAGGTAAGGAGAGAGAGAGAGACAGACAGAGACAGAGGGAAGGAGAGAGAGAGAGACTGGGGAGAGAGAGCGACGGGGAGATAGAGAGAGAGAGAGAGAGAGAGAGAGAGAGACGGGGAGATAGAGAGAGAGAGAGACGGGAAGATAGAGAGAGAGAGACTGGGGAGATAGAGAGAGAGTCTGAGGGGGGAGAGAGTGAGCGACTGAGGGGGGAGAGAGAGAGAGCGACTGAGGGGGGAGAGAGAGAGAGCGACTGAGGGGGAGAGAGAGAGACTGGGGTAGAGAGAGAGAGACAGGGGAGAGAGAGAGAGAGAGAGTAGAGAGACTGGGGGGAGAGAGCGGAGAGAGACTGGGGAGAGAGAGACTGGGGAGAGAGAGAGAGAGAGAGAGACCAGGGAGGAGAGAGAGAGGGACCAGGGGGAGAGAGAGAGAGAGAGAGACCGGGGGGGGGGGGGAGAGAGAGAGAGAGAGAGAGAGAGAGAGAGAGAGACTGGGGGAGAGAGAGCGATTGAGGGGGGGAGAGAGAGAGAGAGAGAGAGACTGGGGAGATAGAGAGAGAGACTGAGGGGAAGAGAGAGAGTCTGGGGGGGAGAGAGAGAGAGAGAGACTGGGGGAGAGAGAGAGACGGGGAGGGAGAGAGAGTAGAGAGACTGGGGGGAGAGAGAGGAGAGAGATTGGGTAGAGAGAGAGAATGGGGGGAGAGAGAGAGAGAGAGAGACTGTGGGAGAGAGAGCAACTGAGGGGGGCGAGAGAGAGAGAAAGATGGGGAGAGAGAGAGGAATGAGAGTGAGAGGGAAGGAGAGAGAGAGAGAGAGAGAGAGACTGTGGGAGAGAGAGCAACTGAGGGGGCGAGAGAGAGAGAAAGATGGGGAGAGAGAGAGGGAATGAGAGTGAGAGGGAAGGAGAGAGAGAGAGAGAGAGAGAGAGAGAGAGAGAGGGAAGGAGAGAGAGAGAGTTAAGGGGAGAGAGAAACAGAGAGAGAGAGACAGAGAGAGAGAGAGAGGGAAGGAGAGGGAAGGAGAGAGAGAGAGAGAGAGAGAGAGAGGAGAGAGAGAGAGAGGGAGGGAAGGAGAGAGAGACGGAAGGAGAGACAGAGAGGGAAGGAGAGAGAGACAGAGAGAGAGGGAAGGAGAGAGAGAAAGTGGTGGGGGAAAGGGGGAGAAAGGGGGGGAGAAAGGGGGGAAGTGGTGGGGGGAAAAGGGGTGGTGAAGGGGGGGCCTGCTGTTTTTTTCCCTTTTTTTTTCTCCCCCTCCCCCTCCTTCTTCACCCCTCCCCCTCCTTGCTCTTCACCCCCTCCCCCTCCTCGCTCTCTCTCTCTCCCTCCCTCCCCCTCTCCCTCCCCCTCTCCCTCCTTTCCGGTACCAGAACGGAGTCAGTCTGACATCGGGAGGCCGGGTGCCCATCGCTCCGAAGCGAGCCCGGGGTTGCGCATGGTGAACGCGGCGGGCCTTTGAAACCGGTTGGCCGGGCGGCAGATGAACGCCTTTCGCTGCGGTGGGTGGGGGGGGGGGGGAGAGAGAGACGCCGCCGCTCACCTGCTCTCTTCCCCGGAATTTCGGCCTGCGCGGGGAAGAGAGAGAGAGAGACTGGGGAGGTGGGGGGGCGGGCCTTCAGCAGGTTCGACAGGTTCCGGGAGAGAGAGACGCCGCCACTCAGCTGCTCGCTTCCCTCTTCCCCAGGGCTTTCGGGCTGGCGGGGAAGAGAGAGAGAGAGAGAGAGAGAGATTCGGGGGGGGTGGGGGGGGGGGGGGAGAGTGAGAAATGCCAGGGCATTCAGCAGGCTTGACAGGTTCCGGGCGCGCTGGGAATCCGCTGAACTCGAGGCCCAGGCTTCCCGCGCTGCTAGGCCGCGGCTCCGCGCATCCACTACAATAAAGAGAGATTCCTAAATATCAAAGTTCAGGTTTTTAAGCACCGCATAGCTAAGAAGACAACTGAACAAAAGAACCTAACGGGGTACACACAGAAAGTGGGGAAAAAAATCATTAGGAATCAAGATGGCGGACACTCACCTCAGTTGAGAAAGATTAGGCCCGCCCACACACACACCGATTGGTCAACCGTCAGGTCACTGAACTGTAGGATTGGTCAATCATCACGTCACTCAACTGCAGGATGGCCCGCCCGCACACGCAATGAACCCGCCCCCGTGGTGCAGCGATTGGTCGACCGTCAGGTCGCTCGACTGTACGATTGGTCAACCTTCACATCACTCAATGCTAATGAGGGGATAATGAGCAGAATTTTGAAAGTTTTTCGGATACCGTCGGCACAATTTTTGTCTCACTGAAAAGCAAAAATGCTTATGACCGTTCCGGAATCGTAAGCTTTCTTTTGATGTAACACACGTGTAGGTATGCTCTATAACTTTTGAGTGTAGAGAGGACGGACAGACAGACAGACAGAAGAGCAATTTTATATATATACTAGCTGGAGTGCCCGGCGGTGCCGAGGCTTTTTCGAGGGCATGTTGTTGTTGGAAGAGAGAGCGAGAGAGAACGACCGGGGGGGGGAAGAGAGCGAGCGACCGGGGGGGAAGAGGGAGAGCGACCGGGGGGGGAAGAGGGAGAGCGACCGGGGGGGGAAGAGGGAGAGCGACTGGGGGGGGAAGAGGGAGAGCGACCGGGGGGGAAGAGGGAGAGCGACTGGGGGGAAGAGGGAGAGCGACCGGGGGGGAAGAGGGAGAGCGACCGGGGGGGAAGAGAGAGAGCGACCGGGGGGGAAGAGAGAGAGCGACCGGGGGGGGAAGAGAGAGAGCGACCGGGGGGGAAGAGAGAGAGCGACCGGGGGGGAAGAGAGAGAGCGACCGGGGGGAAGAGAGAGAGCGACCGGGGGGGGGAAAGAGAGAGAGCGACGGGGGGGGGGAAGAGAGAGAGCGACTGGGGGGGGGAAGAGAGAGAGCGACTGAGGGGGAAGAGGGGGGAAGGGAAGGGAGGGGGGGAAGAGGGGGGGAGACGGGGGGGAAGAGGGGGAGGGAAGGGGAGATAGAGGGGGAGGGGGGGAGGGGAGGGAAGGGGGAGGGGAGAAGAAGGGGGACAGGGGAGGGGGAGGGGGGAGGGGAGGGGAGAGGGGGGGAGGAGTGGGGGGGGGGAGTCCCCGAGACCCGCCCCCCGATGTCCCGAGCCTCGCCCTCCCGAGGCCCGATCTCACGAGGCCCGATCTCCTGAGCCCCGCCCCCCGATCTCCTGAGGCCCGATCTCCCGAGCCCCTCCCCCCCCCACCCCCCGATCTCCCGAGGCTCGCCCCCAACCCCCCCGATCTCCGGAGGCCCGATCTCACAAGCCCCGCCCCCCGCCCAGGCCGGCTTCAAGAGCAGAGAGAGACGCCGCCGTGCAACCTACCGCGTGAGGCCCGGCCGGACTCAAGTCGCGCGCGCTGACTCCTGCCCCACCCGCCTTTACTAACATGGCGGCGGTGGCGATGCTCGGCTCAGGCCCACCCCCTCCAGCCTTCAGAAAGATGGCGGAGATTGCGAGCCGCTTGTTCAGCGTGACGGGAGGTGCCTAGCTCGGGCGTGGCTGGGCAACAGAGGCCCAGGCTTACAGGCCTGGAAAAACGGTTAAAGGTAGGAAAATTCTAGATGTTACAGAAAAGGGTTACAAATTAATTAACTTTTTTTTAAAACAATTTGTGTTTTAAAAGCAACATTTTTTTTTTGCTGGAAATGTAGATTTGAAAAGAAACACGCAGAAAGCAGGAAAAAGAAATGAAAAGTTTGGAATCAAGATGGCGGCGACTCACCTCGGTTCAGAACGATAAGGCCTGCCCACACACGCACCGATTGGTGGACCGTCAGTTCACCGAAGCGTAGGATTGGTCAATCGTCCCGTCACTCGACTGTAGGAGGGCCCGCCCGCATGCGCCAGGAACCCGCCCCGCCACACAGCGATTGGTCAACCGTCGAGTTGCTCGACCGTACGATTGGTCGGCCTAGACATCACTCGATGCTAATGAGCGGATAATGAGCGGAATGTTGAAAGTTTTTTGGATACCACGGGCGCAATTTTTGTCTCGCTGAAACGTAAATACGCTTATGACGGTTCTGGAATCGTAAGTTTTCTTTCGATATAACACACGTGTAGGTACGCTCTATAACGTTCGAGTTTATTCAATACAGACAGACAGACAGACGGAATGACAGCCAGACAGATCGACCGCTTTATATATATATAGACTAGCTGGAGTGCCCGGCGGTGCCGAGGGAATTTTTGAGGGAATGTTGTTGTTGGAAGAGAGAGAGCGACTGGGGGGAAGAGAGAGAGAGAGAGCGAGCGACTGGGGGGAGAGAGAGAGCGAGCGACTGGGGGGAAGAGAGAGAGAGAGAGAGAGAGAGAGACTGCGGGGACAGGGAGAGAGAGAGATAGAGCGACTGGGGGGGAAGAGAGAGAGCGACTGGGGGGTGAGGGAGAGGGGGGAATGGGGGAGGGGAGGGGGGAAGGAGGGGAGGGGGAGGGGAGAGGGGGGAATGGGGGAGAGGGGGAGGGGAGGGGGGGAGAGGGGGGAGGGAGGGGGTGTGGGGGGAGAGGGGGAGGGGAGGGGGGAGAGGGGGGAGGGGAGGGGGGGAGGAAGGGGAGAGGGGAGGGGGGGAGGAAGGGGAGAGGGGAGGGGAGGAGGGGGACGGGGGGAGGGGAGGAGAGGGGGGAGGAAGGGGAGAGGGGAGGGGGAGAAAGGGAGGGGGAGAAAGGGAGGGGGGAGCTCGCAGACCCGATGGCTCCGCGGAGCTCCGTGCCGCCCCACGCACTGACATGGCTCAGCCCGAGCCCCGCCCTCCCGAGCACCGGCCTCCCGCTCTACCGCTCTCCGGAGCCCCGCCCTCCCACTGCGCTCTCCTGACCCCCGAGCCCCGCGCGCGCGCGCGCGCCCTCCCGAGCTCCGCCTTCCCGAGCCCCGCCCGAGCCGGCTTCAAGACCAGAGAGACGCCGCCGCGCAACCTACCGGACTCAAGTCGCGCTCCGGGCGGAAGATGACGCGGACGCTGACTCCCGCCCCGCCCGCATTTACTAACATGGCGGCGGTGGCGACGCTCGGCTCAGGCCCGCCCCCTCCAGCCTTCACAAAGATGGCGGCGATCACTGGCCTTTTGTCGATCGCGACGGGAGGCACCTAGCTCGGGCGTGGCTGGTCAAATGACGCCCAGGCTTTGAGGCCTGGAAAAACGGTGTAAGGTAGGAAAATTATAGAGGTTAGACAAAAGATTTACAAATTAATTAACTTTTTTTAAAAACAATTTGTCTTTTAAAAGCAACTTTTTTTTTGCTGGAAATGTAGATTTGAAAAGAAACACGCAGAAAGCGGGAAAAAGAAATGAAAAGTTTGGAATCAAGATGGCAGCGACTCACCTTGGTTCAGAACGATAAGGCCCGCCCACACACGCACCGATTGGTGGACCGTCAGGTCACCAAAGCGTAGGATTGGTCAATCGTCCCGTCACTCGACTGTAGGAGGGCCCGCCTGCACGCGCCAGGAACCCGCCGTACGATTGGTCGACCTCGACATCACTCTATTGCTAATGAGCGGATAATGAGCGGAATGTTGAATGTTTTTTGGATACCGTGGGCGCAATTATTGTCTGGCCGAAACGTAAATACGCTTATGACGGTTCTGGAATCGTAAGCTTTCTTTCGATGTAACACACGTGTAGGTACGCTCTATAACTTTCGAGTTTATTCAATACAGACAGACAGACAGACAGACAGACGGAATGAGACAGACAGACAGGTCGACCGCTTTATATATACAGATAGATAGATAGATAGATAGATAGATAGATAGATAGATAGATATCCAATCTGATTTCCAGGCAACTACCTAAAAAACTCTTCTTTGGCAAGTTTTTTTGTCCAGGTATATGTCTTTTGTTTAATTAGATGTGCTAACAAGCTTACACACACGCTATCTGTGGATTATTATGATGGTACACTATTGTGCCTAGCTCTATCAATTAAGCACAGACTTCGTTTATCTTTGTTTTTTGTTTCTTACAAACTTTCTTTATTCAACAGTTAATGGAGACCTTGAAACTACTGACTATTCTAGCTGTAAGAAAATACTACATCAAACACCAATCGATTTGCCTCATAAGCTCATGCTAAGCTCACCTTAATTTCCCATCAACCTCTCTGCCTCTTCCTTCTCCATGTTCCAACAATAGCCTATTTCTGTTGCTACAGAATCATAGAATCGTAGAATGATACAGCACAGAAGGAGGCCATTCGGCTCATCATGCCTGTGCCAGCTCTTTTGAAAGAGCTGTTGAATTAGTCCCATTCCCCTGCTCTTTCCCCATAGCCCAGCAAAATTATCCTTTTCAAATATTTAACCATTCCCTTTTGAAAGTTATTATTGAATCTGATTCCACTACCCTTTCCAGCAATGCATTCCAGATCATAACAACTCACTGCAT
The DNA here is from genome assembly GCF_052327205.1 of Somniosus microcephalus. NCBI lineage: Eukaryota > Metazoa > Chordata > Chondrichthyes > Squaliformes > Somniosidae > Somniosus > Somniosus microcephalus. Next base: position 137,375,774 of record NC_140998.1, read on the forward strand.
ATTTTTTTCCCTCATGTCGCCTCTGGTTCTTTTGCCAATTACCTTAAATCTGTGTCCTCTGGTTACCAACCCTTCTGCTACTGGAAACATTTTCTCCTTATTTACTCTATCAAAACCCTTCAAGATTTTGAACACCTCTATCAAATCTCCCCTTAACCATCTCTGCTCTAAGGAGATCAACCCCAGTTTCTCTAGACTCTCCACATAGCCAAAGACTTTCAACCGTGGTACCATTCTAGTAAATCGCCTCTGCTCCCTCTCTAATGCCTTGACATCCTTCCTAAAGTGTGGTGCCCAGAATTGGCCACAATGCTCCAGATGGGTCCTAACCGGTGTTTTATAAAGGTTTAGCATAACCTCCTTGTTTTTGTACTCTATGGGCTGGATTTTGTGAATGGAGGCGAGTTGGAGGCGGGACTGCTATTTGTCGTGTCAATGTCCCGTCTCCATCCTCGCCTGACCAACCAGAGGGATTTTCCCCTGATTGAGCGTGTTAAGCCCGCCCTGCGGGCTCAGCAGGCCAGTTAGGGAGGAAGTCACTGACAGAGCACGTCAACGTCAGACGTGCTATTAGTCAAGACTTCTTGAAAGAAGAAATGTCAGTGTTTGACAGCTCTGTGAAGCTGTCAAACACTGACATTCTCTTTAGTTTGATGAGTTCTTGTGTTCAGAACTCATCAAACCTTTCAAATTTGTAAATTTCACATAGCTGTTGGATTGGAGGTTCCAACAGCCAGTCTGTGAAATTGACCAGGAGGATGTTGGCTCTCCCGATCCACCGCGGCTGAAGGCTGTAGGAAGAAAACAAGGTAAGTGAACACTTTTTAAAACTTATCACTCACCTTGCATACTTACCACTCCACACTTGCACCCATCACTCACCTCTACATCTTACTTCCAGGTGCCTCCGATCGCCGCAGACCTCCTCCACGTTTCCTCCAACCCGGCGGGGTTCTCCGAGGTCAGGAAGCTTTCACCTGTGAAGGTAAAATGGCACTAATCTTTTTTTCTGCCTGTTACCTACCTTTAACAGGCAGTTAAAAGGATTAAATGCCTTTCCCGCCTCCAGGAGACGGGACCCGAAGCTGCACATCTTCCCACCTCCTGGCAAATGGCACGGAGGCGGGATGGGGGCGGGTTTGCCATCCGCCCCCACTTTCTCCAAATTTACTGGCTGTCCCGCCTCCATGCCTGCCTCCTCGGGGCTTGGAAAATCCAGCCCATTGCCTCTATTTTAAAAGCCAAGGATCTACCTGATTGAGTGCTTTGATGAAGTTACATCGAAGGTTTATGAAGGTAGTGCAGTAGATGTTGTGTATATATGGACTTTCAAAAGGCATTTGACAAAGTACCGCATAACAGACTTATTTGGAAAATAGAAGCACATGGTATAAAAAGGATAGCAGTAACTTGGGTATGAAATTGGCTAAGGGATAAGTGATGAACCGATGTTTTTCTGACTGGAGGGAAAAATGCAGTGGGGTCCTCCAGTGGTCGGCATTAGGAATATTGCTTTTCTAGTTATATATAAATGACTTGGGCTTGGGTATAGGGAGTACAATTTCAAAGTTGTAGATGATACAAAACTTGGTAACATAGTAAATAGTGAACAGGATAGTAGCAGACTTCAGGAAGACTTAGAGAGACTGGTAAAATGGGCAGACACATGGCAGATGCAATTTAATGCGGATAAGTGTGAAGTGATGCACTTTGGGAGAAACAACATAGAGAGGCAGTATAATCTAAATGGTACTATTTTAGATGGGTGCAGGAGCAGAGGGATAATATTCACAAATCCTTGAAAGTGGAAGGGCACGTTGATAAGGCAGTTAAGAAAGCATATGGGATACTTGGCTTTGTAAATAGGGGCATTGAATACAAAAACAAGTCAGTCATGCTAAACCATTACAAGTCACTGGTTAGGCCTCAGTTGGAGTATTGTGTACAATTCTGGGCACCACATTTTCGGAAGGATGTCAAGGCCCTGGAGAGGGTACAGAGGTTTATCAAGATGATACCGGGGATGAGGGAGTTCAGTTATGTGGAGAGATTGGAGAAGCAGGGATTGCTCTCCTTGGAGCAGAGAGGGTTAAGGGGAGACCTACTAGAGGTATTCAAAATTCTGAGGAGTTTTAATAGAGCGAATAGGGAGAAACTATTTCCTCTGGCTAGAGGTCATAGTTTTAAAATAATTGGCATAGCACCAGAAGTGAAGTGAGGAAAAATGTCTTTGTGAGGGTTGTTAAGATCTATAACGCACAACCTGAAAGTGTGGTGGAATCAGATCCCGTAGTAACTTTCAAAGGGCATGTGGACATGTACTTGAAGAGGACTGAATTGGAGGGTTATGGGGCAAAAGCTGGAGAGTGGGACTAATTGGATAAAGAGCCAGCACAGGCATAACGGGCCATATGACCTCCTTCTGTGCTGTAGGATTCTATGATTCTATCATCCTGTATGCTTTTTTTAATAGCCTTCTCAATATGCCCTGTCACCTTCAAAGACTAGTATACGTACACCCCAGGTCTCTGTTCCTGCATCCTCTTTAAAATTGTTCCATTTAGTTTATATTGCCTATCCTCATTCTTCCTACCAAAATGAATCACATCATACTCTGTATTAAATTTCATCTGCCAGGTGTCTGCCCATTTCACCAGTCTTTCTATGTCCTCCTGAATCTGTTACTATCCACTTCACTGCTTACTACATTTCCGAGTTTCATGTCACCTGCAAACTTTGTAATTATGCCCTCTATGCCCTAGTCCAGGTTATTAACATATATCAAAAAGAGCAGTGGTACCAACACTGACCCCTGGGGAACACCACTGCACACTTCCCTCCAGTCTGAAAAACATCTGTTCACCAGAACTCTCTGCTTTCTGTCCCTTAGCCAATTTCGTATCCATGCAGCCACTGTCCCTTTAATCCCATGAGCTTCAATTTTGTTAACAAGTCTATTATGTGGTACTTTATCAAATGCCTTTTGAAAGTCCATAATCATAACATCAATCGTATTACCCTAATCCACCCTCTCTGTTACTTCATCAAAGAACTCAATCAAATTAGTCAAACATGATTTTACTTTAACAAATCCATGCTGGCTTTCATTTATTAACCCATATTTTTCCAAGTGTCAATTAATTTTGTCCCGGATTAATGTCTTCCAAAGTCTCCCACCACCGACATTAGGCTGATTCGCCTGTATTTGCCGAGTTTATTCCGTTCCCCTTTATTGAACATTTGTAATGCCCCCTATGTTCCTAGTAGTTCATCTTGTACAGCGATCTCTTACTAATGAATTATATCCTGATTTATCAGTGCCCACAGTCTTCCTGATGTCACAATGTCTTGTTACAGAGAATACCTATCACTAATTCATACAGCATATGGCCCTGTAAATATATATTTTGGCCGTTGAAAACTAATAATTCAACAAACCTTTACTAATTTTACAAGGAGATTTCCACAGTGTAACTGAGTTTCACCTGATGTTTTTTAAAGAAAGATGGTATTAGACCCTTAAGACTGCAGATGTGTGCAGTACAAATCCTGTCTCACAGGGATGATTGGCTTGGTTTTCTGTTCAAAGTTCTGTGACACTAAAATAAACATCAATTATACTAGCTGCATAGCTACTGGTGCTGCCTGACCCCACATTTGTCTGCAGTAGAATCAATAGCACTCACCAAAATAATTCATCACAGCAAAATTCCAGATTTAAATCCATTCAGTTTATGAGATAGGACTTGAAAGTTGGCTGAACTGAATTTATAGACATTGCTGTTTATTTCCATTCTGCTCCTGCACATCACAGCATTATAAACATCCTTAGCTATGGGGAAAATTCTGGACAGATATCAAATCAGTGAAGTAGCAAGTGTTATAAATTTGTGGATTTTCTTATAGAGTATTAGTAATTTAAGAAAGAGATGGTGTGCTTGGATCGTGATCAAGTCTACTTAATTGATTGAGATGGAAGTGTGGGAGAGATGTGTGTGCTAATTATGTTTGTATCAATTTCTTGCTCAAGAAACATCCAGACAATATCCGGACGATGCGAAGACCGAATCTACTGAATTCACCTTGCCACAAACCAGGACTTTGTTTAATGAACCATCAGAAACTGTTACATCTTCAGAAGTCATTCTTGTAAAGAGTAATTGACCCTTTATGAACTTGCTTGTTGAAATGGCTTTTAGTATTTGCCATTTTTGTTCTTCCTATTTCAATTTATTTATAAATATAATAGTTGCGTCAGTCCTTTAAAAACTCTAGTTTGAATTTAATACTCACCATATCAGAGTGTTCAATAGCACAGCATAAGTCTGCTTAATCTAGCAAGATTACTTCAAGTGGGGTCATCGTTAACCCTTGGGGTACACAATCTTCCAAGATTATTGGAAAGGTAGTGTTTTTAGATCATAGGTGACAAGCTCCACTTACAGGAACTGCTATTAAACCACTGAGAGAAAAAAGCTTCTATAATAGCCGAAAGTTGTAACGCTACTCTTTTCCATTTTAATAGTAGGAATATAGGAACAAGAGGAGGCTATTCAGCCCCTTCAGCCTGTTATGCCATTCAGCTAGATCATTGCTGATCTGTAACTCAACTCCATTTGCCCACCTTTGATCCATATCCCTCACCTAATAAAAATCTGTGAATCTCAGTCTTGAAAATTTCAATTGACCCAGTATCCACAGTTTTTTGGGTGAGAGATTTCCAGATTTTCACTGCCCCTTGTGTGAAAAGTTGTTACCTGATTTCACTCCTTAATGTCCGAGCTCTAATTTTAAGATTGTGCCTCCTTGTTCTGGATTCCAAACCAGAGGGAAAAGCTTCTCTGAAAAACAAGGAGGGCTGAATTTTTCCAACCTTGGCGGGTCCATGGCGGGTGACGTCCGTGGCGTGTGGGGACCCCGCAACTGTCTCGATCCCGGCTTCCAACAAGATTTTCCATTGATGGGGCTTGTCAAGCCCGCCCTGCGAGGTTCCTGGCCAATTAATAGGAAGCAGGTCTGATGACGTCATTTGATGACGAGTCATCAGCCAGTTTCCTTAAAGGGGCCATGTCCACAATCATTTGGACAGTTGTGCTGTCAGTGTTCTGCAGCATTGAGGTGCTGCAAACACTGACAACCACTGCATAAAGGTGCACAGCTGCACCCAGGCTCTCCCATGACTCGCTCCATATGCTTATGGAGGGAGTCACAGCACGCAGGGAGGTTCTCTTCCATTCCAATGGGCGGAAGAGACTTCCACAGGAAATCAACGCAGCCTGGTTGCACATTGCACAGGAGGGCACAAGCAGGGATGTGGTCAGGAGGACCAGATTGTAGTGCTGCAAACCTTTCAATGATTTCAGTAAATCACAAAACGTTACTGCAAAGCCACACTCAGTCTCATCCTACTGTGTGCCACTCATCACATCCCCATCACTCTGCCTTCCCTACTCCTGCACATCTTTACTCACATCAACTTCATCACCTCCACCCATCCCTCTCTATCTACATTATCACTTCGCCATCTCACTAGCCACTCCAGACACTCACCGTCATCCTTGTCCAATCATACCAACTAACAACACAAGGGTAGGCAGTTGGGTGTTATCGCCAATGTTCATGTAAAGTCTCGGTTAATGTTTTGTCAAACATTAAAATCTTTATTTTCAACACTTTGCATTCTTGGACAGATTTGTGTGCACCTTGGAACTGGCTTAGTGAGTTCCAGTGAACGGTGAGACATAACGGTAGCCCCCCCCCCCCCCCCCCCCCCCACGGTGATGAGTGTGAAAGGAATGGCTTGGGCATTGTAGGGATGCTTTATGGTGTTGGTGTGGGGTGGTGCCAACATGGCGCATCATGTGGCAGCCAGGTTGTATAGCGCCAAGTGAAGTAAATGTGGCCATGGTGAGGCCATCCCTGGCCTCCCGGGCAGCAATGTGCTTGAGTGCTGATGCCCTCTGTCCTGTGCAGCATCAGGTGATTGCGGAGAAGCTTGGTGCTGTTGTTGGTGCTGCTGGTGATGTTGGTGTTGGGGCTGATCATGGTGGGATGCTGAGGACCAAGGTGAGATTTTTTCAAGGGCACCAGTGCTGATGGAATAGATGGCAGCTGAAGTTGAGATGACAGAAGCGATCTGTCAATGGTGAGAGAGGTTGCTTCAAGGAGGTGACACTGCATAGAGAGTTTGCTCCAAATACTTCAAACCTCCATAAAGCTGAAGTGTATTCCAAATCCTGAAGGCTCCAGCTTCTGAGATTGGAAATTCAACAGCTGTGAAATGGTAGCTTTTATACCACTTTTGTAACTGTCAACTATTCACAGCAATGCAGAGCCATTGAAAAACCGACACATTTACTTGACCTGATCCCCGAGCACCGGGAACCTCGTAAAAAACACGGAAAAATTGTTATGATCTGGTAAAATGCTGCTTAAATACCTTTAACCAGCTTCTTAAGTATATCAATTGCCTGACCTGCCGTTTAGTGCCGGGTCTGCAAAACGCAGGCAGAGCCGACACTTGAGAAATTAACAAGGAGGCGGGTTCAGGGTGGACTTCCGCCCCGCTGTCAATCACTGCCATTTTGACAGCAGACCCGCCTCTGAAACTGCCCTCTGAGCGGCGGCAAAGTTCAGCCCGGAGTGTGGCAAGTTAAAAATGTGAGAAAAACAGCACCGGGGCATAAGGGCAGGGTAGGGTCCGTTGCCCTGATAAGAGTTCCATACACTAATGCACGAAAAATAAAGAATAAAACAAGTCAAATAGAAGAGCAAATTCAGCTTTAAGTGTATGGCGTAGTGGCCATCACTGATACCTGGCTACAAGCTGGGCATGACAGGCAGATATATATATCACGTTATAAGGTCTTTAGAAAGGACAGGGAAATTGGAAAAGGAGGAGTAGCAATATTGATAGAGTAAACAATTACAGCATTAGAAAGAGGGGATGTCAGTAAAAATGAGCAGGCAGTAGAAGTGCTCTGGCTAGAATTGAGAAATAGAAAATGATGCAATACTTTTGGTGGGCGTTGTCTACAGACCTCCTGATAGCAGTGATAAAGTAGTGGGATGCATAAACACGGAGATCAGAGAAGCTTGTTGCAAAATCAGAGTGGTAATTACGGGAGACTTTAATTTTCATGTAGACTGGAAGAAACTGAACAGCTCGAGTTCCAAAGGCACCAAATTTCTTAAGTGCATTTGAGACAGTTTTCTAGAACAATATGGCCTAGAAATTCGTCTCCGGCGGTGGCACAGAACGGGTGGTATCGGATCAGCCACCCGTTATATTCAGCCTGATATTCAGTCCATTGAGTGCAATGGAACTGAATATCAGGCTGCGTATCACGGGCAGCCGGTCCGATACTGCCCGCTTTGTGTCATCGCCTGAGACGAATTTCTAGCCCTAGTAAGTTCTTGAATTAGCAAGAGAACAGGCCATACAAGATTTATCGATGAGCGATGAGCCTGAATTAGTCAATGATCTAACGGTACGGGGAACACCTAACTAACTGATAAACACCATTTCCCTACAAATACTGATTTCTATCAGTTAGTTAGGTGTTAGGGAGATTGATAAATCCCCAGGTCCTGATAATCTACATCCTAGAGTACTTAAGGAAGTGGCCCTAGAAATAATAGATGCATTGCTGATCATCTTCCAACATTCGATGGAATCTGGAACAGTTCCCATGGATTGGAGGGTAGCCAATGTTACCCTACTATTCAAAAAAGGTGGTAGAGAGAAAACAGGGAATTACAGACCGGTAAGCCTAACATCGGCAGTGGGGAAAATGCTAGAGTCCATTATAAAAGCTGTAATAGCAGAGCACTTGGAAAACAGTGACAGGATCGGACAAAGTCAACATGGATTTACAAAGGGTAAATGGTGCTTGACTAATCTACTGGAATTTTTTGAGGATGTAACTGGTAAAATAGATAAGGGAGAACCAGTGGATGTGGTGTATCTGGACTTTCAAAAGGCTTTCGATAAGGTCCCGCATAAGAGATTAGCGTGTAAAGTTAAGGCATATGGGATTGGGGGCAAGGTATTGACTTGGATAGATAACTGGTTGGCAGACAGAGAGCAAAAAGTTGGAATAAACGGGTCTTTTTCCGAGTGGCAGGCAGTGACTAGTGGGGTACCGCAGGGATCGGTCCTTGGACCCCAGCTATTCACAATATATATTAATGATCTAGATGAGGAAACTAGATGTAATATCTCCAAGTTTGCAGACGACACAAAGCTGGGTGGGCGTGTGTGCTGTGAGGAGGATGCCGAGAAACTCCAGTATGATTTGGACAGGTTGGGTGATTGGGCAGAAGCATGGCAGATGCAATATAACGTGGATAAATGCGAGGTTATCCACTTTGGTGTCAAAAACAGGAAGGCAGATTATTATCTGAATGGCAATAGATTGGGAGAAGGGGAAGTGCAATGAGACCTGGGTGTCCTTGTGCACCAGTCGCTGAAGGTAAGCATGCAGGTGCAGCAGGCGATTAAGAAGGCAAATGGTGTGTTGGTCTTCAGCAAAAGGGTTTGAGTACAGGAACAAGGATGTCTTGCTGCAATTGTACAGGGCCTTGGTGAGACCACATCTTGAGTATTGTGTGCAGTTTTGGTCACCTTATCTGAGGAAGGATGTTCTTGCCATGGAGGGAGTGCAGCAAAGATTCACCAGGCTGATACCTGGGATGGCAGGACTGACGTATGAGGAGAGATTGGGTCGATTGGGCTTATACTCGCTGGAGTTTAGAAGAATGAGAGGGGATCTCATTGAAACTTATAAAATTCTAACAGGACTGGACAGACTAGATGCAGGATGTTCCCGATGGTCGGGGAGTCCAGAACCAGGGGTCACAGTCTAAGGATATGGGGTAAGCCATTTAGGACAGAAATGAGGAGGAATTTCTTCACCCAGAGAGTGGTGAACCTGTGGAATTCTCTACCACAGAAGGCAGTTGAGGCCAATTCATTAAATATATTCGAGAAGGAGTTGGATATATTTCTTAAGGCTAAAGGGATCAAGGGATACGGGGAGAAAGCAGGGACAGGGTACTGAATTTGGATGATCAGCCATGATCTCATTGAATGGCGGAGCAGGCTCGAGGGGCCGAATGGCCTACTCCTGCTCCTATCTTCTATGTTTCTATGTAACCGTGACCATAACTTGAATGAATGTAATATTAAGTTTGAGAGGGGAAAGGGTGAATCACAAACCAAGGTTTTAAATTTAGCTAAAGTGGACTTTGGAGGGATGAGGCAGGAATTGTCCACAGTAGACTGGGCAGAACTATTGATGGATAAAACTGCAGAAAAACAGTGGGAGGTGTTCAAAGAGGTATTTGGTAGAATACAAGACCTGTATATACCCATAAACGACAAGAACTCTGCTTGTGTAATTAAACAGCTTTGGTCAACAAGAGAAGTGAGAGATAGTGGGCCAGATTTTATGATCGAAGCTTCCTGCGGGCAGATGCCTCCGATCGGAAAAAATCTACAAACTTAACTGCTAGCTCCGTAGGTCACGAGACTTCCGATCCTGGGCCTCTGCTCTACGAAATGCACAAAGGCCCAGGTATCCAGAGGGCACAGGCGGTTCACAAGCGTCCCTGGGTTCACGTGGGCCATGGGGAACCAATCAAAGAAGGGAATCCCCCTTCACACTTTTGACAGGTCTTTACGCACAGAACTGTCAAAAGTATGAATGGGGATCACTTAAAAAAGTTAAACATTAAATATATTTTTTTTTAATCATGTATTTAAAATTAGTTAAAATTACATTAAATTAAATATTTTAAACAAAAATTTAATTTTTTGAAAAAATAATTAAAGTTTTCTATGGGGCTAAAAATAAACTTACCTTTTTTAAAAAGTATTTTTAAATGAGTGAAAAAAAATTATTTTCTCATTTAAAAAAAAACTGTTTTGCTGGTTACGCCTGCTTTTTCCAGGCATAAGATTTTTAAAGGTTCTCAGCGGGCAGAGGTTGTGCAGAAAGCGGAACTCCCTGCCTGTGGAGGCCCTTCTCCAGGGCAGACAGAGGATTCTTGAGGAACTTACTAGATTTAATATAAGTTTTAAAAAAAAGGTAATGGAGAAAATAATGAGGTTAATGATAAATAAATCTCCAGGATTTGACTGTTTCCACGCCAGGGTATTAAAAGAGATAGGAGAGGAAATTGTAGATGCTCTAGACCTGATCTTCCAAAACACTTTTGATTCAGGAATTGCCCCCCTGGATTGGAAGATTGCCAATGTCACTTAACTATTTAAAAAAGAGAAATAAACTAGGAAATTATAGGCCTATTAGTCTAATGTCAGTTGTGGGAAAGTTACTAGAATCTATTATTAGGGACATATTGGCTGGAATTTTCCAGGGTGGTAGTGGGCAAGATCGGTGGCGGGTCGGGTGGGAAAGTTGCTATCTTTGAAAGTGAGTCTGGGACCCGCTGTCATCTCGCTCCCACGTGCCTTTCCCCCAGGCGTGTCTGTCTTTGCAGAGCCGGCCCGACCAGCAGCGGTGGGCGACCCAATTTAAACAATTATTACCTTGTTGTCAGACCCTTAAGAGTGTTTTTAAACTTACCTTTTAAATTTCACTGGATTCCCACGGTGCTCGGGAACCACGTCTGTAAACCTGAGGCGGGAGTTGAGTGGCCATTGCTCCAGCTGATTAGTTGACGGGATGAAATGTACTATAAAAGCTCCCACCTCACAGCTGATCACTTGCCTCATACAGAAGCTGTTTCTCATTGCATTTGCAACACAGATTGAGCTTTCTGCAGGCTGTAAGTCTTTCAAGCAAAGTCTCCATCCACTGTCACCTCATTGGAAGAACCTCTCTCACCATTGACAGATTGCTTCTGTTATTTCTACTTCACCTGCCATCTATTACATCAGCATGGGTACCGTTTATACTGTCTCACCTTGGTCCTCAGAATCTGACCACAATCTGCCCCAACACCAGCAGCACCAACAACAACACCACCTACCTTCTCAACGCCCTGATGCTGCACAGGACAGAGGGCATCAACGCGAAGCTGCACTGCGCCGGAAGCAATACCCCCAACACAGGGTATACAGGCAGAGGATGAGCTTCTTCAACATGACGGAGCAGCAGTGCCAAAGGCGGCTCAGGCTATCATGTCAGGTTGTTACAGACATTTGCAGATTGCTGTAGCCTAGATGAGCGGGTGGACACCCCTTACCAGTGGCTATCAAAGTCACCACTGCCCTCAACTTCTTAGCCTCAGGCTCCTTCCAGGGATCTGCAGCAGACATTTGCGGCATCTTGGAGTTGGCCGCCCACTGATGCATCACATAGGTCACCGATGCCCTGTTTGACAAGTCAGCCAATTATATCAACTTTGCCACTGATGAAGCCAGTATTACTGAGTGGCCGCTTGGCTTTGCCACTCTGGCTGGCTTCCCACGGGTGCAGGGCGTCATTGAATGCACACATGTGGCCATCAGGGCACCCCATCATAACCCAGGAGTGTTTGTCAACCGCAAGGGCTTCCACTCCCTCAATGTGCAGCTGGTCTGCAACCATAGGAAGATCATCATGCATGTGTGTGCCAAATTCCCTGGTAGTTGTCATGACTCTTTCGTCCTGCACCAGTCCACCCTCCCTCAGCTGTTCGCACCTCCAAACAGACTTTCCGGCTGGCTGCTTGGAGACAAGGGCTATCCACTGAAGACGTGGCTCATGACACCCTTGAGCAGGCCAAGTACTGAGGCCGAGGAGAGATATAATGAAAGCCATATCTCCACCAGATGTGTCATAGAGCAGACCATAGGCATACTGAAAATGTGATTCAGATGCCTTGACAGATCTGGAGGAGCCCTTCAGTACGCAGCAGCCAGGGTCGCCAGAATCATTGTGGTCTGCTGCATACTGCACAACATAGTGCAGAAGCGGGGATTAGTGCTGCATGAGGAGCAAGGCACTGAGCGCACAACCTCTTCAGAGGAGGAGGAGCATCAGATGGAAGATGAGGAGGAAGAGCAGGAGGAAACTGCAGTGCAGATGGCACCAGCACGCGGGCACATTGCTGCCCGTGAGGCCGGGGAATGGCCACATCAAGGCCAGATGTACTTAACTTTACATTGTACACCCATATGGCTGCCAAATGCCTCGCCAGGTTGGCAACACCCCACAGCCAGACCATAAAGCATCCCTACAAATGACCAATCTATTCCTTTCACAGTCACCATCATTGCTGGAGTCAACGTTGTGTCTGACCCTTCACTCCAACTAACTAAGCCACTTACAAAGGTGCACACAAACTTGTCCAAGACCAGAAAATTTTGAAACTAAATAAATTTATGGCAAAGATTTTATTAACGGAAACTTCACAATAACATTGAACAAAACACCCAAGTGACTACCCTTGTGAATCTACTTGTGTGGCATCTTTCTCTTGTGTGCTTCTACGTGGTGCTACCCCTGTGGCTTCAGCAGAGGTAGAGGCAGCCTCCTCACTTCCCTGCTGCGCCTGCTTAGGCACTTTTGGCGGTCCTCCTCTGGGTTTTGGAGCCTGTGAGGGTCCCGCCAAAGTCTGCTCCTCCTGCAACTGTGCAGGGGCAGACTCGGCCATTACTGTCTGGGGCTCTGACTGAGGGGATGGCAACGGGGGAGAAGCGTGAGCACTTGGAGAGGAGCCCCCACTTCCATGTCCCCTCTCACCATCATCCCTCTCATGGGCCACCCGCACTTCCCTGCTAGCAAGGAGCTGGAGAGCACCTTGCTGCACATCAGTGGGGCCATGAGGACCCATGTCTACACTGACATCCCTCCTAGAGAGGAGCCTCTGGGATCTATTCTCCATAGATACCCATCTATCCTCCATAGTCATCTATTCTCCAGATACCCATCTATTCTCCATAAATACCCATCTATTCTCCATAAATACCCATCTATTCTCCATAGATACCCATCTATCCTCCATAGATACCCATCTATTCTCCATAGATACCCATCTATTCTCCATAGATACCCATCTATTCTCTATAGATAGCCATCTATTCTCCATAGACATTTGCTCCTGCGACTGGCGCATTAGTTGCTCCATTTAGGTGGCTATCCTCTCCATGGAGGAGCCTACAGTTGCCATTGCCTGTGACACGGTGGTGCTCATGTTGGAGAAGGATGCTTCCATTCTCTGAACAGTGGCAGACATTGCACTCGCAAAACCGGTCAGAGCCTCCTGCACTTGGATGGATGGGCCGAGAGGCACAGCATCTACATGCCACTGAGCAAAGCTGGGAGAGTCCTCGCCCTCCAACGAGGAGTCTCCACTGCTGTCCCTGTCTCCACCATCTGCTTTTGCTCATTTGTGATTTGTGAGATACCAGGTGACAACAGTACTCTATATGAATAGCAACCCACCGAGGTGTGCGTATCTGCGCTGGTGTTGGGTGGGCTTATGTCAGATGACACTGTGCCCTCAGAGGCTGGAGGCTCCTCCGAGGAGTCATCTTTGGCTTCCTCCTGGACAGTATTGGGGGGGGGGGGGGCTCTTGATGGACCTGTGGGAGAGTAAAGAGATGAGTTACATATGCCATATGTACATTGGGCCCAGATAACATTATGCACATAATTATCATTCAGTGGCTGCTGACAAAATGCACTGCAGCAACTCGCCAAGGCTTCTTCAGCAGCAGCTCCCAAACCCGCAACCTCCTCCACCAAGAAGGACAAGGGCACCAGGCGCATGGAACACCACCACCTCCAAGTTCCCCTCCAAGTCACACACCATCTTGACTTGGAAGTATATCGCCGTTCCTTCATCGTTGCTGGGTCAAAATCCTGGATCTCCCTCCCTAACAGCACTGTGGGAGTACCTTCACCACACAGACTGGAGCGGTTCAAGAAGGCGGCTCACCACCACCTTCTCAAGGGTGTTAGGGATGGGCAATAAATGCTGGCCTTTTCAGCGACGCCCACATCCCAGGAACGAATAAGAAGAAAAAAATGACATCAGCCCCCATTTGAGTAACTGATGTATGCCATGTAACCGTATGCTATGTAATTCTGTCACCAAGTTGCTGAGATGTCCCCCTCTTTCCGTCTCCCACTTCCAGGTTCTGGGACAGCTCCAACTGCATGTGGAGGGAGTCATCGGAGTACCTGAGTGCAGCCCTCTGCCTCTGTGCAGTCATTTGTGCCGCTGCGTGCAGCAGTGGAAATCAGTTGCACTGACTGCACACTCCTAGATGAACCTTCAAATGCAATGTGGCCATGGTCCCTTTAAATATACCGGCTGAAAACACGTCATCGATGATGCCACCAGACCCACTCCATTTAATTGGGCCCAGCAACACACAGGGTGGCCTTAACAGGGCCCATTATTGCAAAATTGTTCTGTGGAGCAGGATGGAGGTAACAACTGGGTCGGGACCCGACATGGCAGCTGCACGCACCGGACCCGCCAAGGTAAAGAAAACTCCGGCCAGTGACTGAGCACTTGGACAAACGTGAACTGATTAGCGAGAGGCAGCATGGATTTGTAAAGGGCAAGTTAGCTCTAACAAAACTAATTGAATTTTTTGAGGTGGTAACTAATGTGGTAGATAAGGGATTGTCAATGGATGCTATTTATATGGACTTCCAGAAGGGATTCGATAAAGTTCCACATAAGAGACTGCTAACAAAAATGAGAGCATACTGAATTCGAGGCAACTTACTGACATGGGTAGGAAATTGGTTAGCGTTAAAGAGAGTGTGGGGATAATGGGTATGTACAGGATGGTAGGATGTGATTAGTGGTGGCCCCTAGGGATCTGTACTGGAGCCTCCGCTTTTTATTACATTTATAAATGACAACGTTTGCTGACAACACCAAGTTTGGTGGCACAGTAAACAGTGTAGATGGGAGAAGAAAGTTGCAAAGGGATAGTGATAGATTAAGTGAGTGGGAAAAACTGTGGCAGATGAAGTCCAATGTGGGGAAATGTGAGATCATCCACTTTGGACCGAATAAAGATAGAGCAGTGTATTTTCTAAATGGCAAGAAGCTAGGAACTATGGATGAGCAGAGAGATTTAGGGGTAAAAGTTCAGCAATTAAAAGCTAGTGGACAGGTTCAAAAATAATGTAAAAGGCTAATGGAATGTTGGCCTTTATCTCAAGAGTGCTGGAATACAAAAGGGTGGAAGTTATGTTATAGTTATATAAAGCTCTGGTTAGACCCCACTTAGAGTACTGCGTTCAGTTCTGGGCACCGCCCCTCAGAAAGGATATATTGGCCTTGGAGGGGGTGCAGCGCGGGTTCACCAGAATTATACCAGGGCTAAAAGCGTTAAATTATGAAGACAGGTTGCACAGACTAGGCTTGTAGTCCCTTGAATAAAGAAGATTAAGGGCTGATCTAATTGAAGTGTTTAAGATGATTAAAGGAGTTGATAGTGTAGATAGAGAAAAACTATTTCCTCTGGTGGGAGTCCACAACAAGAGGGGGAAACCCTAAAATTAGAGCCAGGCCGGTCAGGGGTGATGTCAGGAAGCACTTCTTCACACAAAGGGTAGTGGAAATCTGGAACTCTCTCCCCAAAAAGCTGTTGAGGCTTAGTCGATTGAAATTTTCAAAACTGAGATTGATTTTTTTGTTAGGCAAGGGTATTAAGGGTTACAGAACCAAGGCGGGTAGCTGGAGTTAAGATACAGATCAGCCAGGATCTAATTGAATGGAGGAATAGGCTCGAGAGGCTGAATGGCATCCTCCTGTTCCTATGTATTCTGTCAAATCCTTTTTATCATTTCAAACACGTTAATTTTATTACCCCAACCTAGTGATTTATACAAGAGAGATGCAGTATCAGTACAGGAAACTCTCGATTTACCGGCACCCAAACAACCGGAAATCTCGGTTAACCGGCAAAATTCAGGAGTAGGTTCAGTTAAGTTTTTCTTTATATTAGTGGCCGTTTCTTGATTCTTGGCTGTGTAATCGGGGGTTTCTGCACTTGTTGCTAAGCAACAGGGACGCTTGGTCTGTGGCCGGGTTCTTGCAGCTGTTGCTAAGCAACAGGGAAGCCTTCTTTTTGTTGCTGTGTACGGAGCTCTCGTACCTTTTAACTATAACTCTGTAATCCGGACTTTTTGATAAACTGGCACCACGCCGGTCCTGTTGGTGCCGGATAAAAAAAAGTTTCCTGTATTGTGCCATTTAGTATCGTGAAGCAAAATTTGTCTCTCTCTTGTATGCCACTGATGGATTAACATTGCAGAATACCCCAAGGGACCACACAAAAAGATGCATTATGCCAAGTACCACTCAAAACACCCTCACACAAAACAGGATTTATTTGACTGGTTTTAAATCACAAAACATAGGGCAGAAATGTACATAAAAATGTTTAAGAGGCCACATACTGCAAAGAGCATGCATGTGTTTACAGAAAATAAATCCCTGGTAGGAGCACAGAGGCAACTTATTCTCACTTGTTAAGCTCATGAGTTGTATAGCTGAGGTCACCTCTCTAAGGTAATGAACAGCTTAAGCCATCATGAGTTACAAGGCTTCTGCAATTCTGGCAGACACGTAAAGGGTATACAGACAGGAAAATACAGAATTATTTTGTGAGATCATCTGCTCTTTTTAATAGTTATACTGCTCAATCTGTAATATATAAAACAGGTCTGCCAATGGCTAAATGCCCCACCTGGTGTAAGTAAACCATACTTGCTAGGAAGCTCCAGCTTCAATCCCTGCATCGTGCCAGGTTAGCTGAACTCAGCTGGAGCAGCAGTATGGTTTCTACAATTGGCTTCAGCGTCACTGAACTAGGGGAGGCGGCGGGGGGGTAGGGGATGCGGGGGAGGGTAAAATCAGCCAGCGTTCCCAGTCCTGCTCATTTTCCAATGACTAGCTGGAATGTGCTCGTGTGAATGTCAGACAATTACCGGATTAAGCTTGGCTGTGAAGCCTGCCATGGAGAAATAGCCAGTTAGCATTCACCATCAAGGCTCACACGAGTGAGATGCTGGAGAAATGGCAGTGTCCCTGGAAGTGTATTCCAGCGGGGGCAGGGGAAAATATTAGGGCAAAATCGGTACATTTTTGTTTCCAAAAGACAAAAAAAATGGGCCTCGATGGACAATAAAAGGATGAAGAGGGTTGACAAATTTTGCAGGGGCAACAATCGTCAAGCTCAGGGCGTCCCAATAGTCAAATACACACTTGAAGATCTTTGCATGCGTTTTCTGCATACAAAGGGCACAGTACTGCGTGGAAAAAAGTTGTGCAGGTAGGAAAAGCATTCTGTAAAGCTTCACCACTAGTATTCTGTGACATTCGGTATTCATGTGTACATGCAGCTGCTCTTATTCCTGTCAAAAAGGTGGTACCAGTGATTCTTGTAACACAGTCCAGTGGTAGGGGTTCTCAACTGGGGGTCCATGGCCCCCTAAAGAAAGACTTGCATTTATATAGCGCCTTTCACAACGTCAGGACGTCCCAAAGCACTTTACAGCCAATGAAGTACTTTTGAAGGGTAGGCAGTAGTGTAAGTTAGGAAACGCGGCAGCCAATTTGCGCACAGCAAGCACCCTCAAACAGCAATGTGATAACGACCAAATAATCTGTTTTAGTAATGTTGATTGAGGGTAAATATTGGCTAGGACACTGGGGATAACTCTCCTACTCTTCGAAATAGTGCTATGGGATCTGTTATGTCCACCTGAGAGCGCAGATGGGGCCTCGGTTAAACGTCTCATCCAAAAGACGGCGGGCTGGATTTTCCAAGCCCCGTGGAGGTGGGTTTGGAGGCGGGAGTGGTGGGAAAATTGCAGAATCGGGGGGCAGGAACCCATCCCGCCTCCGTGCCAATGTCCCAGGAGGCGGGTATCCAACCTGTGCTGGGAGCCGCCTCCCCGAGATGGGAAGGGGATTAGTGACAATTAACTGCCTGTTAACAGGCAGTTAACAAGCAGTTTTTTGCCAAATCCCTATTTTTAGCCCTGAAGTGTGGGCTTCCTGATGGCTCCGAACCACACCAAGTTAGCGAGGCAGAGCATCGGTCTGAAGGGATTGGAGGGGTCAAGATGTCCGTTGTGCAGGTGAGTGATGGGTGCATGTGTGCAGAGGTAAGTGTGTGAAGTAAGTGTAAAGTGTTTTAATAAGTTTTACTTACCTTTACTTTCTCCTGCAGGCTTCCTCCCTTCAGTTCTCAGGTGCCCCTCAGTTCACTGGCACAGAAAGCAGAATGGCCGCTGAAATGTCAAAATCTGCAGCATTCTGCTTTCTGGTCTGAAGAGATCTCCGAGTCTGAGTAGAAGGACTCAAGTTAGAAGACAGATTGTCAGTGTTTGACAGCTTCACACAACTGTCAAAAGCTGATTTTTCATCTGTCAAAAGCTCTTGACAGATGAAATGTCAATCACTGACGTCACCAGTAACCAGGTGTCCCTTAATTGGCCTGCTGAGCCCGCTGGGCGGGCTTAACAAGGTCAATCAAGGGAAGATGGCGTGGATTGACCACAAGTCGATGGAGACAGGACTACAACCCAAAAAGTAGGAGTCCCGCCTTCATCACGTCCCCATTGACAAAATCCAGTCCAGCATCTCTGACAGTGCAGCACTCCCTCTGTACTGCACTGAAGTGTCAGCCTAACTTTATGTGCTCATGTTTCTGGGGTGGGACTTGAACCCACAACCTTCTGACTCAGAGGAGAGAGTGCTACCAACCGAGACACTGTAGGGATCCGCGAGAAGATTTCAAGGAGTCCGCCAAATCAGTATCTTTCAAGAATAAAATCTTTTTAAAAATCCCATTCTGCGAGAAGGGTCAACGAAAAAAAGAGCGAGACTGATCACTACCGATGTCAGTGGCACCCCATTTATTACTAAGAATTAAACTTCGAAATAAGCTACATATTTTTTTTTACCCACCTCTATCAAAGAAGAGTTGAATTCAGTGCACCGATGCGAGGTTGGGCCTATGTGCTGCCGCCGCTGTTGTTGGATGGAAGGAGGAGGAGACCCCGTCCCCTCTCCCACCCCAGATCTGTTAGTGCGAGTTGGCAGCGGGTTCTTTTCCCGGCTCTCCTGCCCGCCATGTTTAAATCGGGTAAGCGGAGCAACAGGCCGGTGTCCGTTTTGTGGGGTAATGGGCCTGTGGCAGAACCACTGAATGACTCTGGCTAACTGTATATAATTCTCTTTAACGATGTTCTAACACCAGCCTAAACCTGTACCATTGTGTTAGGCATTGCTGTGTTTTGTATATAGAGTTTGCATGTACGGGGCGTGGCCCCTTTAAGAACGCAGGAAAATGCAGGCAAATGCAATGACGTCACGTCGCAAACCACGGGACTGCCCAGTCAGTCCTCGTGGCATCTCCGTTGAGTAAAGACCTGTTTAATTGTTCCCTGGTGTCGATCTCAGTTATTCGTAGGAATTCGTCAATTCCTACATTGGTGACCCTGTTTTTGTGAACGTTTTCCCAAAAGAAGAGCATGGAAGCAAACGCCTTTTCGCTAAAGCTACCGCAGTTCTGGGAGCAGCAAGCGCCCTCGTGGTTTATTCAGGTCGAGGCCCAGTTCGCTCTGAGGAACATCGATGCGGATCAGACCAAGTATCTTTACGTGGTCTCCGCACTCGACAGCTCTACCGCCTCTCGGATCGTCAGCCTCCTCGAAAACCCCCCAACAGAGCGCAAGTATGAAACCCTCAAAGCGCGGTTACTGCAGGTTTTCGGGCTCACAAAATCGGAGCGCGCCCGTCGATTACTCGCTATGCCCGGGCTCGGGGACTCCAAGTCTTCAGAGTTGATGAGCCAAATGCTCACACTCCTGGGCTCAGAACGGGAATGTTTCATATTCCGCGAGATTTTCCTCAGCCAACTCCCTGAACAGGTACAAGCTGCCCTGGCCAGATCTGAAACTGAAGACTGCGCAACACTCGCTGTGGACGCTGACAAAATTTTCGCTGTAACTCGGCAGTACTGCGCCGCCACGAGGCACCCATCCCCCGCAGACACTGCCCAGCTCGTCCGCCTGCTGGGCTGTGTTTCTACCACGCGCAGTTCGGAGCGAAAGTGAAGCATTGCCGCCCTCCCTGCAGTTTTCCCCCCAAAAAACAACGACTGACACTGCGACCACCGAGGAACGGGTCTAACGTGCACCCCGCGGCCGCGATGGCGATTGGCAATGCGGGAAAATTGCTCTTCATCACTGATACTCTCTCCGGTCGTCGTTTTCTGTGCGACACCGGAGCGCAGTGCAGCGCAGCATTTTACCCGCGTCCGCCCTCGATGTGCAGACGGGGAATCACGGCCCTTGAAGCGGCCAATGGTGGAACGATTCGGACCTTTGGCAGACGGCGAGTGGAGTTGTGCCTCGGGGGGCAACGTTTTCACTGGGAGTTTGTTACGGCCAAAGTTTCCCAGCCCCTCCTCGGCCCGGATTTCCTGTGCGGCAACAGCCTCCTGGTCGACGTTCGGAACCGGCGTCTGATCAACGCAGCAACTTTTAATTCTCTTCCATGTTACCGCAGTAACACTATGTCGTGCACCGTCTCCTGTGCGTTCCCGACTCCTGATGAGTTCGCTCGCCTGCTCAGCGAATTCCCCGACCTGACAAGACCCACGTTCTCCTCCACAGCCACGAAACATGGTGTGGAACACCACATCACCACCAACGGCACCCCCCCCCCCCGGTCTACGCGCGGGCCCAGCGCCTAGAACCTGGCAAGCTGGCGGTCGCAAAGGCAGAGTTCGCAACCATGGAATGGTTAGGGATTATTCGCCGGTCGAATAGTCCCTGGTCTTCACCCCTCCATATCGTCCCGAAGCCTGGTGGCGGCCATGCGGTGACTATCGACGACTAAACGACGCCACCACTCCTGATCGGTACCCGATCCCTCATATCCAGGATTTCTCTGCCCATTTGGCAGGGAACACCATGTTCTCAAAAGTTGACCTTGTCCGGGGCTACCACCAAGTCCCAGTTTATCCACAAGACGTCCAGAAGACCGCAGTCATCACCCCATTCGGCCTCTTCGAGTTTTTACGGATGCCGTTTGGGTTAAAGAATGCCGCCCAGGCTTTCCAACGCCTGATGGACTCCGTGCTGCGGGACCTCAAGTTCCTCTTCGTCTACCTGGACGATATTCTAATTGCCAGTCCCACTAAGGAAGAACATACCTGTCACCTATGCACCCTTTTTTCGATGCCTCAGCCAACACGGCCTGATTATCAACCCGGCCAAGTGTCAGTTTGGCCTGCACCAAATTGACTTCCTGGGGCATCGCATCACCTCAGAGGGAGCGGTTCCTTTACCTTCGAAGGCAGAGGCGGTGACATCCTTTCCACGCTCGCAGAACATAAAGGCCCTGCAGGAATTCCTAGGCATGGTAAACTTTTACCACCGTTTCGTACCTAAGGCGGCACTACTCATGCAGCCCCTGTATGAGGCCCTCAAGGGCAAGACTGGCAAGAACCCGGTAGACTGGACGGATGACATGGCCCGAGCGTTCGCCGACACCAAAAGCGCCTTAGTCAACGGGACTATGCTGGCGCACCCGCTGCCAGGAGCCACCATCGCCCTCACCACCGACGCGTCGGACTACACAGTCGGTGCCGTGCAACAGCAGTGGGTGAACGGGACGTGACAGCCGTTGGCATTCTTCAGCCGTCAACTACGGCAGAACGAGAGAGCATACAGCACATTCGACCGGGAGTCGCTTGCCCTTTTTCTGGCCATCCACCATTTTCAGTTCCTTCTGGAAGGACATCCTTTCACCACTTTTGTGGACCATAAGCCGCTGACCTTTGCAATGTCCAAGACCGCCGAACCATGGTCAGCCCGATAGCAGCGTCAACTGACCTACATATCCGAATTCACCATGGATATTCGGCACATGGCCAGTAAGGACAACCTGGTGGCAGACTGCCTCTCCCGCGCGATCATCAATACGGTTCATTTGGGCATAGACTACACCCTCATGGCAGCGGACCAAGCCTCAGACCCGGAAGTCCAAGCTTGCCGAACGGCCATCACTGGCCTCCAGTTGGCCGACATCAAGTTCCATTCGGCAGGTACCACGCTGTTGTGTGACGTCTCTGTACAGGATCCTTGCCCTGTCGTGCCGGTCGTCTGGTGCCGCAAAGTGTTCGACGCCATACATGGGTTGTCACACCCTGGAATGAAGGCCTCTCAGAAACTGATGTCAGCGAAATTTGTATGGCATGGCATGCATAAGGATGTCCGCGACTGGGCCAACACCTGCGTGGTCTGCCAAAAGGCCAAGGTACAGCGCCACATCAAAGCTCCGTTGGCCGCCTTCACAGTTCTGGAGCGATGTTTTGACCACGTCAACGTGGACCTGGTAGGACCACTCCCACCCTCCCATGGTTTTTCACACATCCTGACCATGGTTGACCGCACCACCAGATGGCCAGAGGCGGTCCCCCTGTCATCCACTACTTCAGCGGACATGACCAGGGCGTTCATTTCCTCCTGGATCGCCCGTTTCGGAGTACCCGCCGATATTTCATCAGACAGGGGACCACAGTTTTCCTCCAAACTCTGGAATGCAGTGGCTCAAGGACTCGATGTCAAATTACACCACACCACAGCCTACCACCCACAGGCGAATGGCCTCTGTGAACGCTTCCACCGGTCAATGAAGGCCGCCCCGAGAGCCAGCCTCCAGGACGCTGGATGGGCAGACAAGCTACCGTGGGTCCTGTTGGGCCTTCGCACGGCCCCCAAAGACCTTCACTCATCATCAGCAGAGCTGGTGTATGGTCAGCCGCTGCGGGTCCCAGCGGACTTCCTACCAACATCGACAGAGCAATGGTCCGCGTCTGCCCAGCTTGAAAGTCACCAAGAGTTGGCCAGATATTTCGCACCATGGGCTGCAGAGGTCACACGTTCCCACGGAGCTTCACAAGGCGGAATACGTTTTTATTCGCCATGACGCACATAGGGATCCGTTCAAGGCCCCATATACCAGCCCCTTCCGCGTGTTGGAAGCAGGGGACAAAACCTTCACTGTCGATGTCGGTGGTAAGCCGGACCACTTTTCGGTCGACTGCTTAAAGCCAGCACATTCGGACCTCGACCGCCCCGTCAAGACAGCACAACCGCCGAGACGAGGTCGGCCACCCATCGTCGTTACGGCAGACCAAGTTTGACCGCCCGCCAGACCCCCAGCAGCCTCCACCTCGAGAGTACAGGAGTCATTCTGACAGGCTCGTCAGACCCCCTCACCATTTGACTTTGTCTGTTAAAGCGAATTCTGGGGGGGGCGCATGTGGCAGAACCACTGAATGACTCTGGCTAACTGTATATAATTCTCCTTAACGATGTTCTAACACCAGCCTAAACCTGTACCATTGTGTTAGGCATTACTGTGTTTTGTATATAGAGTTTGCATGTATGGGGCGTGGCCCCTTTAAGAGCATGGGAAAATGCGGGCAAACGCGATGACGTCACGTCGCAAACCACGGGACTGCGTAGTCAGTCCTCGTGGCATCTCCGTTGAGTAAAGACCTGTTTAATTGTTCTTTGGTGTCGATCTCAGTTATTCGTAGGAATTCGTCAATTCTTACAGGCCGAGAATTAACCAAAGAGTGTCGACGAATGTTTGGCTGACTTCACCTTTCGCTCTTTATGCGGCTGATCACCGCTTGTCCATGGCAGCTGTTTACAGAGCCAAGCACGGCATGGGCAGCTGATCAAACTGCCCGCTGCCTCCGCCGGAAGCTCATGGTCCCGGGTCCGAGGCCCAGAGGCATCACTCACACGAGGTGCAGACGGCCATGAAAGTTGACCATATATAAAATACATCATTTTGTATTGGGAAGTGAGCCTGGAGCTTGGGTGCACATCGTATATGGTGATCCATTTGATTTTCTGTTGTGGGGTCTTGATGTGCGCAGATTTGCTGCTGCTTTTTACCATGTGACAGGAGCCACTCTTAAAAATTAGTTGTGCTGTGTTACAGGGGCTCCATGGAATGTTTATAACACGGGAGGGGGCCTCGGTAGCAAAAAGGTTGAAAACCCCTGCTGTAGAGGATGGGCCTTTGTGGCCGGGGCTATCCTCATCCAGTCAAACTGGTTTTGATGGTTGAGACTGTCAGTGAAGCATGAAGCAAGATACTGATACAAGATAGAAAAAAAAGTAGAAAATGTTCATACAGTGCCATCAAACTTTACTTTAATGACACATTGGTACACATAGGCATTTGGTAAAGCGTGCAATTCATTTATGAGGAAGTCCCACTAAGTTTAGATAATGGACGCCCCAATGTTTCAGTGAGTATATGCACCAGGTGCACCATACAGAACAAAATAGTCTCAGCCTCAACCCCTGGTCTGTGATCCTAGCTAGGGGCTGCCAGGGGGATACTACAATCGGCCTCAGTGTTCCTGGGGCTTAAGCAGAGAAGTCAGCCCAGTGTAAATGAATGTCAGGTAAGGAGGAGATTGGACTCAACTATGAATCTTACTCTTGGTCACATAGCCTGCCTACATTCACTCATCCCTGAAAATTGGCCATTTGGATAAGTCACCATAAAGCTGCCAATGCCCATTAAAAATTGCCATAAAAGGAGAAAATCAGAGAGCGTAGGGAATGGAGGAGGGAATTCAGAATACAATGGCTTAAGGAGTTAATTGGACGTTTGTCTGGGTAACAATTGCTTTAAATGATGGTGACTTTGCAGTGTGTAGGAACGATATTTCAATTAGCTGGCAGTACGAAGTTGAGAAGGAATCCCTTTCTGCAAACCGTGAGAAAAACTGGAACTTGGAGCTGCTGCCAAGGATCCAGCTAAACAATAACCAATGTCACCATCTGTCAAAGCAGCTGCACAGAGGATGCACTGCTGTTTTTATGTTGGCAGAGCTGAGCTTATATAAACACAGAAGCAGGGAATGCTATTATAGTTAGACCTCCAGAATTAGACTAAGAGATTGGGAACATTTACATTGATTACACTGGCTTCAGGTAAATATCACTGCATGTAAGATGTTATAAATGAGAAAGACTTACATTTATGTAGTATCTTATCCTGACTCTCAAACATCCCAAAGTATTTTGCATACAATTAATTATTTAAGTACAGTTAGTTACTTTTATATCGGAAAATGCAACTATTTCCTACAACATCAATTGAACAAATGACCAGATGACCTCCATTGATGGGGTTGGTTGGCAGAGGAATGTTGGCCAGGGCAACTCTCAGCTCTTCTCTGAAACAGATGGGACCTGGTCCAACATCTCACCTAAGGAATAGCAATGCAGCACACTCTCAAAATTGCACTGGAGTGTTAGCCTAATTTATGTGCTTAAGCCCAGGAGCAGAATGTGAAGTCAGTCTTCTAACTATAAAGATGAGGATAGACCCACCTGAGACAAGCAGAAGTGTTAACTTATCAAAGACCTGATAAAAAGGTCTGACCTTGTGACTTACAGATGCATACTGATGTTACTGTCTGAGTCACTGGACCAAAATGCTTCATGAGTTGTAGCTTGACAGATTACATCACGCAGCAATTTGTACATATCCCTAGTGCTCTTATTCCTGATCATCTCTCCCAATCCAGTATAATTGTAAACCACAAAGTTCAAAAGCCAACCTGCGCCACACTCGCAAACCTTCCAGTAACACTTCCGCAAGCAGCACTGGGACAAGTCCGAGTATATATTCACTGCCTTATATTGGAGTCTTAATTTCTCCCAAGATCAATCATCACACCCACAATTTTAGATTTTCTGCTGCTATGTGAAATAATTAAAAAGTTGCTTGATGACTGCATTGGATTCTACTTTCTAAAGAATGTTAGACTATAATATTGGGGCTGGCTGATGGGCGATAATAATGTAGACCCCTACAAGGTAAATTAAACAATGGGACCAATATCCATGACACTACTACAGATAAAATTATAGCTTTATGTCAAAATTTAAATCCTTTTTATATTAAGTATACAATTTACAGATGGACATTGAAACAATACATGCATAATTAATACAGTGCATCTATAGAAAGCTAGTTCACTGCAATAAGCATTAAGTCTTGTGTTTTGCTTCTTATATAATGAGCCTGAGGGGATTCATATTAACACAAGTACTACAGTTTAAAGAAGGATGTATGCAACAGCCACCATATATAGGCACACAAAAGCTTGCAATGAAGGCATCTGAGAAACCATTTGGCAATTATGAACAAGAATGATAGTAAAATTATCCTGAGGTATGTTTAGCAGAAACTATGTGCAAACAGCAGGTGTTTATCACTGTACCATATGCACAGCAACAAATGCCTGGTAATTTAAAAGCAAAGTCGACCTTCAGTGTGTTATGGATAAATTTACTTTTCCTGCCGTGATTGGGTTGTGTGGGCACTATCACATTGTCACCAGTAGCAGCTCTTTCTGTTCTGACATGTTGAGCTGGCAATATCTATAAAGACAATTATATTTTTCTTCCTTGCTGCTTGATCAAAAAAAGTGAACTTTTGACATTTGCTTTTAGTCAAATGCCTAATTTATTTTGAAAGCCATTTCTACTTCCAAAATCTAATGGTTTGAAACAAGAGATATTAGCCAAAAGGAAAACAGTAAAATTAAAGTTAAAATATAACTAGGAGAGAAATAACAAGGAAGATAGACAGAAATAATGGTTACATTAAAAAGTTGTATTGGTGTAATATTAGTGTTTAGTACAGACGTTGATAAATTAAAAGTGAGTCAGCCAGGTAGAATGCTCACAGGTCCCAGAAATCATTGCTCTGGATCCGCTAGCAGTCTAAAGGTTAAACTAATAAATAAAATACCCACACATAATTGGAATGATGGTGCTAACAAGCAGGAAATGAGGCCAATAAGTTAATACTTGTATTGCATTTGTTGTACAATTGAGATGGAGGAATATCTGCTTACATACCAGCTTTGATCATGGTTAAACAGGGATAGTCGAGAGCAATCTGTCCAACATGACATTGGCTGCATTGTTGAGTTGCTCTTATACTTGGTAACATTCCTGCGAAGCGCCTTGGGATGTTTTACTGTGTTAAAGGCACTATATAAATGCAAGCTGTTGTTGTTGTAGGTAGTAACTTTTAAAGCTTGAAAGCAAGGTATAGTTGTGTATAGCTTTGCAAACCCAGGATGTTTGCTGCATTGTTTTTGTAAATTTGCAAATTAAATGGTAGAAATATTTTCGGTGGCAAGGCCTAAGAATCACCTCCACGTTCCCACCCCGCCGCCCCCCTCCCCCACACTTCAAACATTCTCCAATGAGACTGCCCCACAATTTTTGTGGGTCACTATATAGAAATCTTTTCCTTTATGGAGTTGTAATTGTTGATACTCTTCTGTCAACATCACCTACACATGTCAAATGATTTTTTAAAAAAAAGTGAATTGAGAAAGATAATGTGTATGAGATCAGGTCACTTACTCAATGTGCTACTCAAGGTCATAAGACTAACATTTTCCATTATATATACTCTAAAAACCATTAGACATCCAATGGGGGGAAAGCTCGTTTCTTCTACTCCATCATGTTTTAGAAGTCAATAAAATAAAATTCCAAGGCCTGGAATTCCCTCCATGGGTGCAACCCGGAAGTTAGACCAAAATATGCACGCATACCCGTGCCCATTCTGCCGATGTCATAGAATCATAGAAATTTACGGCACAGAAGGAGGCCATTCAGCCCATCGTGTCTGTGCCACTGAAAAAGAGCTATCCAGCCTAATCCCACTTTTCGGTTCTTGGTCTGTAGCCTTGTAGGTTACAGCACTTCAGGTGCATATCCACGTACTTTTTAAATGTGATGAGCGTTTCTACCTCTACCACCCTTTCAGGCAGCGAGTTCCAGACCTCCACCACCCTCTGGGTAAAAAAAATTCTCCTCAACTCCCCTCTAATCCTTCTACCAATTACTTTAAATCTATGCCCCCTGGTTATTGATCTCTCTGCTCAGGGAAATAGGTCCTTCCTATCCACTCTATCAAGGCCCCTCATGATTTTATACACCTCAATTAAGCCTCCTCTGTTCCAAAGAAAACAACCTCAGCCTATCCAATCTTTCCTCATAGCTAAAATTCTCTAGTCCTGGCAACATCCTCGTAAATCTCCTCTGTACCCCCTCTACCTTTTTCCTGTAATGTGGTGACCAGAACTGTATGCAGTCCTCTAGCTGCGGCCTACTAGTGTTTTTTTACAGTTCAAGCATAACCTCCCTGCTCTTATATTCTATGCCTCAGCTAATAAAGGAAAGTATCCTGTATGCTTTCTTAACCACTTTATCTACCTGTCCTGCTACCTTCAGCACCCATAGAAAGTGCCAAACTCACACCATATATTCTTTCTTTAAGTATGAAAATTAAAATTGCGCTCATTTAACCATCATTCATGCACATTAGACACAATGGCCTAGAAATTCGGTGGAGCCCCAAACAGGGCACCAAGCTCACCTGGGCGCCGGAATTACTGCTGCGATCGGAGCCGTTGCGCTTGCCGGAAATTCAGCTTGAGCGCCCCAAGAGGGACGCGGAGCGCTGCTCGAGGCGCCCCGCGTCCCTCTTGGGGTGCTGAAACTGAATATCGCAGCGCAACGTGCCGCAGCACCACACGCTGCGGTACTGCAGGCCTTCCTCCCCTTCTTAAGGGGGAGGGGCCTGCACCAGCTCAATGACCGATCGCGAGTGCCGGCAAAAGGGGACACAGCCGGCACTGGCCGGGGGGGAAATCAGGAGGCCGGGGACGGAGGTGCTGGCAGGCGGCCACCGAAAAAAATGGCCGCCCCGCACCGCCACCTTAATTTGCGCCACTACCGCCACAGGTAGGCCCCGTGAACCGGGCGCGATTTGCGAATGGCAGAGGCGGGCACTACCAAATATCGCGATCGGGGCGGTAGCGGGGTGCTGCGCACACCGATGACGTCATCGGTGGCGGCGCAGCGCTACAGGCTAACGCCATTAGCGCCCCGCTAAATATCACGGGAGGCATGGCCATTGGCACTAAAGCCACTGAGTGCCCTCTTTAGGCGCTAACTGGTGGCGCAGCCCACCGAATTTCTAGGCCAATATGTTTAAGAACCTACAATTGGGGAAGCTTTTCAATTATTGTGACTTATACCGAGGACATAAAAATGCATTCAAAGAAACAGAAAATGAGGATAAATTTTTTTTTTTAAATTGCTCATAAAATTGCAATAAAACACTAGAAAAATGATTGCGCCTGAAAATCTGGTTGTAATTTGCAGAGTGTCAAAGCAGGCGCAATTGCAGGAAACTTGTGTACAGGGCTCTGTAACCTGGGGACGGGGCCATTATTATGGGTGGAGATGTGTTCGGGTGCAGGGATCAATAAGATGATCGTAAAAGATTGAGGAAATTTGGGTGTATTATACTTACGCACGTTAACTAACTTACACCCAACATTCCGCAGTTATTTAGGCTTTGCCCCCTGATTGAGCCCAGAGACAGGTGCAAATATGCTGAAAATTACAGACCTAGGTCGTAAATCCTAAAAGGTAACATCTGGTGGGTCTCAGTTAACCATGTGTATCAAGCACTGAAGAATTACTGGTCATAAGATAGAAAATGCTAAATAAAATCTTGCTCGGTACTTAGTGTGTAATATTAAAATAATTTGGTTATCTATTTTCTAAGCAAAAATGTAAATGTTGTAGAATTCTTGTGAATAGGCCACATACTCATTTCTGACATTCTAATAGAATCATAGAATGATACAGCACAGGAGGCCATTCAGCCCATCGAGTCTGCGCCAGCTCTTTCGAAGAGCAATCCAGTTAGTCCCCGCTCTTTCCTCATATCCCTGCAATTTTTTCTCCTTCAAGTATTTATCCAATTGTCTTTCAAAAGCTACTATTGAATCTGTATCCACTGAATCAGGCAGTGCATTCCAAATCCTAACCGCTCTGCATAAAAAAGCATTTTCTCATATCGCTTTTGGTTCTTTTGCCCATCGCCTTAAATGTGCGCCCTTTGGTTATCGACCCTTCAGCCATTGGAGAGTTTCTCTTTATTTACTCTCTGTAAACCCTTCATGATTTTAAACACCTCTATCAAATCTCCTCTTGGAATAATAGCATCATTCCAATATATAAATTAATATTCGTAAATCCCCAAAAGGACAGCTGCAAAACCAACGTGGATAATGTGTTGGGTATACTCTGTTGCTACTTTTTAAAGTGATGACTGATTGCTCGTAGATAAAAAGGGTTTCATACTCGGAGCTGAAGCACTTCTCTCACACTTACCGAGTCTTCTCACTTTTCCTTGTCCCAGGTTCAGACCACATCTGGGCTATGCTATCCAAAGTGCCCAGTATCTCTCTCACCTGCGCATCACTGAAGGTGAAGCCTCTGGGCAGCCCCATGGGCCGAAGCTCCAGCCCCGCTCCTGTGCCTCATCAAATGTCATGGTCTTGCCCTCCTTTTGCTGATAGGCAGACATAAAGAAAGACAACTTTTATTTATAAAGTCCCTCAGGGTTTTCCAAAGCACTTCACGTACAATAAATTATATTGAGCTGCAGTCATCATTGCTATGTATAAGTATACAGCAGCCATTTTATGCAAAAGGTCTCATGAACAGCAGTGAGATGAATGACCAGTTAAATCTATTTTTGGTAGTGTTGATCGAGGGAGGAATCTGGGCCAAGACATCGGGAGAGCTTCCTGCTCTTCAACTTGTGCCACAGGATCTTCAACATCTCATGAACAGGTCTCAATTTAATATTTCTGCCAAAGGACGGCACCTCTGGCAATACAGTGCTAGCTCAGTACATATTTGATTATTCAGAGGGCAAGGCTTCATTCAAGAGGCAATACCACACAAGCCTCACTTTATCTTTTGTCATCATTCACTAAGTAGGTTCTGAATCCTCTATTGCAAATCAAGTCACTGAAATAGAAAGGAAAGCATTTTTCATGATGTTGCTAGTGGCTAAAAATCACAACATTTAGAAAGATCGGAAAGCAGATGCAAATTGACCAGTCCGACAACTTTGAAGTCGCCTGGCACCTATCTGAACAATCCACAAGTTGATTACATACTACCTTTGCAGGGAGGGCCAAAAATGGCAGCTATGACCATTGGTGGGGCGGTAAAGGGAGATAAATAGAACAAAGCAATTAACAGCTTGATTTAGGGAGGGAGTGGTTTAACCACATGCTTGAAATAAGAACATAAAAAAATAGGAGCAGGAGTAGGCCATTTGGCCCTTCGAGCCTGCTCCGCCATTCAGTAAGATCATAGCTGACCTTCTACCTCATCTCCACTTTCCTGCACTATCCCCATATCCCTTGATTCCCTTAATATTCAAAAATCTATTGATCTCTGTCTTAAATATACTCAACGACTGAGCCTCCGCAGCCCTCTGGGGTAGAGAATTCTAAAGATTCACCACCCTCAGTGAAGAAATTTCTCCTCATCTCAGTCCTACATGGCTGACCCCTTATTCTGAGACTGTGACCCCTGGTTCTAGACTCCCCAGGCAGGAGGAAATGCCTGTTATCCTGGCAGTAGTCATGCTTCCTTCATTCTGCGGCAGTCCTCTGTGCCACCTGCATTTGACCCACCACGGGAAGTCAAAGACTGGCTACTGGGTGACAAGGGTTATCCACTCATGACATAGCTCATGAGTCCAGTAGGCTCCCACTCACACTTGCACAGCAGGCCTTCAATTATAGCTATGCTGTCACAAGGAGCATGATAGAGCACACCGTCTTCTACTGCCTGGACCACTCTGGAGGAACCCTGCAGTACTCAACTGAGTGGGCATCAAGATTTGTGGTAGTATGCTGCATGCTACACAACCTGACCATTATGAGGGAACTGCCCTTTCCACCACCTATCAGGTGGGAAGCTGCAGAGCAGGAGCATGAGGTAGAGGAGCAAGTGCAACAGGAAGTGGAGAAACAGGGATGGTTTACCACAGACGCAGAGAACATCAGTTGAAAAGTAATATAAAAAAGACACAGGGTATTAGAATTAGCTAACTGATAGGTTTGATGAAAGACGTGGGAGGAGGCTTGTGTGGAGCATAAACACTGGCATAGACCAGTTGAGTCGAATAGCCTGTTTCTGTGCTGTAAATTCTATGTAGCTCCATTTCAAGAGCTTGCACTGGCACAGATGGGCTGAATGGCCCTTTCTATACATTGATTATTTTTGTTACTTCAGTTTTACTACCAAGTTTACAGCTCCAGTTATTTTAATTCTGATGCTGGGACCACTGCTGTTCACAATTTACATTAACGATTTAGACTTAGGAATCAAAAACACAATTTCTAATTTGCAGATGACACCAAAAAATTTTTTTGGGGGGGGGAGCGGGAAAGAGAGATAGTCAATACTAGGGTTGCGAAGGGTTGGAAAGTTTCTGGTAAATTTCCGGAAATTTTCCACAGGAAGTTTAGCTTGGGAATTTTGCCTAAAAAAAGCATATGCTAGCATAATTTTTTGTTTCTGTATTTTTCTTTTTTCCCCCACAGGTCCTGTCTTAAAATTAACAGAGATGGAATCTTAATTATTAAGGAATTTCTTAATCAATATATGTTTATCTTCTTACTTGGCTTGTTTTAATAATTACAAGTTGTGTGTGACTGTGAACAAATGTGCCCTGATTGGTTGGATGAACAATTAGCTCCCTCTATTGGTGTAGTGTTGTGCATGCACAGGTCATGCTTCCATCACACGGAAAAGTTTACTCACCCTGTTGCAATCATGCTGATCGACCGCAGTTGCGACACAGAGATGAATGCCCTTTATTTCTCTGCATAGAACAATGCCACGTTTACCGCAGACATTAAAGATGCAAAGACTGTGTACATGTGCAAACACTGTACAAAGCCATATGTAAAGAATGCCACAAAGATGCAGCAGCAATTATCCAAATGCAACAACTTCACTTAAAGCTCACAGCAGTCAGCCCAGAGTTCCTCTGCTTCCATTCAAGAAGATGATGGTTCACATTCAGCATCAGGCTCCGTATCATCAGCAACTCCTGGCCCACTTGGAAGGTTCTTTGATACAATGGATAACCATAACCAGAAGAATGCAGATGAGTGCCTTGCTCAAGCTGTATATGAGACAGACTCACCCCTCATGCTCACAGCCAATGTGTACTGGAAGAGATTTTTCAATGTTATTCGCCCTGCATACTGTCCTCCCACCAGACATGCTTTGTCTACTTATTTGCTGGAGGCTGAGTATAACAGAGTTCAAGGAAAGCTCAAAGAAACAATAGAGATGGCAGACTGTGTTGCAGTTATCTCAGATGGGTGTCCAAATATACAAGGGGAGGGCATCATAAACTACATCGTCTCCACTCCTCTCCCAGTGTTCTTCAAGAGCTATGGTTATTCATTGTATCAAAGAACCTTCCAAGTGGGCTAGGAGTTGCTGATGAGCTGAAAGCGGTCATCAACGATCTTGGAGTAGTTACTGACAATGCTGCGAATATGAAGGCTGCGTGGGCTCAAGTGGAGGAGGCCTACCTTCATATTATGTCTATTGGGTGCGCAGCTCATGGGCTCAACCTGCTCCTCAAGGACAACATGGGTTTGAGAACCATGGAAACACTGTACAAGAGAGCCAAGCAAGTTGTTAAGTATGTCGGGGGGAAAACAGGTAGTTGCAGCAACCTACAACTCCAAGCAAACGACAAAGAACAAGAACACCACACTGAAGCTGCCCAGCAACACTAGATGGGGTGGCGGTCATAATGTACAACAGCCTTCTGGAGGGTAAGGAGTCGCAGCAAGAAATGGCAATATCCCAGTCTGGGGATATGGAAACCACCATCAAGAAAATACTGCTGGATGATGTGTTTTGGGAGAGTGGTTAGCAGCCTTAAACTACTCTCACCGTCCTAATCCAAATTGTACACTCTCGGGAGCCGCAAGCCTACATTTCGTTGTATTGCACTTGTGCACTAACAATGACAATAAAAGTTGATTTGATTTGATTTGATTTGAAAGATAATAAGGGTCAGAGACAAAAACCATCATTGTGCAAAAAAAACTCATTTCCCATGGAAAGTTTCCTCTTAAAAATTCCTGGAATTTTGCAACCCTAGTCAATACTGAGAAGGACTGCAACAAGTTACAGGAGGACATTAATAAACTTGCAGAATGGGCATATAATTGGCAAATGAAGTTGAACACAGAAATGTGAGGTATTACATTTTGGTAGGAATAACAGGGAGGTCACATCACTTGGAGGGTGCATGTCTAGGTGGGGTAGAGGAACAAAGGGATCTCTGAATACAAATACACAAATCACTAAAAGCTGTGACACAGGTTAGCAAGGCCATAAAAAAAGCAAACCAAGCACTAGGGTTTATTTCTAGGAGGGATAGAATTGAAAAGTAGGGAAGTTATGCTAAACCTGTATCGAACCTTGGTTAGACCACACTTGGAGTACTGCGTACAGTTCTGGTCGCCATATTATAAAAAGGATATCGAGGCACCGGAGAGGGTGCAAAGATTTACAAGGATGATACCAGAAATTCGAGGGTATACATATCAGGAAAGGATGAACAGGCTGGGTCTCTTTTCTCTTGAAAAAAGGCTGAGGGGTGACCAAATAGAGGTCTTTAAAATTATGAAAAGTTTTGATAAAGTGAATAGAGGATGTTACCACTTGTGGGGAAGAACATAACTAGAGGCCATCAACATAAGATAGTCACCAAGAAATCCAATAGGGAATTCAGAAGAAACTTCTTTACCCAAAAAGTGGTGAGAATGTGGAACCAAGGAGTGGTTGAAGCAAATAGTATAGATGCATTTAAGGGGAGGCTGGACAAGCATATGGGAGAAAGGGAATAGAGGGTTATGCTGATAGATTTAGATGAGGAAAGACGGGAGGAGGCTCGAGTGGAGCATAAACGCCGGCATGGACTGGTTGGGCCGAATGGCCTGTTTCTGTGCCGTATAACCTATGTAATGCTAAAGTTAAACTGAAGGGTTTTACTGAACTCAAAATAAAATTATTCATGAACAGATTTCTAATATAGATTTTTACATATAAATCCTTGAAATCTTTTTGATACAAAATAATTTTCTTTTAAAAGAGAAAAATGCTTAGCAAGTCTATTAAAACAAATTAAAGCACCATCAATTTACTAATTCAGCGACTATCGATGCATCAAGAGATGGCAGATCCAATTTTCTCCTCTATAATTAGTTGCATATATATATTTTCAGATTTTTCAACTTCTGCAAACTGACACGTTTGCACAATTCTCATAAAATGATACAGCAAAGGAGACGACCCTGCGCTTTCCCCATAGCCCTGCAAAATTATCCCCTTCAAGTATTTATGAAATTCCCTTTTGAAAATTAATGAATTTGCTTCCACCACCCTTTCAGGTTGTGCATTCCAGATCATGACTCGCTGCGTTAAAAAAATTATCACCTCGCTTCTGGTTCTTTTGCCAATTGCCTTATATATATGTGTCCTCTGGTTACTTATGCTTCTGCCACTGGAACGTTTCTCCTTATGTACTGTATCAAAACCCTTCATCATTTTAAACATTTCTATTAAATCTCCCCTTAACCTTCTCTGCTCTAATGAGAACCCCAGCTTCTCCAGGTAACTGAAGTCCCGCATCTCTGGTACCATCCTAGTAAATCACCTCTGCACCCTCTAAAAAGGAAGTCAAGGCCTTAGTGTTGAATTGAACACACTACTCCACCTGGGGCTTCACCAATGATTTATAAAGGCTTAGCATAACTTGTTTGCTTTTCACGACCTCAGGACATCCTAAAGCGCTTTACAGCCAATAAAGTACTTTTTGAAGTTTAATGTCTCATCTGAAAGACAGCAACCCCGACAATACAGCAGTCCCTCAGTACTGCACTGGAGCATCTGCCTAGATTTTTGTGCTCAAGTCTCTGGAGTGGCGCTCAAACTCACAACCTTCTTACTCAGAGGCGAGAGTGCTACCCGATGAGCCACAACTGACTTTTGTATGCTATGCCTCTATTTATAAAACCAAGGATCCCATATGCTTTTTTAATAGCCTTCTCAACTTGTCCTACCACTTTCAAAGATCCCCAGATTTCTCGGTTCCTGCACCCCCTTTAAAATGGTACCTTTTTAGTTTATATTGCCTCTCCTCATTCTTCCTACCAAACTGCAATACGTCACACTTCTCTGTGTTAAATTTCATCTGCCATGTCTGCCCTAATACCAACCCCTGGGGGACCACCACTGTATACTTCCCTCCAGTCTGAAAAACCACCATTGAACATTACCCTCTGCTTTCTGCCCCTTAGCCAACGTATCATTTACGCTGCCTTTAATCCGATAGGCTTCAATTATACTAATATGTTTATATCAACTGCACTATCTTAATCAACCCTCCCCATCACTTCATCAAAGAACTCAATCAAGTTAGTCAAATATGATTTGCCTTCAACAAATCCGTGCTGGCCATTTATTAACCCATATTTTTCCAAGTGACAATTTTGTCTCTGATTATGGTCTCAAAGTTCCATCACTGACGTTAGACTTACTGGCTTGTAGTTGCCAGGTTTATCCCTCACCTTTTTGAACAGGGGTATAACATTTGCAATCCTCCAGCACTTCTATATCCAAGGAGGATTGGAAGATTGTGGCCAAAGCCTCCGCTATCTCCACCCTTACTTCCCTCAGCAACCTCGGATGCATTCCATCTGGACAGGGTGACTTCGAAGTTGAGCACTGCCAACCTTTTAAGTACCTCCTCTATTTGCATCCTATATCATTTCTCTACCACCTCCTGCTTTACTGTGATATGGCAGCATCTTCTTCTATAGTGAAGACAGATGCCAAGTACTCATTTAGTATCTCAGCTATACACCCTACCTCCACAAGATCCTTTTGGTCCGTAATCTGTCCCACCCTTCCTTCGACTACCCTTTTGCTTTAGGGTTCCCTTTTATATTACAAGCTAATCTATTCTCGTACTCTCTTTGCCCCTTATTTCCTTTTTCACATCTCCTCTGTACTTTGTGTTCAACTTGGCTCCTTACGGTATTAGGAGTCTGACATTTATCATTAGCCTCTTTTTTCTGTTTCATTTTAATCCCTGTATCTTTAGTCAAACAGGTAGCTCTAGCTTTGGATGCCCTTCCTTTCCCCCTTGTGGGAATGTGTACCTGAACTACCTCCTCTTTAAAGACCTCCCATTGCTCATTTTCTCCTAGTCAGTATTTGGCCACTCGTAAGGCAGTCTCGCTCTGTGTTCAGGTGTAAAGCACTTACATATCCGTCCCAGAAGTGTCCTGCACCTTACTGAAACCGAGCACGTAAAAGGTGAATTATATGTGCAATTAAAAAGAAAAACAAGACACATTGTGGGTAATTTAGCACCATACCAGATTAGTGGAGTGCATCAGTCAAGAGATAAAAGCAAAAATGGCCAAATTAGTACTTCATGAATAAAGGGCAGCAAGAGATGAACAGAACCTTTAAATCTAATAAGCCTTTCCTGCATAGATTTCCCAAAGGAAATTTCCAATAATCACTTTCTATGATCTACCGCCAGATATGGATGATTTCTTTGCCAACAATTATGCCCTTTTCCCCAGCCACGATACATCATGCATGAAAGTCCATTATCTCTTTCCTATTCATTTTTCTTTTTTCCAACACCACTCTGCTACAAGGGCAGATTCACAGATCGTCCCTTAAAACATTCAATATACACTATGAATTTTTGATTCCAATATGTGCTGCTTCAGCAGTCTGATTAGTGCTCATAGAAGTGTCCACTTTCCACCCACTGCAACACACTTTTTCAGAACAATTGTGGAGCAATACTCATCCAAATGAGTCTATTTGCATGGAGTGATGGCTTGGGGGGGGGGGGGGAGGGAGGGGTAGGAGAAGCAAGAATCATCTCATAATAATTGAGACAGTAAAGTCTATGCAGTGTTTATGTATTCTGTCACATTTAGGAGTCACAGCATGGCTACTTTTGAAAAGAACCAAAGATCTGAGTTTGATGCCATCTAAAAGTATTGAGAGCTTTGTGAGGCGATAGGTTATGGTTCATGGTGCCATAACATCAATCCCATACTTTTGACTTAGAAATGAAATGAACAATGTGTATAAACAAATTTGGAAATGAAAATTGCTCATATTCTTGCATTAAAAACTTGATACATTAATTACAACCAATAAAAATGGCACACAGCCTAGGCTTGATCTGTTACTGAAGATAGAAATAACCATGCGCCTACACATCTATGGCATGACTAACCAGTTAGAATCAAGTCTTCAGAGATGGGACAACTGCAAAAAAAATACTATTTGGAATTAAGTCACAGTTTAGAATGGTTTTTGAATAAACTCAATAGACAATAGGGTTTTGCTTTATGTAATTTCTTCCCAACCAACACACTATTTAAACCTTAATACACATCACCAAAACATTGCATCTTAATATTGGTTTGTTTTGAGATGCTGTTTCCTTATGTGGAAAATTTCATCGCTTCATCTAATTTTATTCAGAGGCAGGCCAATACAGAAATAACTAGCAAGCTGCTATTTACAAGATTCATGCTCTTACAAGAAATACTGGGGAATTGTATTGAATTGAATTCCATCAGTTTTGCAAGAGTTGTAAGAATAGAAAGATAGTACAGTTCACTTCCAAGGTTGGACATATCCGAGTAAATAAGACACAGATTCTTTTAAAAAAAGGCAAATATTTGGCAAGTAACTTTATGAATAGCATTACAGTAACAGTTCTATTTTAGGCATCCCCTGTACACAATTATACATAAATATATTTTTATTTGGATACATTTGTTTTGCAGTCATAATTTTTGCAAAGCATCCATTTTGTTCAAATGCCTAGACTGCATTGGTAGTGATAGATCCGACCCTCACAACATGCTCATTAACATTACTGTAGCCATAAAGACTATATTTTTTGAACCATTATGCAATTTTCAAAGTTAAATCGCAGCATTTCAGGCCTACACACTTACTATATATAAAATCAAACTTTATGACCAAAATGACCATTTTGATTATAAATCTAGGCAACACATCGACAAAAAGGATGTGGTTTCATTAACACATTGATTGCACACATCAATTAAGAGAGTCAGTTCTGGCAGTTTTATTTTCATCTCGATAGAAAAGGTGAAGTTATATTGAAATGGATATTAAAACCTCATTAAAAAGCTCCCTCACTACGAAAGGCAGCATTTGGCATAATTCCCACCAAGGCACTGGCACCAAGAACAAATAGTTTCAGCACAGTTGGCGGATATGGATATAGCAAAGGCAGCATACAACAAAAGGCTACATTTTTGAGATGAAGTTATCAATGATCTGTTACACCAAATGAAGGATATTTATGTACCAATGTAAAGCCCATATTGTAATAATTTTGAAAATTATAGTAGTGAAACAAAAGTTACTATATGTGACTACTGTTAACCCCTTGTAGCTCGAACACGTTTAGGATTAAACTGGTGACAAAGCATTTCTGTTCAAACAAATATTTTACATAAAAAGTGTCATTGGTTTAAAATATTTTTACCAGATCAGACAGGTTTTCCTGCAAGATTTTAGTTTAAAAACATAAAATTATACATCACTTATTTTTCCCAATTCAGTTACCCATTTACAGTGTCTGAGACCTAAAAATAATCTTCATCCTTGCAACAGTTCTTGGAAACCAAGCAGTTTACAGGTTACAAAACAAGATACAGGATACAGATAAAATACTAGAATCTAAGAAAATAAAGTGTATCCAAAAGCAAACAATAACAATAGTACCAGCATATGAAACTTTGATAACTCTTTATACAGGACAAATATATCCCTGCCTACAATATTCACCATTGGCATAGTATTAAACTAACAAAGGTTCTGTACTGGAGCAGGGAACAGAAAGCTGATCAAGGCAGGAGTTAAGACATGTGCTTTAATTAGATCAAGGTTTCACAAGACCCTGTACATACAGACAGTATAGTTGTTGGTGGGTTGTCACTTACGACTGCATGCAGTGCCAATGTGAATTTGTAATCGGGCTTTTACAGAAAAGGACCGTATCTACTGTTAAGATATACTTCACATTGAGGTCTGTTCCTGTGTTCTAGAAAAGTACTTACACATTCAAACACAATCGCAAGAATGCGCGTGGTGCACAGTTGAAAATGTCTCTGCAAAGACCTTGCCACTGCTATTGAACAGGCTCTTGTGGAATTCCACTGGAAATTAAGACAATTTTCCTTTAACTATAAACAAGTAAATCTTTGCTCATTTGCTATTCAAACCACACAGACTCAATACCCAGATATGGAAATGGGCTGAAATTTCTATGTACATGACAATTCAAAAAACACAATGTACATTCTATTGGTCTAATATGTACAATCCCAGAGATCTCTATGTGGTGTGGTTCTAGAAGGTCTACCTGATTTGGGCTGAAGTAGGAAGACAGTATTATAAAAGCACGGTCCCAGTTAAAATATTTGGTACCATATTTGGATATTTTCTTTAAAACACATTTAAAGGGGTTTTTGAATTAGAACAAAAATTGCCATGAAATTTCCATGAAAAATGTTAATTTTTAAACAGTATAGTTATAAAACAGACTTAAGCTGAAATTACACAAACAAAAAAATTACAGATTCAAGGCTGTCTCGTGCCTATCATTTCAGGCCAAAAGATGCCAGAAAGTAGCACACAGTATTGATGTTTTAATGCACCAATAGGGGGCAAACTCAGGAGAAGTCAACTTTGCCCATTTTTCATGCACACCTGGCATAAGTGATACTGCCAAAAGAAGTGGAAGCACATCACCCATCTATTCCCCTTTAAGGATAGTGGAACTAAAAAGGGGAACAAAAAAATGGATACTGCACAGCACATTTAAAAACAGTGTGTTGAAGTGTTTGTCAGTTACCACCACCACACAGTGCGTCTATTTGATTTTTCAATCAAATATGTATTTTAATCCATAATTAGTACACACTGCCAACAACAAGTAACACGTGAATATTAAAATGACTAGATAGTAAAGGGGAGAAAAAGCACATTATTTCTGTAGGCTATAGGTAGTCTCAACAGCAGTCACATTTTGGTTTGTGACTCCTGTAGGCATTGGATTATGTTGTTGTTCTGTAGTATATCCCAAAGAACTGATAACATTTGGCAGGGTTTTTGGAAAATAAATGTATCCCATTCATCAGCTTGTTGGCAATAAGCCTCACAAGGTCTCTTCCAACTGGAACAGTAGGTCAGCCCAGAGATTCATCCACAATCTGCACCACTGCTTGGTGATCAGCCAGCTAAGGAAGTGTGACTCAAGCAGGCTCGTCAATAGCCTACTGCAACTTTTTGATATGAAGTATATCCAGCAGCCAAAGGAGTTGCACCAGAGTACTCATTTTAAGCACTAAATGCAGAACAACTACACGTTTAGCTGTGCCAGAAGAAAATGTGCAGCACTTATCTGAAAGAGGCACAAAATGGTTGTGGCTATAGAATGTCTATGTGCTTGTGCAGAACTAGTTTCCTAGACATTTGTCCAACATTAACACGGACTAAACTTTGACATAAACTGGGTTTTGCAAGAATCTATTTATAGGGTCTACTTCATCAATCTGCAATAACCATTTTGAGAGCCATACAGCTGTAACAGTAAGTTAACTTTCACGAAAATAGATAGCAAAAAGAGTAAAATAAGCACTGGATAGTTTTCCACATTACAGCTCCAATATATGAATATCTTGGATTTTGTGAGGTCATTGCAGCATTATGAAGTAAACCTACAACTGCAGCAAGACTTCCAAATTGAAATATAGTACAGAACTCTGTTGGAAAAATTTAACATGGGAACTACACAGACTGCTGGCAGCATCCCACAACAAAATGCATTTAACTTTGTCAATTGGGTTACATGATTTAGGTGCAAATACTGTAGTGAAACTTAGACGACAGAAAACAGAAATCAAGTAACATGGTTAGCATACTTACACTGGCATTTTCTCAAAAGTTGTGTCTAGTTACTTTCATGCGCTGTCAATAGGACAACCTAGTAAAAATGGTAAAACTCTCTCAGATTGCAGAGATTTATAAATGACCATGGTTAAAGTATTGGAAATTTGCCAAATGATAAACTATTTAGTCCCTATTGTTTTAAGGTTTTAAAATATTTCAACCTCTACATTGAGAAATGTGATTCTATCCTAACACGCAAGTAGTGCAGGTGTTATATTTACCAATACACTTCTCAACTGTTTGTTTTTGTAAGTTCTCTGTGTTCTATCAGCTGTTGGGAGATAGTAACTGTTAGAACATAGATTACTGAACAGGATTCCTCCAGTGTGTAAGAGATTACACACTGAAATTTGATCAAATTTCTAAGAAATGTTAACCTTTAATTTTTTTCATGCCTTCTAGCCATGAAATCTTTGCTTTGCAGATTCTGCAGGAGTAATCGATCAAGTCCTTTCTTTAAAACCATTCCAGTGGATAGGTTGCACCGTCATTCACGTTTGTGTCCTCTAATTATAGGAGATCTTTATTCGGTTCTTCACAAAA
The DNA here is from genome assembly GCF_052327205.1 of Somniosus microcephalus. NCBI lineage: Eukaryota > Metazoa > Chordata > Chondrichthyes > Squaliformes > Somniosidae > Somniosus > Somniosus microcephalus. The sequence goes on from NC_140998.1 coordinate 137,418,328, forward strand.
ATTAGGAAATAAAGGAGGAAGTTGCAAAGCATTGCAACTTATTATCTGACTCGGGCATTCTATGGATATGTGCATTCCCTTTAAGATCCTATAGTAGCTTACAAATTTCAAAGTTAACATCTGGCTAGGCACACAAATAAGCAGCAACAAATGTTGGATATTAAACATTTTTGGCTACACTAAAAGACATGGGTACTTGTATCTTCATAACCTATGGCGATATTTCACGTATACAAACATTGCCAACACTGTCATACCCAGTACTGCCAATACTAGCGGTGATAAAGCAGACTCGTTGTTTTGATTATTCTTGATTCTTATCTGAAAGAAAACATTAAATATATTAGTGGACTGCAATAAAACATAAGATCCAAACTGCATTTTTAGTTTTCAAAATGCATCCACGTTTCCAAAGCTTCAATTTAATCACTTTTTTGGGTGCCAACATACCAATTATTTTTCCAACTATCATAGCTTCTGGACTTGCAGTAACCTGTGATAGTGAATATACAGTTCAGCACAGTTTGGCTTAAAAAGTTGGTTTCTAAAATATTATGAACTTTTGAGCAAAAAAGCAGGCTAATGCAAGCCCTGAATGTCTTCAATAAGTTTTTACCAATTGTATGTGAAGTGACTTACTGATTCCTGAGGCCCAGGTTACAGGCTAAATTTGTAATACTTTTGCTGGTAAACAAACTTTCCCCAGTGGATCTGAAGTGTCCTATGGGAATAAATCTAATACAACTGTTTTGCCTTTGGCTGCTTATTGTACGGTTTGGCTCTTCCGCTTGGCTGCTAACAAATTCCCAACTGCATTATAGTAGCGAGGGGTCTTTATTGTTGTACAAATTCGCAACCAGCCACAGTTCATCACTTCTGAGTGTTAAAAACACGGAGGATAATGTTACTTTGAGAACGACAATACATTGGGAATAACTTTCCTCGCCTAATGTAACCATGGCATTGCAGAATACTGAAACCTGCAAAAACAGGGGCTGACTGGCAAGAATGATTAAAATAATTTTCTGTTAAATTGAAGGCCTTTGTCCACAATTTTAATTAGCCCCGATTTTAAACACAACGTGGTAGATTTTGACTTTTTGAAAGAGCGAATTGGCAGCTTGTTTTACATCTCTTAATTTTTTTATTTCTATTGACTTCAATAAAAAATCTTCTATCCCTTTTATGAATCAGTAGAAGAGCCAGATCCTTAATACTGAATGTACATCAACTGAAGCAGACTAAAATATGTGTGGCAGCAATAATCAGCCATAGCCAGTAGCAAGGATGCTTGCTTAATAAACACCAGCTTTGTAAAATGCAAAACGTTTAATAGCTGCCAACATTGATACATATTCTTCCCAATGGAGGATTCAAAGAATGACTTCATAGAACTTCCATTTATATAGATTTCATGACTTCAGGATGTCCCAAAGCGCTTTACAGCCAATTAAGTACTTTTGAAATGCAGTCTCTATTGTAATGTAGGAAATGCAGCAGCCAATTTGCACACAAGGTCCCACAAACAGCATTGGCACAATGACAGATAATGTGTTTTGTGATGTTGGTTTTGTAAATATTGGGCAGGACACCAGAGTTTTCTCCCTTTCTCTTCTTGAAAATAGTGTCATGGGACCTTTACATCCACCTGAGACGGTTTAAAATCTCTGCCAAAATATGGCACCATTGACAGTGCAGCACTCCCTCAGCACTGCACCGACGTGTCAGCCTACATTACATGCTCAAAGTCTCTGGAGTGGGACTTGAATCCACAACCTCTGACTCAGAGGCAAGTGTACCAAAGCTGACAACAAGGCTGATAACTAATGAGTCATTACTTGCAGCATTGCTTCAGCCAAGTGACTACTTGGAGATAAAAGATTCAAAACAATGTCAACACCTCCAAAAGACTCGGCAAAAAATAAAATGCCCCACAAGTTCCTTGCAAGACAGTAGCACCACTGTAACTTCTGTGAGGGAATCAAAGTAGAAGTTGGGCTAACTAACACACACAGACTTGGCACACACACACACTTTACCTTTTTTAAAACCAGTAGCGTCACCTCATCACCTGAATTTCTAAATATTTCCACCGTCTCCCGATGAGTCAGGTTACGGAGCTCACGCCCATTGATCTAATTGGCAAAAGGAAATTTATTTTAAAAAGTTACCGCTGAGGCAAGTGCAGTCTATACAAATCCAAGCACAGTTCTGTGGCAGTAAATGAGTTAATGGCCCAGTAATTCCGGGCACAACGCGCGAGTACGGACGGGGTACTCACGCGTGGGCCTGGAGGAATTGCCGGTTTTCAGCATGCACAGCGCATGCGCTGAAAACCGGCATTTCCTGTCCTCTGACCCAAGGGGTTAAGAGGCAGAACGCGCGTGACTGCACAGGCAGCGCGTGCGCAGTAAAATTCCTTTTTTTTTTCCCCCCCAGATTTGCGTGCGTGTAAAGGCCTCCGGTCTTTACACATAGAAAAACAAGACGTAAGTACAGGTAGACTACCCTTTATCCGGACTTCCGAAAACCGAAACCCTCTAAAAACCGAAGGTTTTTTCGTTCAGCGTAAGTCGTGCGTACGACTTACGCTGAACGAAAAAACCGAAGGTTTTTAGAGGGCTCCGGTTGCGGAAGTTCGGATAAAGGGTAAGTCGTGCGCACGACCCCCCGCCAGCCCCGACAACCGCCGACCCCGCCAGCCGCCGACCCCCCCGCGGACCCCGCCGGCCCCGACAACCGCCAGCCCCGACAACCGCCGACGCCCCCGCGGACCCCGCCAGCCCCGGCAACCGCCGACCCCGCCAGCCGCCGACAACCGCCGACCCCCCCGCGGACCCCGCCAGCCCCGACAACCGCCGACCCCCCGCGGACCCCGCCAGCCGCCGACCCCCCCGCGGACCCCGCCGGCCCCGACAACCGCCGACCCCCCCGGCCCCGACAACCGCCGACCCCCCCGCGGACCCCGCCAGCCCCGACAACCGCCGACCCCCCCCCCCGCATACCCCGCTGGCCCCGACCACCGCCGACCCCCCCCCCGCGTACCCCGCCGGCCCCGACTGATTACGCTGAGCGTCAGCGTAAGTCGTGCGCACGACCCCCCGCCGACCCCCGCCGACCCACCTTCCGAAATCCGAAATTCTCCTTTATCCGAAACTCGGCTGGTCCCGAGGTTTTCGGATAAAGGATAGTCTACCTGTATTTAGTTTTTCAGGTAAGTGGGCTTTTAGATCAATGTAGACATTTTTTTCCACAGGTTTGTTATTTTTAAAGAATTTACAGGATGGTAAGTTTAGTTTTAGACCCTATTTTTAAAAAAAAATATTTTTTTCAAAAAATTGATTAATTGTTTAAAACATTTTAAAAAACTTATTTATAGTTAATACAATCAGTGGGATGTTTTTTAAAATTTTATTTAAAGTTAAAGTAGTGTTTTGGCTGCCCATACTTTTCATGAGTTTGACAGCTCTTACTGTCAAACTCATGAATGAGTTTCCCCTCCCGATTGGCTGCACAGTGCTCACCTGATCCCAGCCGGTACATCGCACGAACTACGCCGCTGGATCAGGTAAGCACATCGCGCCGACATCGGAACCGGGCCTGTGACAGGAAATGCAAGCAGGCCCGGGCTTCAGATGTTGGCGCGCAGGGTGAGTGCAGATCAGGGGCTTGCACGCGTGGCAAGCACCCGATCCTAATTTCAGGGCCATTATGTCGAACATGGCAAAACTAATTGCATAAGAACATAAGAAATAGGAGCAGGAGTAGGCCATTTGGCCCCTCGAGCCTGCTCCGCCATTCAATAAGAGCAGGGCTGATGATCTACCTCAACCTCCGTATCCCTTGATTCCTTTGATATCCAAAAATCTATCAATCTCTGTCTTGAATATACTCAACGACTGAGCCTCCACAGCCCTCTGGGGTAGAGAATTACAAAGATTCACCACCCTCTGAGTGAAGAAATTTCTCCTCATCTCAGTCCTAAATGGCCGACCCCTTATTCTGAGACTGTGACCCCTGGTTCTAGACTCCCCAGCCAGGGGAAACATCCTCCCTGCATCGACCCTGTCAAGCCCTGTAAGAATTTTGTATGTTTCAATGAGATCACCTCTCATTCTTCTAAACTCCAGAGAATGTAGGCCTAGTCTACTCAATCTCTCCTCATAGGACAATCCCCCCATCCCAGGAATCAGTCTGGTGAACCTTCATTGCACTCCCTCTATGGCAAGTATATCCTTCCTTAGGTAAGGAGACCAAAACTGTACACAATGGCCCAGTAATTCCTGTCGGGGGCTTGCCACGCGTGCAAGCCCCCGATGTGCGCTCACCCTGCGCGCCGACATCTGAAATCTGGCCCGCAGTGGATTTCCTGTCAGTGGCCAGGTTCTGATCCCGGCGCGCTGTGCTAACCTGACCCAGCGGCGTAGTTAGTGCGATGTGCCGGCTGGGATCAGGTGAGCACTGTTCAGCCAATCAGGGGAGGGGAAACTTCATTCATAAGTTTGATAGTAAAGACTGTCAAACTCATGAAAAGTACTGCACCCCAAAACACTACTTAAACTTTAAATAAAATTTTAAAAAGCATCCCAATAATTAAATTAACTATGAATAACTTTAAAAAACTATTTTAAACAATTAATCAAATTTTTGAAAAAAATAAATTTTTAAAAAATAGGGTCTAAAACTAAACTTACCTTACTGTAGATTCTTTAAAAATAATAAACCTGTGGAAAAAAAATTCTAAATTGTACTAAAAGACCACTTACCTGTAAAACTAAATACTTACGTGTGGTTTTTCAATGCGTAAAAACCGGAGCCCTTTACACATGCGCAAATCTGTAAAAATACAGGAAATCCAAGTCGCACGCGCTGCCCGATACCGCGCATGCGTTCAGCCTCTTAACCCCTTGGGTCAGAGGACAGGAAATGCCGGTTTTCAGCGCATGCGCTGTGCATGCTGAAAACCGACAATTCCTCCTGGTACACGCGTGAGTACCCCGTCCTTACTCACGCGTTGTGACAGGAATTACTGGGCCAATACTCCAGGTGTGGTCTCACCAGGGCCCTCCTATATGATTGCAGTAAGACGTCCTTACTCTTATACTTAAATCCTCTTGTAATAAAGGCCAACATACCATTTGCTTTCTTAATTGTTTTCTGTACCTGCATGTTACTTTTCAGTGATTCGTGTACAAGGACACGCAGGTCCCTCTGAACACCAACATTTTCCAGTCTCTCACCATTTAAAAAATACTCTGCTTTTCTACTTTTCCTACCAAAGTGGATAACTTCACATTTCTCCAGATTATATCCCATTTGCCATGTTCTTGCCCACTCACTTAGCTTGTCTATATCCCCTTGAAGCCTCTTTGCATCCTCCTCACAACTTACATTCCCACCCAGCTTTGTATCATCAGCAAACTTGGATATATTACATTTGGTCCCCTCATCCAAATCATTGATTGTGAATAGCTGAGGCCCAAGCACTGATCCTTGTGGTACCCCACTAGTTACAGCCTGCCAACCCAAAAATGCTCCGTTTATTCCTACTCTCTGTTTTCTGTCCGTTAACCAATCCTCAATCCATGCTAGTATATTCCCCCCAATCCCATGAGCCCTAATTTTGTTTAATAACCTCTTGTGACAACTTATCGAATGCCTTCTGAAAATCCAAAAACACATCCACTGGTTCCCCCTTATCTAATCTACTAGTTACAACCTCAAAGAAAACTCTTAACAGATTTGTCAAACGTGATTTCCTTTTCATAAATCCGTGTTGACTCTGCCCAATCCTATTATTATTTTTAAGTGCCCTGTTACCACATCCTTAATAATAGATTCTAGAATTTTCCCTACTACTGATGTCAGGCTAACTGGTTTGTAGTTCCCCGTTTTCTCTTTCCCTCCTTTCTTAAATAGTGGGGTTACATTTGCTACCTTCCAATCCGTGGGAACCGTTCTAGAATCTATGAAATTTTGGAAGATGACAACCAATGCATCCACTCTCTCTATAGCCACCTCTTTCAAAACCCTAGGATGTAGGCCATCAGGTCCAGGGGATTTATCGGCTTTCAGTGCCATTAATTTCTCCAGTACTATTTCTTTTTACTAATACTAACTACTTTCAGTTCCTCATTCTCGCTAGACCCTTGGTTCTCCACTATTTCCGGGAGGTTTTTTGCGCCTTCTTCCGTGAAGACAGACACAAAGTATTTGTTTAATTTCTCTGCCATTTCCTTATTCCCCATTAAAATTTCTCCTGTCTCAGTCTGTAAGAGACCCACATTTACTTTTGCTAATCTTTTCCTTTTCACATACCTAAAGAAACTTTTACGGTTTGTTTTTACATCACTCGCTAGTTTACTCTCATATTCTATTTCCCCTTTCTTTATCAATTCCTTGGTCCTCCTTTGCTGAATTCTAAAATCCTCCCAATTCTCAGGCTTACTGCTCCTTTTGGCAACATTATAAGCCTTTTCCTTTGCTCTAATACAGGTAGACTATCCTTTATCCGAAAACCTCGGGACCAGCCGTGTTTCGGTTTTCGGAAAATTTCGGATTTCGGAAGGTGGGTCGGCGGGGGTCGGGTCGGCGTCGGTCCGCAGTCGTGGCTTGTCCGTCGCTGCTAGCATGGAATGCAATGAAGTTCCGCATTTCCACCAACAGGTCGTCGTGCTCGGTCGGAACAGGGGCCGGCACCGCCGCGGGCTCAGAGCTCTCGTTGCTTTCGAGCCTTTGGAAGAGAGTCAGGTGGTTCCGCGGGGGGGTCGGCGGGGGGTCGTGCGCACGACTTACGCTGACCCTCTGCTCAGCGTAAGTCGTGCGCCACTCTGGTCATGTCGTGCGCACGACTTACGCTGACCGAAAAAACCATCGGTTTTTAGAGGGTTTCGGTTTTCGGAAGTTCGGATAAAGGGTAGTCTACCTGTACTATCTTTAACATCTCTTGTTAGCCACAGTTGGACCACTTTTCCTGTGGGGTTTTTGTGCCTTAAAAAGAATGTATATTTGTTGTAAATGATGTATTAATTCTTTAAATGCTAACCATTGTTTGTCTACCATCATACCTTTTAATGTAGTTTCCCAATCTACCTTAGCCAACTCGCCCCTCATACTTGCGTAGTTTGCTTTGTTTAGATTTAAGACACTAGTTTCACATTTAACTTAATATAAAATTCTATCATATTATGGTCACTCTTCCCTAAAGGCTCCTTTACTACAAGGTTATTCATTAACCCTTTCTCATTGCACAATACTAGATCTAAAATAGCCTGTTCCTTAGTTGGTTCCTCAACATACTTATCTAGAAAACTATCTTGTATACATTCCATGAATTCATCCTACACGATATTACTGCAAATTTGGTTTGCCTAGTCTATATGTAGATTAAAGTCCCCTGTGATTACTGTATTATCCTTGTTACATGCACCTCTAATTTCCTGATTTATACTCTGCCCTACATTACAACTACTGTTTGGGGGCCTATAAACAACTCCCATCAATGTTTTCTGCCCCTTGCTATTTCTTAGCTCCACCCAAACTGATTCTATTTCTTGATTTTCGGAGCCAACTGTCTTTATCCCATCCTTTATCAGGGCTACCCCTCCTCTTTTTCTAGTTTGCCTATCTCTTCTAAAAGTTAAGTATCCTGGAATATTTAGTTCCCAACCTTGGTCACTTTGTATCCACGTCTCCGTAATGGCTATTAGATCAAACCTACAGGAAACTTTTTTTTATCCGGCACGGACGGGACCGACGTGGTGCTGGTTCATCAAAAATTCCGGATAACCGAACGCTATAGTAAAAGATAGGGAGAGCTGACAGCTCCATATAAAGCAACAAACCCTGTTGTTTAGCAACAAGTTCAGAACAATGGCCACAAGTTCCAAGCGTCTCTGTAGCTTAGCAACAACTGCAGCCACACCCTTGCACAGCAACAGATGGAGGAACGCAAGTACAACATGAAGTAAAACCTACTCCTGAATTTTGCCGGTTAACCAAGATTTCCGGTTATTTAGGTGCCAGTAAATCGAAAGTTTCCTGTATTAATTTCTATCTCCGCTATTAATTCATCTATTTTGTTGCAAATGCTTTGTGCATTCAGATATAGTGCTTTAGCTTTGACTTTTTTCTATTTTTCCCTGATGTCACTTTAGTCACTGATGCCCTATTACCTTTGTTACTCTGTCCCTTCCTGACCCACTGTTTATTTGTCCCAAAACTCTGATCTAGAGCCTTCACATTTCTCTCGCTGCTTTTAAATTTACTCTTTCCTGAATCCTCCTGCACCCCCTTCATTAGAATAATAAAGCCCTGTCGACTGCCCTAGTTATTCGATTCGCCAGGATACTGGTTCCAGCCGGTTTAAGTGGAGCCCATCCCAACGGAACAGCTCCCTCTTTCCCCAGTATGCCATTGCCCCATGAAGCAAAACCCCCGCCTCCCACACCACTCTTTGAGCCACACATTTAACCTTCTAATCTGCTTATCCCTATGCCAATTGGCGCATGGCTCAGGTAACAATCCAGAGATTATTACCATTGAGGTTCTGCTTTTTAATTTGGACCCCAACTCCTCAAACTCTTTCAGCAGAACCTCATTCCCAGTTCTACCTATGTCATTGATTCCTACGTGGACCACAACAACTGGATTCTCCCCCACCCACTCCACGTTCTTCTCCAGCTGCGAGGAGATGTCTTTAACCCTGGCACCAGGCAGGCAACACAATCTTCGTAACTCCCAGTCGCAGCTGCAGAGAACAGTATCTATACCTCCGACTATGCTGTCCCCTACCACAACTGCATTCCCTTTCACTCCCTCTCCCCCCCCCCCCCCCCCCACTCCCACTTGAATGGCCTCCTGCACCATGGTCAGCTTACTCATCCATCCTGCAGGCTCTTCCCTCATCCACACAGGCAGCAAGAACCTCATACCTGTTGGATAAGGATAAATGCCAAGGCTCCTCCAGCACTGCACCTGGGGTCCTCTTACCTGCCTGAGTTGCAGTCACACCCTCCTGTCCCTGACCACTAACCAGACCTGTACCACTACTTAACCTAAGGGGTGTGACTGCCACCTGGATCAAAGTGTCCAGGTAACTCTTCCCCTCCCTGATGCCCCACAATGTCTGCACGTCAGACTCCAGCTCAAGAACTCCGAGCTGAAGTTCCTCAAGATGCAGGCACTTACTGCAAAAGTGGTTGTCCAGGATCACAATGCTTTCCACAAACTCCCACATGCTGCAGTTGAGCCACACCGCTTCACTGCCATCCCTATATGACCTTGTTCTATTTAATTCAATGTAATTAATTTATATTTAAGTAACTTCATTTACAATTTAGTTTCTTGACTACTTAATTGAACTAGATTAAGTTGTGGGTAATGAAATTTAATATCTACCTGTAACACAAAGCACGACAAGTAGTGTAGGCAAAACGCAACAACTCCTTCCCCCTCTTCTCCGAATTCCCACTCTTTCCAAATTCCAAAATGAAACATTGTTTAAGTGCACTCTGTTTAATTCCGCTCTATGCAGACCGCTGCACCAAAACTGCTGCGTAACCCAAAAGCCAAAGATTAATTATCTTCAGTCATAACACCAGCTGGAGCCACTATTAAATCATTCTAGTTAGGGAGCCAACTTCAACTGTGTTCACACTTAAAGAGTACGATCAGTAGCATTTAATTTAGTATTAAGCCATACAGAAGGTCCCAAGTTCAATTCATTGTCTGTGCTGAGTTAGCAGATTCCAGCTAGGGTAAGTAGGGGCCCTATAAATGGCCTCAGTACCCTCGATCTTTGCCCCGGGGTGGGGGAGGGGGGCACATAATCAGTTCCCACTTCTGAATGCTATCCAGTGATGCCTGCTGGGTGTGGCTGTGTGCCCACCATGATCAAATTGTCTGCCAACACTCATTGTCTAGGTTCATCACATAGGTGAAATCCAAAAGGCCTTGAAGCACCCCCTGGTGCTTCTCAGTGGTTAGCTGTACAAACCAGGAGCCCATAACTATGAACACCAGTCTCTGCTGTGTTTGCTGATCTCTCCCTTCTCCCTAGGTAGCAGTTGAAATGCTGCAATTGACCTCAGTGCCCTTGGAGTAGGGGGCAGGGGAGAAAGGAGCCTGGGGAGAAATAGCCAGCCCTGCCTGGCCCACCACAGCTAGAGAACACACAGTGTGTGGACATTTCTAGCCTTCCAATGTCAAATAGCCCATTGGCACCAGCAGACAGGAGGACCCAATGAAGAGATAGCTGAATCCACAGAGCTGTAACCCAACAGGAATCACCACCTTTAGAAGATGAAAAAGGGGGGGGGGGGGGGGGGGGGGGGAAGGAAAGAGACGTTAAAGGACAATATTTTAGACACTGCTTGTGCTTGTTCCACTTGTAAGTAGCCAACCATCGCCTACCAAAAAATATGGCTGTGCTATTCCATGATTCATGGAAGATAATTAATTATATCACTTAATTTTTTTCTTTTGTTGCAAGGCACGAACACAAACTTCCACCTTCTTACAGGGGGAATTCTGATTTAGTCAGTCTAGCGGGTAAAGCAGATTATACAGGGGGTGGGTGGTGATTTTTAACTTTTGTCAATGGTGTAAAATGGGCGATTTTTGGATCAGCTGCCCATTATGCACCTCTCACTCACACCAATGGAAGGTTGCCGAGCTGATTTCACCCGTTTTACACGATCGTCCAAAGTTAAAATCACCCCCATGGAGTGTTCAAAATAAAACATGTTGGATGCCTTACTGCTAAGATTTGGTCTTGTTCCTTTAAACGCCCGTCAAGAGCTGCAGGTCCATCTTCTTTAATTTTGCTTACATAGATTGCACTGTCATGAAAAATGTGCTGGTGATCAGTTCCTCCAATAATATTGAATCCCAGCCCTACAGAAAAACAAGGCCACAAATAAACTCAGTAAACAGGAAAATCAAAATTATTCCAGCATTTACCAGTGATGGTTGCACCATAAATTTCTCAAATAAAAAAAGTGAACATTTGTAATAATCGACATTTCTTCAATAAAGCAGCCATCCCACAGCAACCTTTTTGAGGAACTTTGAACAGGACATTTTTATTGTGTGAACAGGTTGAATCAATATTAAGTGCGTAGAACACTCAAAAGAAAATTCTTGTGGCAAACTCCAATAACAATGAACAAAAAGAAAAATACATACACATGGTACATGGTATATACCTATTTCGGAATCATTTTTTGGTTAAAGGGGAACACTCTATACTGTCCCAGCAGGATTGAAGCTGATTCACCTATTTGAAGCATTTAAATATTTAGACTCTTGGTCCAGTCATTAGTTCATGGCCCAGATTTTGCTGTCCTGAGTGAACAGGGCAAGCAACTGTGCATCTCCTTAAACAATTAGATTGAAGGATTGAGAAATAAAGAGAGGATCGACGAAGAAGGAAGTGTAAATTAGAGTAGGTAAATTGAATGTCAAATCAGGTATAGAAAGAGAAATAGAGAGGGAACGAAAGATTGGATTAAGGAGCAAAGAGAGACAAAAGTTAAAAAGTATTTATTTTTTTAATTTGACATTTTTAAAGTCTCAAACAATTAAAACCGGAAGAAATGAGACTCCACACTTTTAATAGTTAATTTGCAGTGCCAGACAGGTTGATTGACAGTAATTATCACGCCATTAAAAGGGTACTTGCACTTGTAATGAAAAGACTTAACTTTGTGGCGAGTTTAGTTCCTATCTACCGCGCAAATACAGCCACGTCACGACATTCAATGCAAGTCAATGGTGAGACAGGCCACAAGATGCTGTTTTCGTGAAGCCAATGGCGGAGCAGTGCAACTCGGAGAGCAACTTTTGGACATTGACATTTAACCGCAAACCTGCTCCTTGCCTGAAGTTGCTATTAGCCTCACCATTATTTTGTTAGCACAATCTGGGCCAATTTGTCTGGTAACTCCTTATTCTAAATTTCCTATTCCAATCCACTTTAAAAAATGTATTGACATGTGCATAAAATGATTGCGGATTAGATTTTGCACACAAGAGATTGGTAAGTAATGTAAGTGAAAGTACACGGGCAACAGAGAATATGCTGCTCAATAGTTTCCTTGTTAGAAGCCACCAGTTGTGATTGATGTAATTTCTTCACACAATAGCAGCTGACTAAAATACAGGTGAAACCTATAAATTACACACCTTGGGGACTTGCATTAGCTGCTGGGTTTTTTTTTGCACGCATCCTTATTTTCAAAATGGTTATTGTATGTACTGTAAAATCTTTCCCAGCAATCTTGAAGAACCAGCTGAGATCACGATCAGCACCTAATTAGCTGCAACAATGCCAAGAATCCCCCTCCTATACCCCAGCATTCAGCTCCAATCTCAGTTTTACAGCCTAAATTCGCATTTCACTTCAAACTGTTCTCACTTGGTGCAGAGTGTAACTTCAGTAGTGAACTGTGTTTCTCAGTTTGACATTTAAAAAATCTCCAAGAACAATTTAAGACCTGGAGGAATGAGACCACAGTTTAAATTGTTCAATTCTAGGCCAGATTCGCATTGCATCAACAATTATCACGTCGTAGAAAGGCACTTAAACTATTAATTACCAGACTAAACTGTCCGTGGCAAGTTTAATGGGCAATTAATGTGAAAATCCAGCAAGTTCTTAAAATTAGCAGAGGCCAAGGGCGAGATGCCATTTGTGCGAAGCCAAACCGTGGAGTGAAGTGAATCGACCACCAAGTTCCCGGTAGTGGGGAAAATGCTAGAGTCTATTATAAAAGATGTAATAGCAGAGCACTTGGAAAACAGTGACATGATCGGACAAAGTCAACATGGATTTACAAAAGGTAAATCATGCTTGACTAATCTACTGGAATTTTTTGAGGATGTAACTGGTAAAATAGATAAGGGAGAACCAGTGGATGTGGTGTATTTGGACTTTCAGAAGGCTTTCGATAAGGTCCCGCATAAGAGATTAGCGTGCAAAATTAAGGCACATGGGATTGGGGGCAAGGTATTGACTTGGATAGAGAACTGGTTGGCGGACAGAAAGGAAAGAGTTGGAATAAACGGGTCGTTTTCCGAGTGGCAGGCAGTGACTAGTGGGGTACCGCAAGGATCAGTCCTAGGACCCCAGCTGTTCACAATATATATTAATGATCTGGACGAGGGAATTGGATGTAATATCTCCAAATTTGCAGACGACACAAAGCTGGGCGGGAGGGTAAGCTGCGAGGAGGATGTCGGGAAACTCCAGTACGATTTGGACAGGTTGGGTGATTGGGCAGAAACATGGCAAATGCACTATAATGTGGATAAATGTGAGGTTATCCACTTTGGTGGCAAAAACAGGAAGGCAGATTATTATTTGAATGGCAATAGATTGGGAGAAGGGGAAGTGCAGAGACCTGGGGGTCCTTGTGCACCAGTCGCTGAAGGTAAGCATGCAGGTGCAGCAGGCGGTTAAGAAGGCAAATGGTATGTTGGCCTTCATAGCAAGAGGGTTCGAGTACAGGAACAAGGATGTCTTGCTGCAGTTGTACAGGGCCTTGGTGAGACCGCACCTTGAGTATTCTGTGCAGTTTTGGTCACCTTACCTGAGGAAGGACGTTCTTGCCATGGAGGGAGTGCAGCGAAGATTCACCAGGCTGATACCTGGGATGGCAGGAATGATGTATGAGGAGAGATTGTGTCGATTGGGCTTATACTCACTGGAGTTTAGAAGATTGAGAGGGGATCTCATCGAAACCTATAAAATTCTGTCAGGTCTGGACAGACTAGATGCAGGAAGGATGTTTCTGATGGCCGGGGAGTCCAGAACCAGGGGTCATAGTCTAAGGATAAGGGGTAAGCCATTTAGGACTGAAATGAGGAGGAATTTCTTCACCCAGAGTGTGGTGAACCTGTGGAATTCTCTGCCACAGAGGGCGGTGGAGGCCAGTTCATTAAATATATTCAAGAAAGAGTTGGATATATTTCTTGAGGCTAAAGGGATCAAGGGATATGGGGAAAAGGCAGGGACAGGGTACTGAATTTGGATGATCAGCTATGATCACATTGAATGGCGGAGCAGGCTCGAAGGGCCCGAATGGCCTACTCCTGCTCCTATCTTCTATGTTTCTATGTTTCTGGAGATTCACAACGATTTGCACATTAATAACTGTGCGCGCCATTAACACGCGGTTATTTTTCTAGCACGATCTGGCCCAGTATTACACAAATTCGGCCTCAAAAGGAACACAGCTTAACCTCATCAACAAAATACATTGTGCATTCCAAGATATAACACTTGCATCCTTATAAAACAGAACATCTAAATATGTACTTCATAATGCATTGCTCACAGGAAATCAGATGTTAGAAAATTTCATAATTATTTGGAATGACATCGAAATATTGTGATCAATAAATCAATGTTAGTATGCAATTCAATTATACTGAATTCCATATGAACGTGATGATATGGAATTCACTTGTGATTGATTTGCTTTGTTTTGTATGCTTGTTCCCATTCTTGTGCCTGTGTTTGGTAACTTTGGTTTATTCTTCTGTAAATAAGTTGTCTTTCTGCATTTGCTGTTTTTAGTTTAAGTTTTTATGGATGATGCGGTTTGGCTGCAAGTGTTTTATTGTGGCTATATTTGGTGTAGGATTAACAAGGGAAGCTGGAGTATAAATGAGACTGCGGAAGGGAATTTTGAATGGAAACGTGGAGCGGAAACACTAAGCAGGTGAATATAGTGGGTTATATAAGGAAAATACGGCGGATGCTGGAAATCTGAAATAAAAACAGAAAATGTTGGAAATACTCAGCAGATCATGCAGCATCTGTGGAGAGAGAAACAGCTAGCGTTTTGGGTTTATGACCTTTTCATCAGAACTGGAAAAAGTTAGAGATGTAATAGGTTTTAAGCAAGTAGAGGCAGGGAAGGGGAGGAGGGGAGAGGGGGGGGGGGAGAGGAGATGGGGGGGGGGGAGGGGGGAGGAGGGGGGGAGGGAGGAGGGGAGGGGGGGAGGGGGGGGAGGGAGGAGGGAGAGGGGGGGAGGGGGGGAGGGAGAGGGGGGGGAGGGGGGAGGGAGGGGGAGGGGGGGAGAGGGGAGGGGAGGGGGGAGGGGAAGGGGGGGGAAGGGGGAGGGGGGGGAGAAGGGGGAGGGGGGAAGGGGGGAGGGGGGGAGGGGGGAGGGGGGGAGGGGGGGAGGGGAGGGAGGGGGAGGGGAGGGAGGGGGAGGGGAGGGAGGGGGAGGGGAGGGAGGGGGAGGGGGAGGGAGGGGAGGAGGAAAGAACAAAAGGGAAGATCTGTGATAGGGTGGAAGGCAGGACAGATTAAATGACAAAAGGAATGACGGTGGGTTGGTGGCTTGTGGTTTCGGGCAAAAGGCCGATGATAGTGGTGATGGGACTTGGGATCGGGTGCAAGGCCCAAAGATGGTGGCGGATCAGAGCTCCTACAAGCCTATGGTGTCTGGCCGTAAGCAACCAGAGGGTCAAAGAGGGGTGGTAGGTGAGATCAGCAGGTGAAGGGGTTTTAAAAAGAGTGTAGGCTGCAGGGGTGTAGAGAAGTGGAAATATAGCAAGAAGATGCTGCCATTTTAGTGCTGTAAGGTGGGCCAGTTCCAAGAGGGTGAAAGTACAGACAGACTTGGACATGGCATGGTTGAAGGGGCCACTTTAATATATTAGAAGCTCATCTGTGGTGTAAATCAATATTTCTGGAAGAACTCCAGTTGACAAATGAAATGAAACGTCGGTGACTTATCAAACATCTGCTTGGGATTCATTATGTAAATGAAAGTACTTGTGTGTTCAATGTAACCTACTTCTGACTGCAGTGGTTGAATAATTCAGCTGTTACTCCATTAGGATAAAAACTGGTGCTAGAGTTCAGCACATAATTATCACAACCTGAATTATTTACTTGTTTTCATTCAACAAAATGTGTTTCTTAATTTGATATACAGCGAATAGCAATTAATGTATAAATTGTGTACACCTAGCAAAAACAAAAAATCTTCTATACACCAACGCAAGGCTTGGCTGTTGGCCGCTGTGTTCTCAGTGTGTGAGGACTGTTTACTACCTTGTACACTCTAGGGTACCAGTTTATCACCGAACCAAACTATAAAGGAAGCAATTGCCCACTTAACAAAAGATTGCAAGCATTTTTAATGTTTCAGTTACTAGTTTGATTTTTTTTTTAAGGAGGCAGCAAGGATGAGTAAACAAGGCAACAGACAATAGAGGAGCAAAATCAAGGACCCCTCTGGCATCAATTGTGGCCACTGATGTGGAAATGAATCTGGGAATTAAACCATGGTTCCCAAAAGGTATGCAAAAGCATTAGTATGGAAATTCACCAAAGCTTTGATATAACCCAGATTTAAATGTTCCATTTCTTCCCTTATTCAAAATGAATATCAAGCACTTTTCCTCCACTGTCTGGATCAGCTGCTTAGAACAGAGTGGGTGTAAAATTGCTTGAAAGCCTTCTAGTAAATAAGCTCAAGAGGTTAATGACAGAAATTCAAAAGCTCGGTGTCAAGGTTATTAGAAAAACAACCCATTTCAGTTGTGCGTCAAAAACCACTGGTAAAGAAAAGAAATTCTGTAGTTGAGAATTACATTGAATTGTGCAACCATGAGCCAAAGTTCAAGGATTTCCAATTTCTACCCATCCGTTGGGATGTATCTCACATAGGTTTGGGCCAAAAAGCTGCAGAACAGCATAAATATAGATTCTGCTGCTTATTTTCTTTCTTTATACCATAAGTAAAGCTTCCACTTTGTGTGGCATTCTAGAAAATAAGGACTGCAGGAAATGGTAGATAGAACATGGTAAATGTGATTTTTGCATTAGTAAAAATCTGGAATTATGCAGATGATAATGATAATGCTTTAAAGCACTACTATTTGCATCAGTGTTCCAACATGCTGCACTATGGTTGAATGCCATCACTTCCTACATGGCAAGTTTCCAATTTGGACATGCCATTATTGCAGTTGTCATGCAATATTGCCTGGACTCTATAGTTTACATTGCAGAATAAATTCCTCATCACTAGAACCACAAATGTGCAAAAGCAATGAAGGCCATTACATAGAAACATAGTAGGAGCAGGAGTAGGCCATTCGGCCCCTCGAGCCTGCTCCGCCATTCAATGAGATCATGGCTGATCATCCAAATTCAGTACCCTGTCCCTGCCTTCTCCCCATATCCCTTGATCCCTTTAGCCTTAAGAAATATATCCAACTCTTTCTTGAATATATTTAATGAACTGGCCTCCACCGCCCTCTGTGGCAGAGAATTCCACAGGTTCACCACTCTCTGGGTGAAGAAATTCCTCCTCATCTCAGTCCTAAACGGCTTACCCTTTATCCTTAGACTGTGACCCCTGGTTCTGGACTCCCCGGCCATCAGAAACATCCTTCCTGCATCTAGTCTGTCCAGGCCCGACAGAATTTTATAGGTTTCGATGAGATCTCCTCTCAATCTTCTAAACTCCAGTGAGTATAAGCCCAATCGACACAATCTCTCCTCATACATCATTCCTGCCATCCCAGGTATCAGCCTGGTGAATCTTCGCTGCACTCCTTCCATGGCAAGAACGTCCTTCCTCAGATAAGGCGACCAAAACTGCACAGAATACTCAAGGTGCGGTCTCACCAAGGCCCTGTGCAACTGCAGCAAGACATCCTTGTTCCTGTACTCGAACCCTCTTGCTACGAAGGCCAACATACCATTTGCCTTCTTAACCGCCTGCTGCACCTGCATGCTTACCTTCAGCGACTGGTGCACAAGAACACCCAGGTCTCTGCACTTCCCCTTCTCCCAATCTATTGCCATTCAAATAATAATCTGCCTTCCTGTTTTTGCCACCAAAGTGGATAACCTCACATTTATCCACATTATAGTGCATTTGCCATGTTTCTGCCCAATCACTCAACCTGTCCAAATCGTACTGGAGTTTCACGACATCCTCCTCACAGCATACCCTCCCACCCAGCTTTGTGTCGTCTGCAAATTTGGAGATATTACATCCAATTCCCTCGTCCAGATCATTGTGAACAGCTGGGGTCCTAGGACCGATCCTTGCGGTACCCCACTAGTCACTGCCTGCCACTCGGAAAACGACCCGTTTATTCCAACTCTCTGCTTTCTATCCGCCAACGCCAACCAGTTCTCTATCCAAGTCAATACCTTGCCCCCAATCCCATGTGCCTTAATTTTGCACGCTAATCTCTTATGCGGGACCTTATCGAAAGCCTTCTGAAAGTCCAAATACACCACATCCACTGGTTCTCCCTTATCTATTTTACCAGTTACATCCTCAAAAAATTCCAGTAGATTAGTCAAGCACGATTTACCTTTTGTAAATCCATGTTGACTTTGTCCGATCCTGTCACTGTTTTCCAAGTGCTCTGCTATTACATCTTTTATAATAGACTCTAGCATTTTCCCCACTACCGATGTCAGGCTTACCGGTCTATAATTCCCTGCTTTTTCTCTACCACCTTTTTTGAATAGTGGGGCAACATTAGCGACCCTCCAATCCATGGGTACCGTTCCAGAGTTTATTTTTTTCTTTTTCTTTTTGCATTTTTTCTTGTTTTTCCCCTTCCCCCACCCTGTTCTGTTCCATTACTTTTAAATGCTGTTCATCAGTAATATCTTCCAGTCCTGAGGCAGTACCCATACCCAAAATGACTTGCCTGTTCTCTCCACAGCTGCTGCCTGACCAGCTGAGTACTTCCAGTGGTTTTTGTTTCAGATTTCCAGCATCTGCAGCACTTTGCTTTTTGTTAAAAAAAAAACTTAATTTATATAGCACCTTACATATTCTGGAGGAATCCCAAAGTGCATCACAGGCAATGAATTAAGTGTAGTGAACGTTGTTATGTAGGCAAAAGTGGCAGCTGATTGGTGCACAACAAGGCCCATAAACAGCAATGACATATACAGGAAACTTTGAGTTATCCGGAGGCGAACCATCCGGCAAGCTGGAGCCACCGGCAAAAATCAGGAGCCGTTTTTTATTCTTTTCGTTTGTTTTCTTTGCTTTTTTCCCCCCCCCCAGTCAAGCACTGCAAGGTCTGTAGCTATAGCAACAGCTTTAGCTACAGACGCTTGCAGCTGCACCCGACTGTTTAGAAGCTGTTGCAAAGCAACAGTGTTTGTTGTCAGATACGGAGCCGTATCTTTCAACATTAACTCTGGAGTGTCCGGCAGTTTTGAGGGAACGGCAGCAGCTCGGTCCCGTCGGTGCCGGATAGCACAAAGTTTCCTGTACCGCCTGTTAATCTGTTCTAATGGTGTTGAATAAGGGATACATTTTGGCCAGGAAGAACTCTGCTACTCTTTGAATAGTACCGTGGGATCTTCCGTTTTCACTTGAACAGGCAACTAGGGCTGCGCTTTAACATCTTTGACAATGTGGCACTTATTCGGTAAGACACTGAAGCGTCAGCCTTCGATCGTATGTTTATGTCTTCTTAGCACATATCCAACTGTTTTAAAATTGTGACTAGCTCTTTGTTTCTGGCCATTGTAACTTCCCCAGTGCCAATTCCGGAAATATCACTAGACTGTAAATGTTGGCAAGAACACTCATTCCTGCCGTGTCCAAAAAAGATGATCGCTTTAAAATCCACTCTTCAGATGCTTGTCAATGCCTTCCTTACTTTACAGCTTTCACAGACATCAGTGAAGAATGGGGGTGATGGATGAGCAGGGGACTGCGTGGGTTAGGATTCAGAGGGCTGAATTCTGGAGAAGATAGAGAAAAAAGGAGAAAGAAAGGAAGGAAAAACTAGCTTTTATACAGAGCGTTTCACAGCATCAGGATGTCCCAAAGCCTTTCACAGCCAATGAAGTATTTTTGAAGTGTAGTCACTGTCGCAATGTAGGAAACACACAGGCAATTTGCACACAGCAAGGTCCCCCAAACAGCAGTGAGTTATACGGTCTGATAACCCCTTTTAGAGAGACAAATGTTGACCAGGACAACTCCCTACTCTTTGAAAAGTGCCACGGGATCTTATGTTCACTGAAGAGGACAGACTCTTAATTCCATCACTCCAGAAATACTTCACTGGAGTGTCAGCCTAGATTATGAGCTCAAGTCTCTGGAGTGGGGCTTCTAACTCCGAGGCGAGAGTGCTGCCACTGAGCCAAGGCTGGCACAGAGTTTATGGAGGCTAGAAGTTGGGAGAAGGGCACTGGTGAACTCGAGTCTAGAGGTGGCAAAGGCGTTTCTGGTCGCCGATGTGGCGTTTTGATGGTGGGGTCCAGCTCTGCTCAGCTCAGCTCAGCTCCGGGTTCCCCACGTGTAGCTGGTGTGCTCGAGAAGCGAAAGCTCCTGGAGTTTGTCAACAACCAGCATCCACCGAGGTTTATTTTAAGTAATAATAGACGTAGCTGATGATGGCTTAATATTAAATATTACCAACAAGGGAGGGGGTGGGGAAAAGAGATCGCTGCTGCCAAACTGAGTCGAGAGAGAAAGTTCGCATTTATGCGCTGCCGAACTGGGCCGAAAAGAAAATTAAAATTAAAATTTGAATTGTTGTTTCTATCGGCTTTAGGAGAGATACGAAAGTTAACACTTATGCGCAGACTGCTTCTACGCAGCTTCCAGTTCTTTGGCAGCAGTTACTCTGATTAAGGATACACCATTGTGGAAAAAGTGCTTGCAAGGAGGAGAGGGATGTGGAGAGGCGGAGGGAATTGCCGATTTTTTTTTGTTCGAGAAGAAAACGCAAATCATTCGTCATAATGACACGTTTCAACATAATTTGTTATCTTGTCGCACTCTGCGTTCGTATATAAATATGGAATTAGCCAAAACACCTTTCAATAAAGCCAATGCCACTTTAAGGCAGACCGCTCTTATCAAATGGTACTTTTGCTCTAAAAGCTTAGTCAGGACTTATTTTAATGTGAACATGGCATAGATTACATCAAATGGTATACCATACCACAAGAAACTTCACTGCATCAATGGCAAGTGAGATCATCGCGCCTGTGATTATATTTAATCTCCTCTGTGGAAAACGGTGACAATCTCCCCATTAAGCAGTTGTTCTGGGCAGAACCATAAAATCTAGTCCATAAGTCACACATTTACCTAGATTTTTATAGCCTTCAAATCTATAGGGTGAAATTCATGCACAAGTTCTTTAGATGTTCTGCCAGTTAGTCACTCAGTGTAAAAGACACACGTGCGACACTTCCACTAGCACAACAATATACACAACAAGTGCACATTTTCATGCAAATAATCATATCCGGTCACATCAAGCCAGTATAAATCCCCTACATTTCAAATATTAAAACTTCCCATGATCCTCACTCCTCTGCTAGATCCGCTGGTGTGCACTATTAATCACCAAGGTCACTACTCACCTCTACTGGACCCCTGGATCAACCTATGCTGGCTCATGGTGACTCTCCACACCTCCTCAGCACTCCAGTTTCCACTGGACAACTTCCAGCAATTCACCAACTGATACTCTGCCTTCAAACAGCCTCTGGACTCACTCGCCCTCCACTAATATCTCCAAACCTGGATATTGTTCACCTAGGCTCCAAGCTGACTTCACCCATCTACAAAATTAACTTCAGTCCACCACAGGACCTCTGACTTTAACTTTGGACTCTCTCATATCGGCCCAGAAATTCAGGTCCTAACATGTGAGTGCGCACGGGGTACTCACGCGTAAGCCCAATGGAGGTGCCGGTTTCGTGCATGCACTGCGCATGCGTGGGAAACCGGCACTTCCGTTCCCCTGAAAGAAGGGGTTCAGAAGTCGAACGCGTGCGCAGGAGAGGCAGCGTGTGCACATCGAACTTAACTTTTTTCCACAGGTTTTTCCACAGGTTTATTATTTTTAAATACTTTAAAGAAAGGTAGCCCCGTTAGAAAATGTAATTAATTTTTTCAAAAATTTAAATTATTGTTTAAAATAGTTATTTCATGTAATTTATAGTTTATTTTAAAAATGTGATTTAAAAAAAATGTATTTGAAGATTTAGTGATGTTTTGGGGCTGTAGTATTTATAGGTTTGACAGGTCTTCCTGTCAAACTTATGAATGAAGCATTCCCTGCTACCATTGGCTCTCCATGGTCCACGTGATCACAGGGGACGCATCGAACTAACTGCGTCCCTGGGATATGCAAGCACTGCCGCCGGCAGTTGGAGAAGGCCCAGGATCGGAATCCCACGCGGGCCCACAGCTCAACGGCCGGCGCGCAAGTTAAGTGCAGGTCGGGGGCTTGCACCCACGGGAAGCCCCCGACCCGAATTTCTGGGCCAAGATCTCCTCCCTATCCTCTTGTTTTCAACCAGGATGTAGCTATTCTGAACTTTGCCATGTTTATGTAACCTGAATTCCCTGCGTCTGCATTCATGTGTGCATTTTGGCTGCTGCTTCGGACCCAAGCTCATTATTTCTACCTTCCTTTTTTCTTGATCCCTCTTAGACCCTTCTCTCCTGTCTCCTCCCCTTCCAGTCACACTACATTTCATTTTTCCCCTCTCTACTACTTTGCTGCCCAACCCCTACCCCAACTGTTCATTATTCTGCAGCCTTCCTACTTCCCCGTCACCATCCCAGGTGTGAACCACCCTTGGATAAGCCCACAGCTGCATTCTGTGCCTCTCCCGCCATTCCCAGAAGGGCCCATTGAAGCACCCGATGCTGTGTCTTTACGTGCAGCAACCCCAACTGCCCCATTCACCTCTCTCGATGACCTTCCCGCCCGCTGAAGGCTAATCTTACCAACGTCCACCTGGCTCCCTCCATCCACCACTGACCCTTTGGACTCTGCCAGAGGATCAACAATCACCAACTCTCTCCGCATTTACCTCTAGAATATCCATTCACTCGCAAACAAGGCACTTGCCATCCATGGCCTTATTGTGGATGATTGCATTGACATCACGGCTTTGACAGAAACTTGGTTCAACCATTGGTGACACCTTGCCCCTTACTGAAGCCTCCTCCTCCGGCTATACTTTCCATCACCAGCCCTGCCCATGGTGGCGGTGGTGTGGCCCTTGATATACCTATCAATTCATCCAATGAAAAGTGACGAGTTAAGAAAGTAACTATAGGTTTTTATTGGCTAAATAACAGAGCCCACCCTTGTGGGTGATCGGATCCAACAAGGAGGAATACCAGCCAGTCGACCACCTTTATACCTGGGCAGGTAGGTGGAGCCATGGGCGGAGTCAGCAGTGGTCAGCCCAGGTATAACAGCGCGACAGGAGGCGACCTCGTGTAGTGATACAACAGTGTAAACAGTGATAACCATAGTGTAACGATATAACAGTGATAACCATAGTGTAACGATAGTGAACGATAAAAGTGGTTTACCACATTCACCCCTTGTTTAGATTTGAGTCCGGCGGGGTGAAGTGTACTACCAGTTCGGGTATGTCAGTCTGTCCGGAGGCTTCGTAAGCCTTTCTGATCGTCGCAGCAGCGGCGGCGGTGGTGCAGTATCCGATGTTAATGCTGGTGTCTGCGTGGTCGGCGAAGGCTCGTGGGGTTCCGGCATGCCGTCTACCTGGGCTGGATTTGGGGGGCTGGTGGGGTGGGGTAACGGTGGTGTCTCAGGGATGCCCGAGGGTGCGAGGTCTCGTAAGGAGACTGTGTCCTCCCGCCCGTCTGGGTATGCCACATAGGCATACTGGGGGTTGGCGTGCAGGAGGTCCACTCTCTCGACCAGGGGGTCCGTTTTATGGGCCCTCACGTGCTTTCGCAGCAAGACGGGCCCCGGAGAAGTCAGCCATGTTGGTAGCGAGGTTCCCGTAGTCGACTTCCTGGGGAAAACAAACATTCGTTCATGGGGGGTGGCATTAATGGCCGTGCAAAGCAGTGACCGGATGGAATGCAGCGCTGCCGGGAGGACTTCCTGCCAGCGAGAGGTTGGGAGGCCCTTAGACTTTAAGGCTAAGAGAACGGCCTTCCAGACAGTCGCGTTCTCTCTTTCCACCTGGCCGTTCCCTCGGGGGTTGTAGCTGGTGGTCCTGCTTGCCGCAATACCTCTCGCTAGTAGGAACTGGCGAAGTTCCTCGCTCATGAAGGATGAGCCCCGGTCGCTATGTATATAGTTCGGGAACCCGAACAAGGCGAAGAGGTCGTTCAGGCATTTGATGACCGTGGTACTGGTCATGTCTGGGCAGGGGAAGGCAAAGGGGAAACGGGAGTGCTCATCAATGATGTTGAGGAAGTACACATTACGGTCAGAGGACGGGAGGGGCCCCTTAAAATCGATGCTCAAGCGCTCGAAGGGGTGGGTGGCCTTGATCAGGCTTGCTCTGTCCGGCCTAAAGAAATGCGGTTTGCATTCGGCACAGGTTTGGCAGTTCCTGGTCATGGTCCTGACCTCCTCGATGGAGTAGGGCAGGTTGCGGGCCTTAATGAAGTGGTAAAGTCTGGTGACCCCGGGGTGGCAGAGGTCGTTGTGGAGGGTCTGCAGTCTATCAATTTGCGCGTTGGCGCATGTACTTCGTGATAGAGCATCTGGGGGTTCATTCAGTTTACCAGGCCGGTACAAGATATCATAATCATAGGTGGAGAGCTCGATTCGCCACCTCAAGATCTTGTCGTTCTTGATTTTGCCCCTCAGCTTGTTATTAAACATAAAAGCGACCGAACGCTGGTCGGTGAGGAGGGTAAATCGTTTGCCTGCCAGGTAATGCCTCCAGCGTCGTACAGCCTCCACAATCGCCTGGGCCTCCT
This sequence comes from Somniosus microcephalus, assembly GCF_052327205.1. Lineage (NCBI taxonomy): Eukaryota > Metazoa > Chordata > Chondrichthyes > Squaliformes > Somniosidae > Somniosus > Somniosus microcephalus. The sequence goes on from NC_140998.1 coordinate 137,443,069, forward strand.
TCTCGACCGAAGAGTGTCGGATCTCAGGGCCCTGGAGGGTCTTTCAGAAGGCCACCGGTCTCCCCTCCTGGTTAAGGGTTGCGGCTAGGGCGAAGTCGGATGCATCGCTCTCCACTTGGAAAGGGATGGACTCATCCACCGCGTGCATTGTGGCCTTAGCAATGTCTCCCTTAATGAGGGAGAAGGCTGCGCACGCTTCCGCCGTAAGGGGGAAGGAGGCGGACTTCATGAGGGGTCTGGCTTTGTCCGCATAATTGGGCACCCATTGGGCATAGTAGGCGAAGAGCCCCAGGGTTCTCTTCAGCGCCTTTGGACAGTGGGGGAGGGGTAACTCCATGAGGGGGCGCATTCTTTCGGGATCGGGGCCGATGACTCCGTTCTCTACTACGCAGCCGGGGATGGCAAGGCGCGAGGTGTTAAACACACATTTCTCCTTATTGTAGGTGAGGTTCAGCCGTTGGGCCGTATGGAGGAATCTCTCCAGATTAACATCATGGTTCTGCCGGTCGCGGCCGCAGATGGTGACGTTATCTAGATAGGGGAACGTGGCGTGCAGCCCGTTCTGGTCAACCATCCGGTCCATCTCCCTTTGGAAGACCGAAACCCCGTTGGTGACGCCGAAGGGAACCCTAAGGAAGTGGTAGAGGCGGCCATTCGCCTCAAAGGCGGTATACTGGCGGTCCTCAGGGCGGATAGGGAGTTGGTGGTAGGCCGACTTAAGGTCGATGGTAGAGAATACTCGGTATTGTGCAATCTGATTGACCATATCAGATATGCGGGGAAGGGGGTATGCATCCAGCTGGGTGTACCGGTTTATGGTTTGGCTGTAGTCGATGACCAGGCGGTTTTTATTGCCGGTCTTAACGACTACGACCTGGGCACACCAGGGGCTGTTGCACTTCTCGATGATGCCCTCCTTCAGGAGACGCTGCACCTCAGAGCTAATAAAAGCTCTGTCCCCGGCGCTGTACCGCCTGCTCTTGGTGGCGACGGGTTTACAGTCGCGGGTGAAGTTAGCGAACAGGGAGGGGGGCGGGACCTTGAGGGTGGATAGGCCACAGGTGGTATGCGGTGGGCGGTTTAAAGGCTGCTGGTTGTCGACTGTGAGTGGGGGGAGGGGTCCACCGTAAGCCAAAGTGACACTTTGAAGGTGGGATTGGAAGTCCAGCCCTAGTAGGACGGCTGCGCAGAGCTGGGGCAGGACGAGGAGTTTAAAATTTTTATACTCCGTGCCCCTAACCGACAGGGTCACAACACAGTAGCCGCTGATGTCTGTAGAATGGGACCTCGATGCCATCGAGATCCGGTTGCACGTTGGCCGGACAGTGAGGGAGTAGTGGCTCACCGTGTCTGGATGGATGAAACTCTCCGTGCTTCCGCTGTCGAACAGGCAGGTCGTGGCGTGGCCGTTTACTTTGATGTCCATCATGGACTTGGACAGGTGATGCGGGCGAGCTTGGTCCAGTGTGACGGAGGCTAGTGTATGGCTGAGCGAGCTGCTGTAGTCTGCGGGTGAGGCGGTGGTCGGGTCTGGAGGCAAGGTGGCGGTCGAGTGTGGTGGACAAAATGGCGGCGCCCACGAGGTTGAATAAAATGGCGGAGAAGATGGCTGCCCCCACAACTCACATGAGGCACTGCTGGTGTCGGTGGCCTTGATCAAAGATGGCTGCCCCCACGGCTCACACGAGGGGATACTGGCATCTGTGGCCTTGATGAAAGATGGCCGCCCCCACAACTCGCATGAGGCACTGCTGGCGTCTGTGGCTCTCCCCCTGCAGGCCTTAGCGAAGTGGCCTTTCTTCTGGCAATCGGAGCAAGTCGCGTTTCTTGCAGGGCAGCGCGTCCTCGGGTGTTTCGCCTGGCCACAGAAGCAGCAGCCGGCGGCCCGATCGCGGGGCTCCGATGTCGCAGCCGGTACCGGGGGTGGCGGTCCCGATCGGGTCCGGGACGCCGACGCTGAGGTAGGTCCCAGAGGCGGCGGTGCGAGGGGTATTGCAGTCGGGGTCGGGCCCGAGTCCCAGGGTCGCGCAGTACAGTACCTGGAATATGCCTCGAGGTCCCGATGGGCCACTTCCAAAGAGCGAGCGAGGGCTGCAGCTGTGTTCAGGTCGAGGTCCTTTGATTCCAGCAGTCTTTGCCATGAGTAGTCGGACCGCAGGCCTTTCACGAAGGCATCGCGGATATTCTCTTCAGTATTTTCTGCAGCCGTTACCGCTTTAAAGTCACAGTCCCTGCCGAGTGTTTGTAGCGCCCGTAAAAATTCATCTACAGACTCTCCTGGCTGTTGCGGGCGGGATCTTAGGAGATGTCTGGCATACATGGAATTTATCGGGCTCCGGTACTGCTGTTTCAGCAGGTTGATGGCGGCCTCGTATGTAGTAAGGTCCTGGATGAGTGCAAATACTTTAGGACTCACTTGGTCGGTCAGAACTCTTAGTTTGGATCCCGGAGGCACGCCGGATTCTCCCAGGTAGGATTCGAAACAGCTCAGCCAGTGTTTGAAGTCGAGGGCTGAGTTTGCTGCCTGTGGGTTTAGATCCAGGTACGGCGGTCGGAGGGCTCGCAGCCAGGCCGGCTGCTGTGGCTGTTGTAGCTGGGCGTCTGACTGGTCGTTAGACATTTTAAAATTTAGCCAATAAAATTGATATACCTATCAATTCATCCAATGAAAAGTGACGAGTTAAGAAAGTAACTATAGGTTTTTATTGGCTAAATAACAGAGCCCACCCTTGTGGGTGATCGGATCCAACAAGGAGGAATACCAGCCAGTCGACCACCTTTATACCTGGGCAGGTAGGTGGAGCCATGGGCGGAGTCAGCAGTGGTCAGCCCAGGTATAACAGCGCGACAGGAGGCGACCTCGTGTAGTGATACAACAGTGTAAACAGTGATAACCATAGTGTAACGATAGTGAACGATAAAAGTGGTTTACCACAGCCCTCATCATCAAATCTCTCCTTGGTCTCTCCCCTTACTCCTCCAGCACGTTCTCCTCTTGCGAGTATCTGGAAACATAGAAGCCAGAGTAGGCCATTCGGCCCTTCGAGCCTGCTCCGTCATTCCATATGATCATGGCTGATCCTCTATCTCAATACCATATTCCCGCTCTCTCCCCATACCCCTTGATGCCTGATTGCCTTGTTTCACTCCCTTGCCTCTCCATTAAAATCCTCATTCCCTACCATCCCGTCCCCCAGAGGAGGCCATGTCTCATCACTTCTGTATGTCCATCGCCACTCGCACTCCGCCTTCCAACCCCACTTCCTACTGTGTCCGACCCTAAAAAAAAATCTCTCCCCAATTCATCTGCAATGGCACTTTGAACCTCCCAACTGTCTATGTTGAATTCTCTCCCTCAAAAGGCTGTGGATGCTGGAGCAACTGAAATTTTCAAAACTGAGATCAATAGATACTTATTAGGTAAGGTTATCAAGGGATATGGGTCAAAGGCAGGTAAATGGAGTCGAGGTGCAGATCAGCCAAGATCTAATTTAATGGCTGAACAGATGAGGGTCTGAATGGCCTACTCCTGTTCCTATGTCTAGATTTGACCCTCCATTCACGATATTTCTGTAGCTGTCGATCTACTCAAACACTCCCTCACCTGAGTTTCATACCCGTGCCCAACGTTCCCTATAAGACCACCCAACTTTGCTTCCTGGCTCCCCCATGTTAGCTGACATTGTAAATGGTTCCCTCCTCAATTATTGTCCCTTCCCTTTCAAAACAGCCATCACCCACTCTTTGTAGGTTTGTTTACATGCTGTTTTACAACATCCCATAGAACTTCAGTAAATTATCACTCACATGCAGATAGCCTACGTTATATATCCCAATCAATGTTGACAAGATTGAAATCCCTCATGACTTAATCATCCATTTTATAACCTCCCACAGTACATTTACCTTCTTCTGATTGTTTGATGAGCCATCACTAATTTTTCCCCCGCATCTAACAAAAAAGACTACGAATTCCAAAATCCTTTTTGTTTAGTCATGTTTTATATTACTCATGTTCTCTATTTGATCCCTATTTATCCCTTCCAGCATTTTAACATTTTGTTACTTATACTACTCAGATTCATATAAACAGAATATAGGTCATCTTTCATCATTGCTGGTCTACCTTCCCTAATCTTCCATAGCTGCTGGTCTGCTCTGCAAGAAACATGTAAATTAGTTATTAAAGTACCTTATGTCCCACTACCCCACTCCTCACACCCAGAACCCAAGACCAAACATGGAGGTAGAGTTTCCGCTCGGTTGCGCTTGTTTTTTTTGCGTAATTCGCCCAAAATCAGCGCAAAAGATCACATAAATTTAAGCGCAAGTTAAATCCAGCGCAAATCGAATTTCTGCGATCTTTTGCGGTAGTTTAAAAAGATGTGCTAGAAGCCGGCCCCACCCACAAAACTGGTCACGCCCCCCAGGGTGAATTAATCACCACTGGGAGTTTCCGCTAATTCCACTCGTTTACAGACTTTCAGGGAGGCTCGAAAAATTAAGCTGGTTCTTTTGGGTGCATGGACACTGATAGGTACGTTTTAAAAGCTTTTGGATTTATTTTTTATTAAAAATTTTTTTACTAAGAAACTGACTACTGCACCCTAATATATCTAGCAAGTGGTACTTTTTATTTTAAAGAGTCATTTTTAGTCAGTCATTTAAAATCGGGTTACTCACAGGTGGAGAATTGACACCGATTGAAAATGCTTTCTTTTTATGGTAAACCTATTTTCAGCTGTATTAATCAAGCTGCACCTAGTTACCACTCTTGTCTACATCAAGAAATACTTTTGGAAGCAAATTTTTTTTTTTTTTTTTTTAAACTACATTGTAAAGGCTGCCGGATTGTGCTGGTTCATGGCCGATTGTGTTCGCTGATACGCAAATGAGTTTGAGCAGAAACTCGAGAAACACTTTTCAAAACAGGTGCAATTTTAGGCGCAGTTTGCGCCCGGATTGTCAACTGCGCCCGAAGCAGAACCTTTTGGCCATGGTGCATCATCTCCCTCCACCACCCAACCCACATTACTCCCAGTGCAAGCACAGTCAACCAAAAACACCTGGATCTATTCCTCCCACAAGCACTTTGCAATCAAACAACTTATTTATATAGCATCTTTAACGTAGTAAACCCTCCCAAGCGCATCACAGGAGCGATATCAAACAAAATTTGATACCGAGTCACATAAGGAGATATTAGGTAGATGAGGTAGCTTTTAAAGAATATCTTCAAAGGAGGAAAGAGAGGCGGAGAGATTTAGGGAGGGAATTCCAGAGCTCAGGGCCTCGGCAGCTGAAGGCACAGCCGCCAATGGTGGAGCGATTATAACCAGGGATGTGCAAGAGGCCAGAATTGGAGGAATGCAGATATCTCAGAGCGTTTTTTAAATTTGTTCATGGAATTTGGGCGTCACTGGTAAGGCCATCATTAATTGTGCATCCCTAATTACGGTCAAGAAGGTGGTGGTGAGCCGCCTTCTTGAACCGCTGCGGTCCGTGTGGTGAAGATACACCCACAGTGCTGTTAGGGAGGGAGTTCCAAAATGTTGACCCATGAAGGAGCAGCGATATATTTCCAAGTCAGGATGGTGTGTGACTTGGAGGGGAACTTAGAGGTGGTGGCGTTCCCATGCGCCTGCTGCCCTTGTCCTTCAAGGTTTGGGAGGTGCCGTTAAAGAAACCTTGGCGAGTTGTTGCAGTGCATCTTGTAGATGGTACACACTGCAGCCACGGTACGCCGGTGGTGGAGGGAGTGAATGTTTAAGGTGGTGGATGGGGTGTCGATCAAGTGGGCTGCTTTGTCATAGATGGTGTCGAGCTTCTTGAGTGTTGTTGGAGCTACACTCATCCAGGCAAGTGGAGAGTATTCCATCACACTCCTGACTTGTAGATGGTGAAAAGGCTTTGGGGAGTCAGGAGGGGAAGACACTCACTGCAGAATACCCAGCCTCTGACCTGCTCTTGTAGACACTATTTATGTGGTTGGTCCAGCTAAGTTTCTGGTCAATGGTGACCCCCCCAGGACGTTGATGGTGGGGGATTCAGAGATGGTAATGCTGTTGAAAATCGAAGGGTGGTGGTTAGACTCTCTCTTGTTGGAGACAGTCATTGCCTGGCACTTGTGTGGTGAATGTTACTTGCCACTTATCAGCCCAAGCCTGAATGTAGTCCAGATCTTGCTGCATGCAGGCATGGACTGCTTCATTATCTGAGGAGTTGTGAATGGAACTGAACACACTGCAATCATCAGCGAACATCCACACTTCTGACCTTATGTTGGAGGGAACGTCATTGATGAAGCAGCTGAAGATGGTTGGGCCTAGGACACTGCCCTGAGGAACTCCTACAGCAATGTCCTGGGGCTGATATGATTGGCCTCCAACTAACCATAGCCATCTTCCTTTGTGCTAGGTATGACTGCAGCCAAGAGAGTTTTCCCTGATTTCCATTTACTTCAATTTTACTAGGGCTCCTTGATGCCACACTCGCTCAAATGCTGCCTTGACATCAAATTCAGCTCTTTTGTCCATGTTTGGACCAAGGCTGTAATGAGGTCTGGAGCCGAGTGGTCTTGGTGGAACCCAAACTGAGCATCGGTCAGCAGATTATTGGTGAGTGAGTGCCGTTTGATAACACTGTCGACAACACCTACGTCACTTTGCTGATGATTGAGAATAGACTGATGGGGCGGTAATACAAGATTGGGTTTATCCTGCTTTTTGTGGCAGAAGATGGCTGCAAATGCTTCAGGCTTGGCTTTTGCACTCAAGTCCTGGGCTCTGGCATCATTGAGGATGATGATGTTCATGGAGCCTCCTCCGCCCGTCAGTTGTTTAATGGTCCACCACCATTCACAACTGGATGTGGCAGGACTGCAGAGCTTTGATCTGATCCGTTGGCTGATCGCTTAGCCCTGTCAATAGCATGCCGCAGCTGGAGGAGTTTAGAGATGGGGAGGGGTGAGGATATGGAGGGATTTGAAAATAAGGATCAGAATTTTTTTTAAAGGTGTTGCTTAACTGGGAGCCAATGTAGGTCAGTGAGCACAGGGGTGATGGGAGAATGGAACTTGGTGCGAGTTAAGACATGGAGAGCAGAGATTTGAATGAGCTTATGTTTATGGAGAGTGGAAGGTTCACCAGGAGTGGATTGGAATAGTCAAGTCTAGAGGTAACAAAGGCATGGATGAGGAGCAGATGTGCACAGGCAGCGGTGGATTTGGGCAATGTTGCAGTGGTGGAAATAGGTGGTCTTAGTGATGGCACAGATATGTGGTCGGGAGCTCATCTCGGGGTCAAATACGACACCAAAGTTGCCAACAGTCTAGTTCAGACTCAGACAGTTGCCAGGCAGAGGGATGGAGTCAGTGACTAGGGAATGGAGTTTGAGGCAGGGACTGAAGACAATAGCTTTGTTTTTCCCAATATTTAGTTGGAGGAAATTTCTGCCCATCCAGTACTGATGTCAGACAAGCAGTCTGACAATTTAGAGACAGTGGAGGGGTCGAGACGGGTGGTGGTGAGCTAGAGCTGGGTGTTGTCAGCGGACATGTGGAGCCTGATGTTGTATTTTCGGATGATGTCACCGAGGGGCAGCATGTAGATGAGAAATAGGAGGGGGCCAAGGATAGATCCTTGGGGGATTGCAGAGGTAACAGTGCAGGAACAGGAAGAGAAGCCATTGCAGGTGATTCTCTGGCTATTGCTGGATATATAAGAATGGAACCAGGCGAGTGCAGTCCCACCCAGCTGGAGGACAGAGGCGTTGGAGGAGGATGGTGTGGTCAACTGTGTCAAAGGCTGCAGACAGATCGAGAAGGAATAGTTTGCCATGGTCACAGTCACATAGGATGTCATTTGTGACCTTGATAAGAGCTGTTTCGGTACCATGGCAGGGACGGAAACCTGATTAGAGAGGTTCTAACATGGAGTTCTGGGAAAGATGGGCACAGATTTGAAAGGCGACAGCACGGTCAAGGACTTTGGAGAGGAAAGGGAGGTTAGTGATGGCGCGGTAGTTTGCAAGGACAGAGGAGTCAAGGGTTGTTTTTTTGAGGAGGGGGGTGACGATGGCAGATTTGAAGGGCAGGGGAACAGTACCCGAGGAGAGAAAACCATTAACAATATCAGCTAATATGGGGGGCTAGGAGGGAAGTTGGGTGTTCAGAAGTTTAATGGGATTAGGGTCGAGGGCGCAGGAAGTGGGTCTCGAGGACAAAATGAGTTCAGAGAGGGCATGAGGGGAGATAGGAGAAACTAGAGAAAGATGCGAGTTCAAGACTAGGGTAGGGGGGAACCTTAGAGGAAGTTTAGCCCAGTGGGCTAGGAGATGGAAGGGAAGCGGCAGAGGCAGCTGAACAAATGGTCTCAGTCTTAGTGACAAAGAAATCCCTAAGCTCCTTGTATTTTTTGTTGGAGGCAAGGGTGGAGGAGGCAGGGGAGAGTGGTTTAAGAATAGAAAAAAGACGAAAGGAGTTATCTTTGCATTCCAGGATAATCCTGGAATAGTGAATGTGCAATGACTTTGAGTATGTATGGGAATGTACACCAAAATATTATATTGTGAATGTACACTTAAATATACAATGGCTCCATAAAATGTGAATTTACACCTGTATGTACAATAGGTGCATAAAATACAATAGCAAAATACTGCAGATACTGGAAATCCGAAATAACAGAAAACGCTGGAAAAACTCAGCAGGCCAGGCAACATCCGTGGAGAGAGAAAGAGTTAACGTTTTAGGTCATATTTGGGATCTCTATTTTAGAAGAATGAGCTCCTGATACAGATACTTGGGAGAGCTGAAAACTTACTTTCCCTGGTCTGAATTTCAACCCAAAAGCTATTGCAATAATTCAAAAACGGAATTAAATGAATGTGTGTTTAAATCTTGGGTGTAACTGAAATGCTTGCAACAGTTCCCAAATCGTGCTCAGACAACCGCACTCTCAGGTACAACATAGGCTCATCAGGGGTAAGGGAGAGCAGCTTGCCCTGGAGGTGAAGAGGAGGAGGAGTTTGCCCTGGGGGTCGCCCATTCCTCCCTCCCCTCATGCATGGTCACCTCCCTTGCAAAAAGTCCTCCCCTTCACACGCCCCTCCTCCACCTCCACACACGCGCGCCCCTCCCCCCTTTCTCAACAGTTAATTACCTGAAGTGCCTCGCTTCAGGCGGATTTCCTCAGTCAGGGTGTCGAATGACACGCAGCTCATGCTGACTGCAGCCGGTGCCGGAGGAGCGGCCGCCGTTTTCAGACTCGCCGATCCGGGGCCTCCACACAGCCGGACAACCGCCAGTACCCTTCTTGCGCATGCGCCCTTAGGAGCGCAACTCGCGCACGCGCAGTCCGGCACCGGTCGGGAACCCAACTCACGCATGCGCCAACTCTGGCGCAGGTGCAGGGTTTTTTTTTTAAGTCGGCAGCGATGGAATCGCGTGCTTACCTGGCAACCATGGCGTCCCGGAGGCCCAGTCCACCGTGTGACAGGGCTTCTGCTGTAGCTCTCTGCGAACAGGAACTCTCACCTGAGACACAGTCAGCAACAACAACAACTTGTACTTATATTCTTAGGCAGTCCCTGGGAACCGAGGATGACTTGCTTCCACACTAAGTTTTCAGGTGACTGATGAGCCCAACGTGGGCCCAACAGTCTGTGTCACAGGTGGGGCAGACAGTGGGTTGATGTGCGCTCCTTGAGGTGTTTGGCGCCTTCCTCGATGCTTATCCTCTACTTTGTTCGGTCTTGGGCCAGGGATTTCCAGGTGTCGGTGGGAATGTTGCACTTTTTCAAGGAGGCTTTGAGGGTGTCCTTGAAGCATTTCCTCTGCCCACCTGGGGCTCTCTTCGGAGCTCCGAGTAGAGTGCTTGTTTTCAGAGTCTCGTATCGGGCATGCGGACGATGTGGCCGTCCATCGGAGCTGATCGAGCGTGGTCAGAGCTTCCATGCTGGGGATGTTGGCCTGAGCGAACACCTTTATAGAAACATAGAAGATAGGAGCAGGAGTAGGCCATTCGGCCCCTCGAGCCTGCTCCGCCATTCAATTAGATCATGGCTGATCATCCAAATTCAGTACCCTGTCCCTGCTTTCTCCCCATATTCCTTGATCCCTTTAGCCTTAAGAAATATATCTAACTCCTTCTTGAATATATTTAATGAATTGGCCTCAACTGCCTTCTGTGGCAGAGAATTCCACAGGTTCACCACTCTCTGGGTGAAGAAATTCCTCCTCATCTCAGTCCTAAATGGCTTACCCCTTATCCTTAGTTCTGGACTCCCCGGCCATCGGGAACATCCTTCCTGCATCTAGTCTGTCTAGTCCTGTTTGAATTTTATAAGTTTCAATGAAATCCCCTCTCATTCTTCTAAACTCTAGCGAATACAAGCCCAATCAACCCAATCTCTCTTCATACGTCATTCCTGCCATCCCAGGTATCAGCCTGGTGAATCTTCGCTGCACTCCCTCCATGGCAAGAACATCCTTCCTCAGATAAGGCGACCAAAACTGCACACAATACTCAAGGTGTGGTCTCACCAAGGCCCTGTACAACTGCAGCAAGACATCCTTGTTCCTGTACTCGATAGCAAAACGTAGTAAAACGTTGCTTCACAGGAGTATTATCAGACAAAAAATTTGACACCGAACCACATAAGGAGAAATTAGTTCTGACGAAGGGTCATCAACCTGAATCGTTAACTCTGTTTCTCTCTCTCTACAGATGCTGCCTGACCTGCTGAGTATTTCCAGCATTTTCTGTTTTTATTTAAGGAGAAATTAGGGCAGGTGACCAAAAGCTTGGTCAAAGAGATAGGTTTTAAGGAGTGTCTTAAAGGAGGAAAGAGAGGTAGCCAGGCGGAGAGGTTTAGGCAGGGAATTCCAGAGCTTAGGGCCTAGGCAACAGAAGGCATGGCCCACCAATGGTTGAGCGATTATAATCAGGGATGCTCAAGAGGGCAGAATCAGAGGAGCGCAGACTATCGCAGACTACATCAGAGTTCCTCAGAGAAACAGAAAGTATCAGCTGAGAGCAGCAATGGGAGGGGCAGACATCTCATCTGCTTCTGCTTGAGGGTCACCTGTTCACACCTGGGGCTTGCCCCCTTTTACCTGCTCCATAATAAAACGCTTTTACAGGATGAAGTTGTGCTGGGTGCAGTAGACGGCAATAATCTTGAGACCTTGACTGGGCTGAACTGAAATACATGCGTGCCTTTCACATCTAGATGGTGTGCTCAGTCAAGACCTTGCTATGTGCATCTTTCTTCAGGTCTCGTGCTGAGCAACACATATGTTCATGTCTCAAATGGGTCGTGAGCCATCTGCTTGCTAGCTCTGGTAAGCAGCTGTTTGTTGGTCCAGCAATTTAACTACTTATTGATTAATTGTTTTGCTTTCAGCACTGAAGCTATTCAGACCTTCTTAAAACTGCACCTATTTCCCATTTGGTGGTTGTGTGTACCGCCTAAATAGGATCTATGAATATCACACTGGGCATCCCTCTTTATCTGAACTACGAATTTATTTTACTGTTTTCAATACTGAAGCTATTCGGGCCTTTTTAAAGCTACACTCTGATTTCAGTGGATAACTTTGTTCCCCTAGCAATCACTCAACTAGTCTTCCTGACTCCAGAAATATTGGTAATGCCATCAATTTCATTGTCTAATATGTGCTTAGAGACGTTTCTGAGAGCTGGGACCTGTGTGTGTGGCAGACAAATTCGAACTACTTGATCTTTTAAACTGGTCTCCGCTGAATCTTGAAACCAAGAGTTTAGACCTCATCTCTTTGTATTACTGTACAATTTCACTACAATAATGCACAGAGGAAACCTGCCCAGATGGAGGGCAACTTATTTTTCAAAAGAAAGTTTCTGTACCACTGGAAACCTTTGAAGCTTTTACTGGCCTTTATATCCAGATAGAGAAAAAAACAAGTACAGGAAACTTTCTGATATCCGGCACTGACAGGACCGAGCTGGTGCCGTACCATCAAAACTGCCGTACAAACCAGCGCTAATGTTAAAACATATGGAGCTTTTGAGCTCCGTATGAATCAACAAACCCTGTTGCTTAGCAACAGCTTCAAAACAGTCGGCCGCAGCTTAAAAGCGTCTCGGTAGCTAAGCAACAGCTTCAGCTAGACCTTGCAGAGCCTGACTGGAAAAAAAAAGCAACGAGAAGTTAAAAAACTTATAGGAAACGGCTCCTGAATTTTGCCGGTAGATAGAGCTTTCCGGACATTTAACCTCCGGTTAAACTAAAGTTTCCTGTAATGCAGGAAAATGTTGCTTACTAGGCAGGTATGATGAATTGTTTTTACTATAATGGTCTGACGCACCGTTTGATAAATACAATCCATTCTGGATTGGAACCAGTCTTGTTTAGAATTTTGATCTATGTGTTAGAGGAATGGTGTAATTGTGTGTGTTCTTATTTATAATTTAATTCCTCAAATTAATAGTGTTCGTAACAATGAATGTCAGATGTCACAGATTTATTAAACATGCAATACTTAAACATACATTTAACAGCCAGTACTTACGACAAAACCTTGCGAGTTTGAGCCCAAGAATTCAAACATGTTACAGTTCTGAACTCAGTATGCAGGTTGATCAGACCTTAATCGAATTCTACGGTATCTGTTGCCAACACCCACTTTTTATACCTTTTTCTCACCTCTTCCATGTAGCAATTCGCATGTTTCATATTATGTATCATTCAACATTGATTTAATTATATTCTGCCCTTGCAGCCTTGGATCTGTAACTCCCTACCTTGAATACACTCCCTAACTTTCCAGATCTATGGGCTCTGATATTTACGGGGAGGCGGTAAGGGTGTGGGGGAGGCTGAAAAAGGCCAAAGAACCTGGCAAGGCCGGGGACATGGAGACCTTAACTGCTTGTCCTCTGATCCTTTTCATCTTCCAGACCTGCAGATAGACAGCGATGGCCAGCAGGATACCACTCATACATCCTATTTAAGCTGCACACAATTATAGATTTCTTGGCAAACAGTCCCAGCTAGGAAATAGAATCCAGCTTTAAGAACGTCTGAATAGCTGAAAGCAAATGTTTTTAGCAAACAAGCTGTCAAATCTCTAGATTTACATATAGCTACTTGCCAAAATTACCAAGCAGATTTCTCTTTAAGAAAGAAAATCCAATGGCGCGACCATTCAGCACACATTTTATATGGGTGCTGAGAGTCTGCATCACCTGTGCAGTTGCTGCAAATGTATTATGGAACAATCAGATTATTAACATAATTTTGGTGCTTTAAAAGAGCTGACTGTATACCTGGTGAACAGGCATTCGGCACCACACGTGCTTTCCCAGTGATTAAGGCATGCTGTACGTTGGGCCTCGCCGCTTGATTAAAGGTCGCTTATGTCTAATGCACCTCTGTGCTACTGGCATACAATATCGCATCATTGGTCCTGAGTTGTAGTACTGTTTATAATCAGTAGGTGTCACCATGCATGTTTGTTAGTCATATTCAAAGCACTCAAATTATAAATTCCATGAGTCATTCTCTTTTGAGAATCTGCTCCCTCCTCCATTTTCCTAATTTTCTCAATGATGATATCATTTATTTCCATGTATCAGTTGCTTGGCAGGAGGGAAGAGTGTGAAGATACGAAAACACTACCTCTCTGCACAAGCTATCACATCTTTCTCTATTTCATCAGTGCTACTATGCCCATTCCTTCTTCTAACCTCTGAATGTCCTACACACTATTTTCATTCTCCCTATGTTAAAATCAAGATTCACCACACCATCGACTACTCTGACTTATTCTTCTCCCCCTTCTTCTTCTTGGGCAGTCCCTCGGAACCGAGGATGACTTGCTTCCACATTAAAAATGAGTTCTCAGGTGACTGATGAGTCCAATGCAGGACCTACAGCCTCTGTCACAGGTGGGGCAGACGGTGGTTGAAGGGGCGGGTGGGTGGGGTGCTTGGGTTGACATGCGCTCCTTGCGTTGCTTGCACTTGCTCCCGGCGAAGAGACTCGAGGTGTCCGGCGCCTTCCCGGATGCTTCTCCACTTTGTACGGCCTTGGGCCAGGGATTCCCAGGTGTCGGTGGGGATGTTGCACTTTTTCAAAGAGGCTTTGAGGGTGTCCTTGAAGCGTTTCCTCTGCCCACCTGGGGCTCTGTTGCCGTGTCGGAGCTCCGAGTAGAGCGCTTGTTTTGGGAGTCTTGTATCGGGCATGTGGACGATATGACCCGTCCATCGGAGCTGATCGAGCGTGGTCAAAGCTTCGATGCTGGGGATGTTGGCCTGAGCGAGAACACTGACATTGGTGCGCCTATCCTGCCAATGGATTTGCAGGATCTTGCGGAGGCAGCATTGGTGGTACCTCTCCAGTGCTTTGAGGTGCCTGCTGTACATGGTCCATGTCTCTGAGGCATACAGGAGGGCGGGTATTACTACTGCTCTGTAGATCATGAGCTTGGTGCTGGCTTATGCCAGCTTGGAGGCTGCATGCAGAAAACAGCAGGAAGGATAGCAACACCTTTTGAGGCCATCTATCACACCAGAACCTGCAATTGGAGCCATCTGCTTGCTTGCTTACTGCCCACTTGCCTTAGCACCAAATCTGCTAGGAAAATGAAGCACGGTACCTGACAACAGAACTGGTGACTGGGAAGGAGAGCGGGACAGGCCCACCTAATTTGGAAACAGAATTATGGTGATAGCGAATGGAGGCATCGCAGGAGGCCACGTGGCATGGCGAGGGACCAAAAAATTAAAAGCAGGGATTGACTCGAATGAAAAGGAAAATCAGACGCAGTGCAAAACAGACCTACTACAGCCTGTTTCCCTTCTAGCGGGAACAGTTCAAATCAATTCCATGGTGATGACTGGATGACAGTGGGTGGGTGTGAGAGAGAGAAAGAACAAGTCTTAAGGTTCGGGGTGCTTCTGCTTTCAACCTCCCTCTCTGCTTCTGTGCCCGCCGGCCTAAGGCTTTGTAAAGTAGCCTCCTTGAAAGCACTCAAGGACAAATAAATTTGGGGCCCTGCTGCAGTTCTGATTGCCTCCTGTCTTATTATGTGCCTCTGCATCCTTCAATCAAAGTAGTAGTTTTGGGATGCTGCAAGTGTCAGAAATACCATAACAACAACAACTTGTATTTATATAGCACCTTTAACGTAGTAAAACATCCCAAGGCGCTGCACAGGAGTATTTTAAGACAAAAGATTTGACACCAAGCCACATAAGGATAAATTAGGGCAGGTGACCAAAAGCTTGGTCAAAGAGGTAGGTTTTAAGGAGCGTCTTAAAAGAGGAAAGAGAGATAGACAAGCGTCCCTGTTGCTACCCATTGTGTGTACAAGTACATGAACATGCAACATGCAGCTATGTTTTGTTGGAAGAATTTGTTGAGATATCTGTTTAACATGTCAGTGTGGGTTTGAATGTTAAATTGCGGCTCAAATTGGCGCCCTGCTGCCATTCATGGTAGGCATTCAGAAGCCTGCAACAAAGTCTGAAGCTTTTGTAGGAGGTTGCAATCAATACTGTAACAGGGTGTGAGGAAATATTTTGTGATGAGCGTAATTTGCTGAACTACTTGGTGTTCGGTACTGGTAGATGGTTTAACTTTGCTTCACTCCTTCAGGCTCGCAGACCATGTTGATCACTTGTACCACCTCTTGTCAGGCACTCTGCGCTACTCACCTGTAGGAAGGGTATCCTGGAATGCCAAGGTGGTCAACTATCCTTTCCCCTACATCTTGCAACAGCAATTCTATTGTGGCATCAGCAATCTGGGGGCTCTGCTGGCTCCATCGTAAGTCTGCAGAATGCAAAGTATAAACTAACGAGTATATTTTTCCACTATGTGCTACTCCCACATGAACACTTATTTTAAATGGGCTAACATCTGCATTAAAGAAAGCACACAGAACAATTTAATATGAGTGCATTAAGATTGATATGAGAACAGCGCAGTTCGGAAAATATGCTTCTAAATCTTCATCCAAGGTTTGCCTGGAAAAATTGGCGTGCTATTTAAATAGCAACTGCAGCCCTTTAAATTGTTGCAGGTTTGCTGGATATCATGCTCTTTCCCCCTCCCCCCCAAAATATATTTTTTTGAGCCACTGCAACTGGCTAATGATAACACTGGAAGCTTGCAGTGAATATATGGTGTAAGGCCTGATCCAG
Source organism: Somniosus microcephalus (assembly GCF_052327205.1). Lineage (NCBI taxonomy): Eukaryota > Metazoa > Chordata > Chondrichthyes > Squaliformes > Somniosidae > Somniosus > Somniosus microcephalus. The sequence goes on from NC_140998.1 coordinate 137,459,259, forward strand.
AAGATGGGTATCGCACACCTAAACTTAACCCAAGTGTAAAGCCTGTACCATAATGCTTTCCCACAATCTGTGACCATCGCAGTTAATCTCTCCTACTATGTGATTCAGAAGGTGCAACTTTTATGGCATGTTAAACCGTGTTTGTATGTATATAAGAATATGGGGCTAGAAATTTGGCTCCTTTGCACCTGCCATTAGCGCCTCTGGGCGCGCTAGCAGGGCCCAAAGGGCTTATCACCTGGGGTGACGGAAAAAGTGCCTTCCGAGAAATTCGGCCAGGCCGCTGCGCTGTCAGAGATGACGTCATCGTTATGCACCACGACTCTAGCGCCTCGCCGTGGCGCCTTACCGCCCCGTGGCAGAAATTCGGTGATGTCAGTGCCAGCCTCGCAGGTCACAAACCGGGCCGACCTCCGCTCGCAGGGCAGTAGTTAAAGGGGAGGTGTGGCCACGAACCGCGCTGCCATTTTCTTTTTTCGGCTGACCTCCAGGTTGGCCCTCCATGGCGTGGATCGTGGCATGGTCCTAGCTGCCATCGCGCAGCCCGGCACCACGTCTCGGCGCTGGGCTGTGATACCACGGCGCCCTGGTGGCCTAGTGAGAGCCATCAGAGGCCCTGCAGAGTGCGCAATAGTCCTCTCCTTTAACTGAAGAGGCGGGGCGTTGAAACGTGGCAGCACTCTGCGGAGCCTCTGCCGATCGCACCTCGGTTACCGCCCGAGATTGCGCTCCACTTCCTGTGCGGGGTGGTAAGCTGAATTTAGCGGCCAAGACGGTACTTCTGCACAGGGTGTTAAATGTCTGGCCTTAACTCAGTTACTGCCCCCAAACAGGTGTTTCTAATTACTTTTTGATTTGGTCTGTGCTAACCATGTGATTTTTTTCAGTCATGTGGTTAGCAAGGACCAATCAGATCCAAGGATCACAACAAGCAAAGGCAGCCATTATAGCTTCACATCCAAAAACTGAAAATATAAATAAGTAAGTTGAAATAACTCTAACCATTTAAAAGTTGTAACTGAACGTTTAAAAAGCTAACTAAGTTAAAGTAACTGTAAATATTCACGTTCTAACTGAAATTTCTATGCCTGTTCAAGAAAAGAAAGTAGTTGCATTTATATAGCATCTTAACATGCCTCACATCTCAAAACACTTAATATATGATGAAATACTTTGATGTAAAATGGTGGTTATGAAGGCAAATAGAACAGCTATTTTGTGTAGAGCAAGATCCCACAACCAGCAATGAGATGGATAATTTGATGGTAATAGTAGAGGAAACCATGGTCCTGAGCCACAACAAAGTTTGGACTTCCAAGAGGAGTAGAATATTCTAGAGAGGCTTATCATTTCAAAAGTTTCAAGATTTGAGGGAGAATTGTAACGTGTAGGCGGGAAGCCAACGGAATGCGTGAGCTGCCTGCCCGGGAGCTGCAGTAGGAAGCCCCGGCTGGGCCTCATTAACAACTCGCCAGTCGTCCGTCTCCATGAAACGTGCACCTGGAGGCAACTTGCTGGCTTTGGGTCTACGAATTGTGGGTGGGGGGGTGGTTTCAAGAGGGTTTTGTGGCTGGGCAGGGGATCCCAGAGCAGCAGCGGCCCAAAACCATCTTTGTGGGTCCCAGAGGAAGAATCCGGGCCCCACAAAGATAAATTTGACACTTGCCTTACAGACTCTCCGTTGGGTGTCTGCCAGGTTTTACTGATCAGGGTGTCTGCAGAGAAATAGCACCAGGGTCCTATCTAAGTAACAGGACCCTGATTTGCATATATTAAGGAGGTTCCCGCCTAAGTCAGGCAGGTGCCTCAGCTACATAAGAGAACAGCGACGTTAAAATAACCACAGCTGGAAAACAAGCAGTAAGTTTACCGTGTAGATTTTAATTCCTGTTCCACCCAATTTCCCAGGTGTTGGGAGTTAAAATATCCCCTTCTGTATCTGCCAGCTGGATAAAACTTATGCTGGTAAAAAGTACATCAAAGCCACCAAGGAATTAAACAATCCAAATGAGTAGCAAGAGACCTCTTGTTCTGGCTCGTGTTTTGACACAAATTGCAGATGGGAGTTGTTAAGTCTGTGTGTTATAGTGAGAATTAATACACAGACCACAAGAGTAAATTTTAACAGGTCTTTACTAGTCGAAGGTCAGGGCGGAACTGCCCAATAAATCATTACACAGCACTTATATACCGGTGTGGTCACCACCGGTATTACAGTATACAGCAGCCAAGATAAAGCAGTGCAACCCTTAAAATAGTTCTCTTAAAGGTGGAACGGTTACATACACTACAATCCTCCCTTTTTAGCTTAACAGTATATATTCCCCATTAAACATAACATCATAACATATATACACAACTTCATGTAAAAACAGTTCACAGATTCAGTCTCTCTGGAGGCTTCCTGACTCGGTCCGGATAACGCCTCGGTGGTGTAGTAGTTTTCGGTGGTGTAGTAGGTTTTCGTTGCTGGGGTGACTCATCTAATAGTCCTTCACTGGACTTAACAGCTTGAACTTTCGTAACTTCAGAACCAGCATTGTTGACTTCTAAAGGCTCGAGTACCTTGGGAAGTTTTTCTGCTTCCAGACTGATTTGGCTCAGTTCGGAGGGACCACGTGCGTGACCTGGTAGGGGTGATAATGGTTCAGATGAGTCATCATCTTCTGCTTCCTCTCTATTGTCTTCTATTTCCTCCCTCACTTCAGCTTTTGCCTCTGCCACCAATTCCCTGAGTGGCTTATTACTGCTGACACTGCTCACAAAAGGGTGCTCTTTCTTCTTAGCTTTCAACTGATCGATGAATTTGACATATTCCCTTTCTTGCTCAGCTTTGATTCGTTTGGCCTCATCGCGCAGACGGTTTGTGTGTTCCTGTTCCATTTTCTCAATCAGCTGCTTCTGCTGTCTTTCCAGATTCTCCCACTCTGTGTCAAAGAACTTTTTCTTTGCATTCATCTCTTGCTCAAAACGGCAAATCATTTGTTCTAATTGCTGTTGTAGTTTGAAATTGAGTTGAGTTCGAGCCCGGTGTTCCTCAGAAATGTGCATGTCTGTAGACTGGACAGACTCAGAATTCTCTGTCAAACTATGTTGTTGTTGTTCAGTGGAATTCTGTTCTGATACTTTGTTCTCTTCTGAAGCATTTATGCACTCCTTCGTTTTTCCATCATTAGTCTGCAAGTCCATTTTAGACTTGTCTTTTGCAGATGGGCTGGTCTTACCATCATCAGTTCCAGAGTCTGAGCTGATTGTCTTCACCGAGTTCTCACTCTCGGCTTTGTCACTGTCGCTGCTGCATATGCCCTCATCCAATATTCTGGACAATCGTTCAGGTTTAACATCTTTTTTTCCGGAATCTACCGTTATTGCTTTTAGGGAGTGCCAGTCCATATTTATTTTCCTGATCCACTCCCGTCCCAGAAGTGGTGGACCTCCCTCAGGTAGTACATATATGTCCATTCCTTGGTGTTCTTTGCACTGGTGTACCACCTTGACTTTAATCTTTCCGATGGGGTATACTCTTTGCCCCGTGTATGTCTGCAATACTATCTCCGTATCCCGTAGGGGAATATGTGTGAATAACCTTTTGTAATCTTGCTTATTCATGACCGTCAACGCCGATCCGGTGTCCAATTCCATCTTCACTTGGACTCCTGCTATCTGCAGTGTGACCCAGATAGTTTGTCGGTCAGCTTCCTTACTCACATTGTGAATTCTCAGACTACCCAGTTCCTTGCTGTTGGAGTCTGAATCCGAATTCTGTTCATCCGAACTCTTCTCAGCCACCTTATGTACCTTTCTGCACTTTTCCTGCGGTGACTTTTTGTTGCTGGTCTTCTTTCCTGACCGGCATACTTTAGCTATGTGACCAAGCTTGCCACATTTTCTACATTCCTGGTTTTTAAACCAGCATTGGTTCTGATCGTGTGTTGTCCTCCCACGACGATAACATTTCGTTGTACCCAAAGCCATTTGATCTACGCTGAGTACCGCTGCCTTCAGCTGCATTTCCGCAGTGCCTCTCGCTGCGGCTTCGTGCGATGCTGCAATAGTGACAGCCTTATCAAGTGTAAGATCATTCTCTTCAAGTAGCCGCTTTTGTGTTCCTTCTTTCGACAATCCACACACGAATTTGTCTCTCAGTGCCTCTGTCAGTCTTTCCCCAAACTGACAGTATTTCGCTAGCTTACGCAGTTCAATTAAATACTCCGCGTTGCTTTCCTCTTCCCGTTGCGTTCTCGCATAAAATTTAAATCGTTCCGCTAACATCAGCGGTGTGGGGTTCAAATGATTTCTCAGGACAGCCACAATATTAGCGAAAGTCTGATCCGCCGGTTTAGCTGGCGATAGAAGATGCTTCAATAGCCTGTATGTCTTCGCACCCATTGAGTTTAGTAAGGTTAGTGCTTTATCTTGATTTGATATTTTATTTGCCTTACGATAAATCTCTATGCGTTCTACATACGTGGCCCAATCTTCAACATCGGGATCGAAATCGTTGATGTTACCACACTTAGGCATCCTCGCAATCTTCTTGAGAAACAAAAAGAATTTTTTTTTTCTTTTACAAAATGTCGGTTTCCCGCGCTTGTCTTCTTCCCCCGCCTACGAAAATGGCGGCTTCCCGCGTTTGCCTTTCTCCCCCGCTGGCTGTAATGGCGATTGCCGTATTGCTGCGTTCGCCCTCCCCAGCAGTTCTCAAATCGTGCCTCCCAGCCCCTCTTGCAGTCCGGTCCTTTCCCCCGGCTGCGGCTGAGTTCTCCGCGGTTTTTTGTTAAATTTTCTCCCGCGCCTTACGCTGTCCCGGTTGCTGCCCTCGCGGCCTCGGTAGCTGCCCGGCCTTTCTCACCGGTCGCGGTCGAGCTCTCTCTCGACGCTGTTGCGTCTCCCAGCCCGCTTGCAGCCCGGTCTTTTACACTGACTGCGTTTGCATTCACCGCGGCTCCCGTGCCTTACGCTGCCCCAGTCTCAGCGCCTCTGGCCCCGACTTCTGTCCGGCTCTTTTCCCCGGCCGTGGTCGAGTTCTCCGCCCTTATATCCTCCATTTTTCCCTCGCCTACTTCACAGCCAACGTGGCCGACTTGCTGCTCGTCGCTGATCGGCTTACCCACCACCGTGATAGAAGGGATGATCACTGCCTGTTGCTGATGGAAGGCTTTGTGTCAGAATTCTTCCTTTGCTCTTCAAACCCGCGTCTTTTCTCAGCAGGATGATGAGGGCGGATGCCTCCTCTCAACGTCCGTTAAACTGCCTTGGATGTATCTCTGCCGCAGGGTAAGATCGTACTCGTCGCCACTGTTAAGTCTGGGTGTTATAGTGAGAATTAATACACAGACCACAAGAGTAAATTTTAACAGGTCTTTACTAGTCGAAGGTCAGGGCGGAACTGCCCAATAAATCATTACACAGCACTTATAGACCGGTGTGGTCACCACCGGTATTACAGTATACAGCAGCCAAGATAAAGTAGTGCAACCCTTAAAATAGTTCTCTTAAAGGTGGAACGGTTACATACACTACAGGAGTAGCCCAATATCAATCATGCAACATATACAGAAAGTAGGTGTACAAAAAATCAATGAAGGCACAAGAGAGCTTGCCAGAAAGCTGAGACTGATATTATGATCTAGAAATTGGATAAGGCCCAAAAACAGACACGGGTATCGCGATGCGTGATACCCCGCGCCCGTTCCTTCCAATTCCGGCTGCCTGCTAATTTAAATGACAGCAGCATGCAGCCCAGCACTAAATGCACCATTGATTTACTACACGCCTCAGCAGGCGGCTCAAGTTCGTGCAAGGCTAGCACCAATTAAAGCTAGCCTGCACTTTTTAAAGCCAGCCTGCACCTCTTAAAGGGGTGTGACCTACAGGAAGAGTGAAGATGGTGGAACATGGCAGAGAGAGAGCTCCCAAATTTTCTGATGCAGCACTCGAGGCCCTGGTGCAGGAGGTGGACAGGAGGAGAGGTGTCCTCTATCCACAGGTGGCCCTCCAGACACACACTGAGAAGGGAATGGGACCAGATAACCATCGCTGTCAATGCAAACAGTGTAGCCCGAGGATCTAGATACAGTGCAAGAAGAGGTTTAATGACCTCACACGAGTGGTCAAGGTCAGTAAATACATCTTCAAATACCATATCTCACCATCTGCACCACTAGCCTCAATGCACCACACCCCTATCACTCACTAACAGTCTCCATCAAACACGAATAATAACTCACATTCATAGCTTCATCTCACCCTCACACACTTGCCACTGCTGCAAGCCTCACACCAACATCTCACAGCTTGCACACACTGCCAGCTATTCAACCATGACAGGCACATCACCCAAACTCATTGCACCACGCTCACTGGCACACTTCGTTTTATCTTGTAGGGCAAGGTGGCTCATAACCGCAGGCAGCCTGGGCTACCCGCAGGGAGACAGGCGTGCCTGCATGACCTAACCCCCATGGAGGAGACAGTGCTGGGGATTATTGGAGCAACCATGCTGAGCCCGTGGCCAGTGGCGGGGCTGAAACAATCCAAGATGATGGTATCCTCATACCTAATCCTACTTTTCACATCTCACTTTCCCCTCATCCCACAATCTCTTCTGATTTACAAGCTGCATATAAGAACATATGAAATAGGAGCAGGAGTAGGCCATTTGACCCCTCGAGTTTGTTCCGCCATTCATTAAGATCATGGCTGATCTTCTACATCATCTCCACTTTCTTGCACTATCCCATATCCCTTGATTTCCTTAATATGCAAAAATCTATCGATCTCTGTCTTGAATATGCCCAATAACTGAGCCTCCACAGCCCTCTGAGGTAGAGAATTCCAAACATTCACCACCCTCTGAGTGAAGAAATTTCTCCTCATCTCAGTCCTAAATGGCCGACCCCTTATTCTGAGTCTGTGATCCCTGGTTCTAGACTCCCCAGCCAGGGAAAACATCCACATGGTGTAAACATGCACCTCTAGCTTTCCCCACCCTCCCCTCACCGCAACCCTACCCTTGTGCCTTTCTCCTTTCAGATAGCCAAGACCTGCAAACTGGACAGGCAGTGGTGGAGGAGCAGGAAGTGCAAGAGGAAGAAGGAAGTGATGCAGAAGACACACCATCACTCGATTTCGCACTCGCATCCACCAGCTCAGATACTGGGGGCTGAATTTTCTGTGGTGGTAGCGAGCGCGATCGGTGGCGAGTCGGGTGGGAAAGTTGTTATTTTTGACAGCGGGTCAGTGTTGTGTATGTACCTTTAAGGGAATAACTGGTCTTAGACTGCAGTACCGGCAATGACCACCCCTGTATAAAAGGCCCTAGCAGGCTTCTGTAGTTTCAGTTTCATGCTGCCTCTTGTTCAGTAAAGTACCTGTTAAACTGTTCTCCCGAAGTCCGTGTATTATTGAGGCGCGGACTTTACAGTGGCGACGAGTAAGTTCGAACTCACCTGCAGTGTGGCATCATCTCTCGGGGATCTCGCCTGAAAGGAAGGTCCTGGAAGGTCGTAGTCTGAGCAACGGGCGTCGACCGAGGGCAACCGCCCAAAGAATCCATCGGTGTTTGGAGAATTGCAGGAGAGACTGTGGTTCCAGCGAATCGTGCTGGTAGCAGGTAGCGCGCTGACCCTTCCAGACTGTGGTGGACTCAAGCTCGATCGAGCGGCTCTACAAATCGGGCCGCGCAGCGTCGCCGGGGAAAAGAAAACAAGAGAGAGAGGGTGGAATGCGCAGGGCGCGGTCGGTGCTCGAGAACAGGACAGCGGAGAGAAACTAAACGGGGGGGAAGGAAAGCGAGACACGCCGAAGCTGCGGGTCGCCGCCATCACCCCGTAGAATGCTAGGAGCAGCGTGGCAGTAAGGGGAAGAAGCAAAAGCGTGGGAGGCGCCATTTTATCCTGTTGGGAAAGAAGCAAAAGCGCGGGAGGCGCCATTTTATTCCATTGGGGAAGAAGCAAAAGCGCGGGAGGTGCCATTTTAAATCGCCCAAGATGCCGAAAAGTGGCAGTATCACTGCTTTCGACAATGAGGTAGAAGACTGGACCACGTATGTGGAAAGAATTGAAGTGTACTGCAAGGCAAATGAGGTGGCTGATGGAAAGAGGGCGTCGGTATTATTAAATCTGATGGGTGCGAGTACGTACGGCCTATTGCGGAATTTAATTACCCCAGCTAAACCAATGGAGAAAAGTTTTGAGGAGATTGTTCATATCTTACAGGAACACCTAAGCCCTACACCACTGCTGATAGCAGAAAGATTCAAGTTCCATAAAAGAAACCAGCACAAAGATGAGAGCAATGCTGACTATCTTACGGAACTACGCAAGTTATCGAAGCACTGCCAGTTCGGAGCAGGACTGGCAGACACCTTACGGGATAAGTTTGTCTGCGGGCTCCAGAGTGAAGGAACCCAGAAACGACTACTTTCAAAAAAGGACCTGACGCTAGAACAGGCTTTCAGCGTGGCAGTATCCTACGAAGCAGCAGCACGGGGACCTGCGGAAATACAACAGAAACCACAAGAATACAGCGCTAACGAAATGGCGTATGGAGCCGAAAAGTGCTATCGCTGCGGCAGAACAACCCATGAGCAGAAGGACTGCTGGTTTAAAGACAAAATATGCAGGCAATGCGGGAAAATGGGACATATAGCAAGAGTCTGCAGGTCGGGAAAGAAGACCAACACGACAAGAACTACTAAGGACCAGTACAGGAAAGTAAAGAAACTGACAGATAGTAGTTCAGAAGATCAGGAGAGTGATAAGGACTCCGGGAGCAGGCGACTAAGTTGTTTAAAGTTACACAACGTGATCGCAAAAGAAGATCACCGAACCATTTGGGTCACCCTCATGATAGCAGGGTCCCCAGTGAAGATGGAATTGGACACAGGATCAGCCCTAACTGTCATGAATCGACGAGATTATGAGCGGCTATTCTCACACATACCCTTAAAGGACATGTCCATTGTATTGAAGACATACACGGGGCAAAAGGTCTACCCCAGAGGAAAAATAAGGGTGCCAGTTGAATATAACGGAAAGGAAACACAGAAACTATACATGTATATACTACAAGATGGAGGACCACCATTATTGGGACGTGAATGGATCCGAAAAATACAATTGGATTGGCATTCCATTCTGGCACTAACTGTGACTGACAAAAAAGATGGTGACGTCGCACCTGGACGTCTGTCACAAATTCTATCTGACGCGGAAGAGGTGTTCCAACAAGGACTTGGGACTCTAAAAGGAGTAAAGGCAACCATAAAGATTGAGGATAACGCAACCCCAAAATTTTTCAAGGCCAGACCGGTGCCATACGTGATACGCCCAGCTGTGGAAGCTGAATTGGAGAGTCTGGAGCATTCGGGGGTGCTGTCTAAGGTGGACTGGAGCGAGTGGGCCACACTATTCGTTCCTGTAATGAAGAAAGCATTGAGCAGCACGCCTGGGGAGCCAAGGAAGGTTCACATCTGTGGGGGCTTCAAGGTGACTGTGAACCCAGTCCTGCACACAGTACAGTATCCGCTTCCGTGGATAGAAGATATTTTCGCCTCACTATCTGGAGGGAAACGTTTTACAAAGATTGACCTGGCTCAAGCGTATCTACAAATGGAGGTGGAAGAAGCATCTAGGAAATACCTCACGATAAACACTCACAAAGGCCTTTACCAGTACAATCGACTGGTATTTGGGGTAGCATCGGCCCCGGCTATGTGGCAGAGGGCAATGGAACAAGTCCTGCAAGGGATCCCGGGGACCCAGTGTTATTTGGACGACATCCTGGTTACGGGCGAAAATGACAATGAACACCTTGCCAACCTGGAACAGGTGCTCACGAGATTGCAGGAATATGGGCTACGAGCCAACCATCCCAAATGCGAGTTCTTCAGGAGACAAATCTCGTATTGTGGCCACATGATTGATGAAGGAGGGTTGCATAAGTCGCCGGACAAGATTGAGGCTGTAGTCAAGGCTCCAGCACCAGAAAATGTGTCGCAACTGAGATCGTTCCTCGGGTTGGTGAACTACTACCATAAGTTCTTGCCGAATTTATCTACAATTCTGCACCCACTGAACGCCCTCCTTCAAACTGGTGTAACATGGAAATGGAGTGATGAGTGCAAGCGTGCCTTTCAGGAATGTAAATGCCAAATCACTTCAAAAGAAGTATTGGTCCACTACAACCCAACACTACCGATTCGGTTGGCATGTGATGCGTCACCTTATGGCATTGGAGCGGTGCTGTCACACAAATTCCGTGACGGTTCAGAGAAGCCAATAGCCTTTGCATCGCGCTCGCTAACCTCAGCCGAGCGTAACTACGCCCAGATTGACAGGGAGGCCCTCAGCCTGGTGTGGGGGGTGAAGAAGTTCAATCACTATCTGCACGGGCAGAAATTCACCCTACTGACTGATCATCAACCCCTGGTCTCAATTTTTAACCCAAAGAATGGCGTTCCGGTGATGACGGCGCAACGGCTGCAAAGATGGTCACTTTTTCTAGGGGCACATCAGTATGACATAGAGTACAAAGGTACAAAACAACATGGAAATGCTGATGGGCTGTTGCGCCTACCGTTGCCTACGGCGGAAGAAGCACCTGCAGTGGACCCTGTGGAGATATTCCATGCGACCATAGTCGAATGTTTGCCTGTTACAAACGCAAGTATTGAGAAGGAAACCCGAAATGACCCGACACTCTCTCGGGTCTATGATTTGACGGTGAAGGGATGGCCAGCATATGGCGACTCACTGTTGCCAGCATTCTCGCCAAGGAGGGAACAGCTGTCAGTGTGCCGGGGAACCTTGATGTGTGGATCCCGAGTGGTAATTCCACCCAAGTTGAGAGGTAGAGTGCTCAATGAGCTTCACGAGGGTCATCTGGGAGGGGTAAAAATGAAGAGCCTAGCCAGGGTGTTTGTGTGGTGGCCGGGAATCGATAAAGAAATCGAAGATATGACCAAGAGATGCACAGGATGCCAGAAGGTCCAAAACGCTCCACCATAGGCCCCGCTACATCCATGGGAGTGGCCCTCATCTCCATGGCAACGGGTACACATTGATTTCGCTGGTCCATTTATGGACTCAATGTTTCTAATCGCTGTGGACGCCCATTCGAAATGGCCAGAGGTCATTAAAATGTCCTCCACCACCACGGAGAAAACTATTGCAGTCCTACGGACCATCTTCGCCAGGAATGGGTTGCCAGAACAGATCTGTTCCGACAATGGCCCACAGTTTGTGTCTGAGGATTTCCGGAGGTTCCTGAAGAATAATGGGGTGAAACATTACACATCTGCCCCATATCATCCAGCCACAAATGGATTGGCTGAGAGGTTTGTTCAGACCTTTAAAAAGGCCATAAAGGTAATGTATAATGATGACATACCACTGCAACACAAGGTGGATAACTTTCTGTTTGCTTACTGGAATGCGACACATGCAGTAACCAACCAAACTCCAGCCGTACTGTTTTTCAACCGGAGACTAAGATGTCGCTTGCATTTGCTCAAACCAAACATAAGACGAGATGTTGAGGATAAGCAGTTTCAGCACATAAATGAGAAGCCAGATAGGGCAACCAGTCTTGGCCCACGACTACCGAACAGAAAAATGGCAGCCAGGCACGATATGCACACAGCAGGGACCACTAATGTACACAGTGGACGTTGGAGAGAGCATCGTGAGACGCCATGCTGACCAGATTCTAGAGTCACAGGAACAAGCCAAACCTGTACCACAAGCATGTGCACCTGGTAATGAGCCCGAAGTACAGATTGCGTCTACCTCAGAAGCAGGGGTATTGGAAGCTGATGAACCAACCAATGACAATGAGCCAGAATTGACTCCACCGCCAGAACAGGATACTCAAGAAAGGCGCTATCCAGTCCGGATCAGGAAGCCTCCTCAAAGACTGAACTTATAAATGACTATTTCAGTTGATGTGTATATTACTGAGAAAATTGTAATTGTAATTAGTTATTATTTAGTTGTTAAATGAATGTTATACACTGTTTATCTAAAAGGGGAGGAATTGTTGTGTATGTACCTTTAAGGGAATAACTGGTCTTAAACTGCAGTACCGGCAGTGACCACCCCTGTATAAAAGGCCCTAGCAGGCTTCTGTAGTTTCAGTTTCAAGCTGCCTCTTGTTCAGTAAAGTACCTGTTAAACTGTTCTCCCGAAGTCCGTGTATTATTGAGGTGCGGACTTTACAGTCAGGAACCCGTTGTCAACTCGCTCCCATGTGCCTTTCCCACAAGCGCGGGTGTCATCGTGGAGCCGACCCGACCTGCAGCAGCGGGGAACCCAATTGAAATCATTATGAGGTACGTTACAGGCACTTAAGAGCCTTTTTCCCCTCTTTTAAATTTCTCTGAATGGCCACAGGATTCACACAGCTCAGGAACTACGTCTGTCAACCTGAGGCATGAGTTTCATGGCCATTGCTCCAGGTAATTTCTTGACAGCATGGAAAACAAACCAAAATAAAAACATGTTGATTACTTCAGCTAACAGATTGATGGAGATTCTGTTCTATTTGAAAAGCTACTGGTAAATGTTAATTCAGAAATTCCTGAAGGGATGTAAATGGTGAGGGAAATACATTTTTCACTGGCCATTCTCAGCTGTTGCCTTCCAACTCAACCATAGTTGCAGTGGATTGATCTGCACTATAAAAATGACATATACCATTTAAATAAATGTTTGTGTTGCTTCTGGTCAGGTTTTTCTCACAGTATACTGTAAATGTCCAGTTACACATTAAATCAAGTCATCAACTGTAACAATTTCATTCTCATCACTCATTCCACTGGTTCAATTTGCTTTCAGTCCCTGAATATGACTAATTTAATTTTTCAGTCTGAGACTTTAGGGTGAATTTCTGCAGAGGTTCTCTCACTTGTCCATTGTTAACTTCAATGGAAGAGCTGGAGAAATCCTAGAAACACATTGTAAGTGCCTCTTACACTGTTTGTCAGGGATTCCGCAGCTCTTCCGCTGAACTTGCATAAGATTGTAAATCCACCCCTTTACAATTACATTTAAAATCTGCTTAATTTTATGTCTTACCTAGACACACACACACCTTTCATTTGTACCAGTTACTGATACAAGAGTATATAGATTTGTGATTAAAGCACCAATAACTTCCCAATTAATGTACTTTTTTCATTATGTTCTTGATTGTATTTGTAGATGGAGTCATATTACTTAATGATATTATTTAAATATTTCTTTCTCACTCATATATAACTTATTATTATTGTACAGTAAAGATTCAACACCCACTATATTAGATTAAACTTAAAATTTAATGTGGCCATGGTCCCTTTAAGGACCTCCGCTTAAAACGCGTCATGAATGACGTCACCAGACCTGCTCCATCTCATTGGGCCAAGTAACACACTGGGTGGGATTAATAGGCCCCATTAAGATAAGTTAATTTTCTACAGCGGGATGGAGCCAGCAGTGGGGTCACTACCTGCCACCAAAACCGGCCACACCGGACCGGCCAAGGTAGGGAAAATTCCAGCCTGACACTCAGAGGATAGGTTAGATGCAGGACCTACACGTGGTGAGACACCAGGCATGAGTGGCCTGCAGCCAATGCAGGAGGAAAAGGTAGCGCAGGTGCCATCTCGCCAGAGCGCGAGGTTGCATGTGAGTTCTGCTGCACAGGACTCAGAGATGAGGACTTCGATGGGGTGGCCTACGGAAGAAGGCTGATGGGTGTGCGCAATGAAATTCTTGGTGCATTAGCAGGCCTGCCAGAAAGCCTGTGTGCAATGTTAAGGAGCATGGAGGAGTCTGGCACCAACCATGCACAGGGCTTTGCACAGAGCTTGGAGCCCATCCTTTCCAGGATGGAAATGATGGGCAACTCTATTAGCACACTTGTGGACCCAACCATGATGCAGCGTCTGATGGCCGATGTCTAAGCTTCCATTGCAGCACAAGCAGAAGCCAGCCAATGTCTGAGTGCTGCAGTGGAAGCTCAGACTGATGTCATGCATGCTCAGCTTGTTCCCATGCAAGCACAGTCTGCTGCCATCATGTTACCAGTGTTGAAAGGGGCTTGGAGGGTGTCACAGTAGTCCAGCAATCTGTCCTCCCAACAGATTACTAGGATTGCTGAGGCATCACCCCAGGGAAGTGGCAGCAGCTCCATGGCGCACAAACCTGTTGTCCTCTGTCAGGATGACAGCATTTGTCCTCCCAGCACAGCCACACCACCAGCGCCCTTGCTGTTGCCTGTCAGCCAGCCAGCCCAGACTGCTGCCGCCCATGCCGAGGTGGTGCAGTCTAAAGCCGGGCCTTCTCGGTCCAGAGCTGCTCGAGGTCGTCATGCAAGGCCATTTGTAGTCTTTCCCCACTGAAAGTCAGCAGCCTTCCACCAGCCATGCTGCAGCCACTGGGGTAGCGCTGCGTAGGAGTACTAGGACAGGCAAACCACCTGGAAGACAGGAACTAAGGGAATGCACAAGGGTGATTAGTTGACTTTGTTATGTAATATTGGATGGATTGATATATAAAGTTGGTTTGGAATGTTTGTTTTGTGGTGGCTTTTATTGTAGCATTGTGGCCAAGAGGACGCTGTGATGGTCCATAACAGGAAAGGTAAGGTGTGGGACTGTGTGTGACTGGGGAATTGGGATTGCATTCACTGGTACTGCAGTCGGAGCAGTTGATCACAGTCAGCCTGGCTAGAAAGGGCTTGTGTTGGTTGCCTCCTCCCTTTCTCCTCCTCCTCCTCTTCCTCCTCCTCCTTAACTTTTCACCATATATCTGGTGGCAAGAGCTGTGCCCTCATGATGGCAAGGTTGTGCAGTATGCAGCAGATCATGACGAATCTTGAGAGTACTGCAGGGCTCCTCCAGAGCGGTCCAGGCAGCGGAATCATTGTTTAAGGACCCCAATGGTCTGCTTGGTCAAATTCCATGTGGCACCATGGTTTTTGTTCTATGCACGCTGCCCACATGTGCATGAGTTGCGCACTGGAGTCATGAGCCAGGTGGTCAGCGGATAGCCCTTGTCATGCAGTAGCCACCCTCTGGTTTGTCATGGTGGCTGAATAGCAGATAGTACAGCAGACTCCCGCAGCATGAAGGCATCATAGCTGCTGTCAGAATACCAAGCACTGACTTACATTGTGCGCTGAGTATGGTTGCACACCAGCTTGACATTGAGGGAGTGGCATTCCTTCCGGTTGCGGTACATCTCTCCGAGTTCACACACGGCACCCTCAAAGTGATGTGTATGCAGTCACTGGCACCCTGCACTATTGGGAAGCCTGCTATCCTGGCCAAGCCACGTGCTTGCTCTACCTGATAGCAAAATACTGCAGATGTTGGAAATCCGAAATAACAACAGAAAATGCTGGAAAAACTCAGCAGGTCAGGCAACATCCGTGGAGAGAAATTTGAGTTGACGTTTCGGGTTTGACCCTTCTTCAAAACTGGAGAGAAAAGGAACTAGATCGAAGGCAGGGCTGCGATCGGACAAAAGAATAAAAGAACCAAAAGAAGTAAAAGAGATTAGAAGCTAGACGAGATGGTAATAGGCTGGGATTAGGTGTAAAGTGTACTGGCAGGGCAAAAGATAACGTAAACTCGAGGAACAGCACCTCATCTTCCGATTAGGCACTCTGCAGCCTTCCGGTCTCAATATCGAGTTCAACAATTTCAGATCATAACCTCGGCCCCATTTCATTTTTACTTATATTTTTCCACTCCTTTCCTCCCCCCCCCCCTTTCCTTTTGTTTCTCTCTCACACCTGGCAGCTATCTTTTGCCCTGCCAGTACACTTTACACCTAATCCCAGCCTATTACCATCTCGTCTAGCTTCTAATCTCTTTTACTTCTTTTGGTTCTTTTATTCTTTTGTCCGATCGCAGCCCTGCCTTCGATCTAGTTCCTTTTCTCTCCAGTTTTGAAGAAGGGTCAAACCCGAAACGTCAACTCAAATTTCTCTCCACGGATGTTGCCTGACCTGCTGAGTTTTTCCAGCATTTTCTGTTGTTATTTTGCTTGCTCTACCTGCTTCTTTCTGGCAAGAGAGAATGAAATGTATTCACCTCTCTTTGCATACAGAGCCTGAATGACCTCCCTTATGTAACCGGTTTCTGCAGTGGCCAATTTCCTATAGGCCCTGCTGCAATCACCAATTATTGTAAGTGGTTTTGCCCCAGCCGTAGCGAGCACACAAACCCCCTTACTACAAGTTCTGGACGATAGGGATTCCTGAGGGCAGATTGGAACACGGACAGCATTTTCGGGCTCACCCGTACAGTGTTTATTAAGGTTGACAAAACCACTCCACTCGCATACAGTACGAGTGGTGCGAACACAACAGTGCAGTTTAAAACAGTACAACCCTGACTTGTCCAACAAGTCCCTGCCGTGCTGACTTACCATGGCCTAAAAACATCCTCCCGTGAACTAAACTATCACAGGACCCTTCCAACGCTAAACCCCCTCTGGTTTGGTAGGAACATACAGGCACCCCCTCACACAGCTAAGTGATCTTGTGGGTGTGCAGGCTTGGCAATGCTCACCTAGATTGCCCTTGATCTTGCTTGCAGCTTCCTTCCGTACATCTCTGCTACCTGGTTTTGTACTGGCCTTGCGGCATGCGAGTCCCAATCTGAGTCGAAGTCTGTCTCGGTTGGAAGAGCAAGGCTCAGCTCCTCTTGACGTTCCATTGTGGGGAGGGCAGGAGAGAGAGAGAGAGAGCTATCCGAACTGTTCTCTGATATACCCCTCCAATACACAGACCGCTGTCTGTGCTTTTAATGGACACATGGCCTCAGGGAAATGGTTTCCAGGCCTCCTCCCAGGTTTGTATGGTTTCGATCTCCCAATCGATTTAACTTAACGAGCTCATCTTCTTCCGAAACAATGAGTCGCCAGCCTCGTTATTCATGACTTGGGAGTGGGCCTCTCGGGCCATTGTTCCCAAGGACAGTCCGTTACCATACGAATGCAACCTGGTTACGTGAACCACCTTCAGCTTGAGTGATTTTCCACACCTCCCCCTCCCCACCCCCCGCCAAACAGCCTGTCCAGTTTTTAATAAGGGTATATGTTCATAATCTAAAAATCCATGGAGTCTGCGCCGACTGCTACACTTATGCAAAGGTGAATGGCACACTGTGAGATGTTGCAAATGTCGCCTGCTCCAGCCTGGAAGGAGTCCATTGCATAAAGATCCATGGCCACGCTCACCTTCGCAGCTTCTGGTAATGTCGTCTTCACCCTGCTCTGAGGCTGCAGGACCTTCTGCAACAGGCGGCACATTTCAGTGAGTACCTTATTAATGAAGTGGTGATGTCGCATACACTGTTCCTTGCAGGGGCTGAGGTAGGGGAAGTGTCCCCTGAAGACACTGGGTGGTTATGGCCTCCTGTTGAAAGCCCTTCTCCCCTTCCTCCTTCTTTGAGCAGCTTGTCCTCCTCTGTGTTGCCTTTGCTCATTTTCCCTATCATGCTGCAGGCCAATGCCAAGGGGGATACAAAGTACAGCACTCATGTCTGGGAGCAACTGGTCTGAGCCGACGCCTTGAAGTAAACTGCTACACCACTCCCTTGAGACTTCAGTAACTTCAAATAAGACACCAAACCAAGAAACACTTCTACACACTCGCCAAGAGCCAGTAGAAATCAATCAGAAACTAACCTGAATGCAGCTGATGGTCCCTTTAAATAGAATTGGTGGGGGGTCCTTCCTGCTGCTGAACGCGTGTTCAGCTCTGTGTGTTTAAGAGTTGGTTGCAGCATTGAGGTCGAAAATGGCAACGCTGGCGTCAAATCAGCGTTACAGACTAGCTGATGCCATGATCTGCGTACTCTACATAGTTCCAGCGCCCGTGCTAACGACCTCACTAAAACGGCGTCTAGCGCGGCTCGCATCAGAAGTGTGCACGAGCAGTGCAGATGCCATTTTGGGCACAAAACAGCACCCATAGCACCGAAAAACCAGGCACTACGGAGTGAATTTCGTGGCCACTGAATCTAATTCAAATCAATAATCACAGACTACTTTTAATTTTTTTAACTCAATAAATTAACATAATAAAAGTTCAACTGTGATAGCAAATTGGAAGTAGCAATTTTCTAGATAGACTATCTCAGATGAAGTTGTTTCAGATAATGGACCCCATTTTACAAGTATGGATTTCAGATAATATAGCACGGCCTATGGATTCAGATAGAAGAACAGACTGAAGTAATTAAACTAACAAACCTGAGATGAGCAAGAGTGAACTGATGGATTAGACTTGCACTGCACAATAATACAATCACATAGGCCGCGATTTTATTAATGGAGGCGGGTTGGGTGTGGGTCAGATGATTTCCGGATTCCTGTCCCACCCCAGCTGCTTCCGCTCCACAGACGTGATTTTGCCTTGATTGACCTTGTTAAGCCCGCCCTGCGGGCTTGCTGGCCAATTAACAGGAAGCGGGTCAGATGACATTATTTGATGACACATCATCTGCCGGTTTCCTTAAAGGGACCACGCACAATTATATTTTGACAGTTGATTTCTCAGTGTTTGACAGCATTGAGGTGCTGCAAACACTAACAATCACTGCACAAAGGTGATCTCTTGGACCCAGGCTCTCCAATGACTCCCTCCATAGGCTGGAATAGATGGAAGCTGCAGGTGAGGTGACAGAAGCGATCTGTCACTGGTGAGAGAGGTTCTCCCAATGAGGTGACACTGGACATGGATTTAAAAACTTGTAACCTAAAGAAATGTGTAAATGTATAAAAATACAGTACCCAACATTTTCTTTCCTCTGAGACTCACCATGTGCAACATTGGATCCTTCACACCACTTCTGCAGCTGTCATCAATCCAGAAACTTTACAGCAGACTCACAACGCACCACACTTACCTGGCGTGGTGTCCGGATGTCGGGAAACCCGAGCCAGAAGCGGCAAAAATTAAAAAATAGGCTGAGAACTACTGGCAACTACCTGTTAATAGGCCTTTAATCCGCTTCCCGCCGCTAGGTGTCGGGTCCATTTGCAAATCGGGGACCCGACACTTGGGGAGGTGGGTTGACGACGGGATCGGAACCCGCCATCAATCAAAACAATTTTAACCTATGACCCGCCTCCAAACCTGCCCTCTGAGCACTGGCAAAATTGTGGCCATAATCCACATGTACGCTTTAGAATTTATTTGAATGTTCAGTATAGCTGAAACAACATATAATTTTCTGAAAGATACAATACAGTAGTATGTAAAAGCTGTATAAAGCCATCTAGTGGATTTGGATTGATCTATATAGACATTCTGGGGCTAAAAGTTCACGTTGGTTTTGGTGAGATAGAAATGTAATTCTGACTCCATCTTTGTGCCATCAACTCCAAGGGGTGGAGACTTGAGTGTATCTGGTGCACAACTGGTTTAGCCATCCATCACCAGATCTGGCTGAACCACATCAAGTACTATCAGCCCTCACTGCCAAAACTACTCCCCAAGATTGTACCTTGTAAATCCGATTTTATAAACCCCGCAAGCTGGAGTGTGAGGCCCTAAAGGCAGCACAGGGCCACGCAATATCAGGACTCGTATTTCATAGGGTTTTATGGATATAAGGATACCCTTTTAATATACCCGTTAGTTACATTTTGATCTAGAAATGTGGAGGTAAAATTCGGTTCTATGGTGTTACAGTTCTCACAAATCTGTTACACAGTTCTGAGAGAGTGTAATTAGTGGGAATTGGACAGCTACTCCCTGAGAAGTGCTAGTTTCAACGATTTGAAAACAAAGCTATTTAAAGGAACTGATGAACTATCTGGTTTGTCTGTTTAATTCTTTCATTAACTGATTTTCAAAGCTGCTGTATTTGGACTGACTGCTTGTTGCTTAAATTTATGATTAAACCTGTTTGCTAAATTGATCTGTTACAAAAGTGTCTGGTGTGATTGATGGTAGTTGTCCTCTGAAGTGATTGGGCATGCAATGCAAATCCTACACGTAATCCGCAGACAATAATCAGGTCACTCTAACAAGGCTAAAATGAGAGCTATAAACAATGAGCTGATTCAGATGCATTCAAAACAACTGATGAAGTCACATGTAATTTTCCAGACAGTTCACAAATAAAATTGTATGAATGATTAATAAATAAACCACTCCATTGATAATAAAAGGTCCTCGTTGTTTTAAACATGGTTGACAATTGCATTTGATAAAGTTCAGTGTAAAAATAAGATTGATGTGAAATAGAATTGGCGCAGGAGCTGAGAAGTTCTTTGGCTGCATCTTCCTGCTCTGGAATGGTGGAACCTAAATGAGTGGTCAATAAGAATGAACATTTTTGTTTATTTGTTGAATAACAATTACTGCATCCTCATTTTATTATTCTCTTTCGGTCTGAGGACATTGTTCCTCACTGGTAGAGTAATGATCAGATTGATTAACCTAGGCATCATTTGCAGGGACTGTCCAATCCTAAAGTACAGTGAGATACCTGGTGACCAGCAGATGTAGGGGCTATCCAATCCTGAAGCACTATGAAATGTCAAACAATTTAACTCTGAAAGAAAGTAAAACAGAAATATCACAATGGTACGTCATCTGATACTTTGGCAAGGTTGAGCTTTGGGTAGGGAGACCTCTTATCCGTACTTTATTTGGAGTATTTTGACTTATCTATATGTCAATGTGCTTCCCTCCATCCAAACATGGGTTGTGTTTTCAGCAAATAAAACCTGAAACATCCAGAATTAGAGGTGAATGATTACATATATCTGCTGGAAAGTCCATGAGGCAAACAGTTTTTGAGGGTATGAAATGCTTACTCATCAAGGTGAAGGACATGGCTGAAACTTCCCTACTTTCACATAGCAAAATGAACCAGCATCAAAAGATTCCAAAGAAAGTACGTAAGTACGAAACTCAACCTTGCCAAAGTATCAGATGATTTACCATTGTGATATTTCTGTTTTACTTTCAGAGCTAAATTGTTTGACATTTCATAGTGCTTCAGGATTGGATAGCCCCAAGCTTCTGGTCGCCTGTCATTTTAATTCTCCGCTCCACTCCCACTCTGACCTCTCCATCCTCGGCCTCTTGCACTGTTACAACGAAGCTCAATGTAAGCTCGAGGAACAGCACCTCATCTTTCGATTAGGCACTTTACAGCCTTCTGGACTCAACATCGAGTTCAACAATTTCAGACCATAACCTCTG
The DNA here is from genome assembly GCF_052327205.1 of Somniosus microcephalus. Lineage (NCBI taxonomy): Eukaryota > Metazoa > Chordata > Chondrichthyes > Squaliformes > Somniosidae > Somniosus > Somniosus microcephalus. The sequence goes on from NC_140998.1 coordinate 137,480,478, forward strand.
CCCCTATCTTTTTTTTTCTCTCTCTCACATGGCGGCTGTCAATCATTCTGCCATTGCCATTTACACTTCATCTAGAGTCATCTTTTGTTTCTTAACTTGTCCCATTACCATCTCCTTTTGCCTTGCACCATCATCCCTTTTGTCTTTTAATCTCTCCTGCCTTCCAGCCTATCACAGACCTTCCCTTTTGTTCTTTCCTCCCCTCCCCCCTTTCCCTGCCCCTACACTTGCTTAAAAACCTGTTCTCTCTCCAACTTTTTCCAGTTCTGACGAAGGGTCATCAACCTGAAACGTTAACTCTGTTTCTCTCTCCACAGATGCTGCCTGACCTGCTGAGTATTTCCAGCATTTTCTCTTTTTATTTTGGATAGCCCCTACACCTGCTGGCCACCAGATATCTCACTGTACTTTAGGACTGGACAGTCCCTGCAAATGATGCCTAGGTTAATCAAACTCTTTTATAAGTCACAGCCCATTATTGGATACAAACAAGGAATCCATGATGGTGCTCTACTCTCTTGGCTGGCCTGTTGAGATAGACTACAGCTGTCAAGAGTCTTTCCAGCATTAACATTTATGCTTTCTCCAAAGGAATGCTTGTGTGGGAGCCCTTAGTGAATCAATAACCAGAAACCTTCCTGCAAGCTGATTGTCAGATAGCTCTTGAATAATCACAGTACAGTTGGTGTGCAATACACCCCATTTCCAAGTGTCAATTTGAAATCTCCTGTGTGGTACTAAGGGTATGTTTTATTGTCTGAGGTGCTGCATTTTGGGTGAGGTATCAAACCAAAGTCCTGACTGCTCTTCCCATCATTCAGATGGATGCCAAAGATTCCATGGCACTATTCAAAGAAAATCAGGGCGTCATTCTGATGTCCTGACCAACATAGCTTCCTCAAAAAACACCACCAAAAACAGATTCACTAATCAATTATAATGTTTGCTGTGTGATAAAAATAATAACTTCCGGGAAGTTATGTCATCACTTCCTGTGAACTGTGAACTATGAACTGTGTACATACCTCACTTCCTGTCATATGTCACTTCCTGTTGGACTGGTATAAATACTGGTCTGTTCAGTATTGTAAGAGGCTTCTACCAGAGGCATGGTAAAGATCTCTCTTGTATATAGTGTGTTTATAAGTTACTTAAAGCTTACTTTAAAGTTACTTGATGGTAAGTCTCCTTTTTCTTACATCAATTTAAGTAACTTAGTATTTACACTGACAAATACTAGACCTTCAAACAAACTCGGAAGTTAAGGATCCAGGGAACCACCCATCATGGAGAAAATCCTTAGACCTATTCGTCTGGACTTGGACCCGAATACACCAGCAGCTGGCAGGGTATGGAAGCATTGGTATCGTACTTTTGAGAATTTTCTGGATGAATGTAAAGCGGATGCTCCTGCTAAATTGAAGATACTTGTCAATTATGTGACCCCAAAAGTGTTCGAATGTGTTGATGACTGGGATAATTACGAAGAGGTGATTCGGGCACTTAAGAAACTGTATGCGAAGACCCCAAATGAGGTCTATGCTAGACATCTACTGGCCACAGCCCGACAAGGGCCAGGGGAATCAATTGACGAATTCCTGCAAGAACTTCGCAGGCTCAGCGTAGATTGTAACTTTCAGGCAGCCTCAGCTGAGCTGTACCGCCAAGAAATGATTCGTGATGCTTTCATCTGCGGGATTGCCTCTCCATTTATACGCCAGCGTCTACTAGAAAGTAAAACACTTGAGCTACAAAAAGCTTTTGACCTAGCTTGTTCACTGGATTTGGCAAAGAGAAATGCAGACCTCTATCAGCTGCCCAGATCTCGATCTGCTGCTGTAGCTGCAACCAGACAATTCAAGCGGTCTCAGGTGAACCCTATCATGGGGGAATCTAATTCTGATAATTCTGATGAAGAAGAGGAGGACGACCCCACTTTAGCAGCCTCTTGGCGATCTAGGAAGGAATGCTTCTTTTGTGGAGATGCTTTTCACCCTAGGAAAACCTGCCCTGCTCGCAATGCAATCTGCAGTTATTGCGGAAAAAAGGACACTTTGCTAAAGTTTGCCTATCAAGGGCCTCTACGAGGGCCAATCCAGCTAAGGCCTACCGAACTGCCCCAATTAGGGCCTATCAAGATGCTCCAGCTAGGACCTATCAAGCTTCCTCTCGAGCTCTCTCCCGAAGAAGCACACCGAGAGTTTTAGCCACTCTCTGTGCAACGACACCAATTACAGCTGCTTGCCCACAGAACCTGTCTCATGCAGCCACAAAAATTTCAATTAAAGGGCATACCTTAGATGCCTTAATTGACTCAGGAAGTACTGATAGTTTCATTAAGGAACAGATTGTTGCGAAATTGAAACTACATGTCTTCCCATCGGACCAGGCAATTGCGATGGCCCAGTCATCACTTAATACCAGAATCTCCGGCTTTTGTGTTGTTGATATGACACTTCATGGTCGTATGTATCCCTCCACCCGACTTTCGGTGCTCAAGGACTTATGTACTGATCTCCTCTTAGGGCTGGACTTCCAAAAACAGCATAAGAAACTCACCATTGAGTTTGGTGGATCCAAACCCGCACTTACTATTTCTAATATACCGTCTAAATTACCATTTTGTGCATTATCAGCAGCTTCACTTGATGAACCCTCATTATTTGCCAGTATTCCGCCTCAATGCCAACCGATAATAACGAAATCGCGGCGCTTTAATCAGGAAGACCAATCTTTTATTGCAGCTGAAATCTCTCGACTTCTAGCAGAGGATATCATTGAACCATGTTCGTCGCCCTGGCGGGCTCAAGTCGTCATTGTTAAGAACCCTCTAAAGCCTCACAAACCACGACTATGCATCGATTATTCGCAAACCATCAATCAATATACCGACTTGGACGCCTACCCATTGCCACGCATTGATGATATGGTTAATAAACTGGCCGAATACAAAGTGTTCTCAACTTACGATTTAAAAAGTGCCTATCATCAGTTACCCTTGAAGGTCTCAGATAAGCAGTACACAGCCTTTGAGGCTAATGGACGGCTGTACCAATTTCGTCGCCTCCCATTCGGGGTTACTAATGGAGTGGCTGTCTTTCAACGGGCAATGGATGGCCTGGTTAAGCAGGAAAACCTAAGGGACACTTTTCCCTGTCTTGATAACATTACCATTGCAGGTCACGATCAACAGGAACACGACTCCAACCTCCAAAAATTTCGGGATGCCCTCCATCGCCGTAATTTGACCCTGAATGAATCCAAATCTGTTGAGTCGCAACCGACCATCAACATCCTTGGCTACTGCGTAGGCAATGGTATCATTAAGCCAGACCCAGAAAGACTTCGCCCGCTCCAAGAGCTCCCGTCACCTAAGAACCCGGCTTCTTTACGTCGGGCTCTCGGTCTGTTTGCATACTACGCTAAATGGATTCCTCATTTTTCGGACAAAATCCAACCCTTGCTGCATGCTAGATCATTTCCACTGGGAACAGCGGCTGTTGCAGCCTTTAACCTTCTCAAAAAACAGTTGGAGAAAGCGGCTCTTCACTCCATTGATGAGAATCTCCCTTTCGTGGTTGAATGTGATGCCTCGGAGGTGGCGATCTCGGCTACTCTGAATCAGGAAGGTCGTCCTGTAGCATTTATGTCCAGGACCTTACAAGGTGCCGAGCTACATTATCCTCCGGTTGAGAAAGAAGCCACAGCCATCATAGAGGCAGTACGGAAGTGGAACCATTTTCTAGCTCGCCAGCACTTTACATTGATCACGGACCAACGATCAGTCGCCTTCATGCTCGATAATCGCAAACGAACCAAAATTAAGAATAATAAAATACAACTTTGGAGGATGGAACTGGCCTCTTTTGGTTATACCATTCTCTATCGGCCTGGCAAGGAGAATGTGGCCCCGGACACCCTCACACGGGCATTCTGCTCCACTATGTCATCCTCCACTCTCATGGATGTCCACAATGGTTTGTGTCATCCTGGCGTTACGCGCATGCTACATTTCGTACGATCACGGAATCTCCCTTTTTCCACTGGAGATGTAAAGAAAATATGCTCAGAATGCCGGCTTTGTGCGGAATTAAAACCTCAGTTCTTCCGCCCCTCAGCTGGTATACTCATACATGCAACCCAACCGATGCAACGACTTAGCATCGATTTTAAGGGCCCAGTGCCCTCTTCAACTCGGAACACATATTTGCTCACCATGATCGACGAATATTCACGTTTTCCGTTTGCCTTCCCCTGCTCCAATATGCTGGCGTCCACAGTAATCTGCTGCCTTGAGCAGGTATTTTCTCTCTGTGGCATGCCGGCTTATATTCACTCAGATCGGGGTCCATCCTTTATGTCAAGGGAACTCAAGGACTACCTCTCAGAACGGGGAATTGCTACAAGCAAAACAACACCATACCATCCCATCGGAAATGGGCAGGTAGAGAGGTATAACGGTATCATCTGGAATTCCGTACGTCTCGCTTTAAGATCTCGGGGCCTACCAGACCAGCAATGGGAAACAGTGCTTCCGGATGCATTGCACTCTATACGGTCCCTGCTTTCTACAGCCACAAATACTACACCTCATGAGCGGTTCTTTGGATTCCAGCGTCGCTCATCTCATGGGACATCACTCCCGTCATGGCTAACTACTCCTGGACCTGTATTACTCCGAAGATACGTTCGGACGTCTAAAAATGACCCTCTTGTAGACGAGGTCGAACTAACCGATGCCAACCCCACATATGCAAACATACGATATTCCGACGGCCGAGAATCTACCGTATCATTACGGGATCTGGCTCCCTGCCCACCAGGACCTAGTGGGACATCGGGTGATGGCATTTCACCAGGAAACTCTTGGGACCTATCAGGTACCCCTCTCCAGGATCCTGATCGGACACCAACTAGCTTGGTGCCGGTAGAACCCCGTGCTCAAGGTTGCGACCCTCCCAGTACCGCGCATGAAAGTACTGATCCGCCACAGACCAGCTCTGCACCTCCCTCTGAACAGAGGCAGACCGACTTTGAACCTATTGGGGCTCGTACTCGAAGCCATGATCTCCCCGACCCTTCACAGGGCAATCCAGGCCACACAGACTCTGACCAATGGCCAACCACATGTAAGCGGACCAGCGACCCTCTACGACGGGAATCCAAACGGGTGCGACTCTTCCTTGTTCGGCGGCTGCGGACCAAAAGGTAGACCACAGCCTCCTAATCCTGCAGGAGGGAAGAATGTGATAAAAATAATAACTTCCGGGAAGTTATGTCATCACTTCCTGTGAACTGTGAACTATGAACTGTGTACATACCTCACTTCCTGTCATATGTCACTTCCTGTTGGACTGGTATAAATACTGGTCTGTTCAGTATTGTAAGAGGCTTCTACCAGAGGCATGGTAAAGATCTCTCTTGTATATAGTGTGTTTATAAGTTACTTAAAGCTTACTTTAAAGTTACTTGATGGTAAGTCTCCTTTTCCTTACATCATGCTGTTTGTGAAATTTTGATGTGTGCCAATTGGTTGCTGTATTTACCCACATGGCAATAGTCCCTATTCACCTGCAATCTGTACTGAGCCATGCATTAACAATTATTCAAGCACGCTTGGCAAATTGGTCCCACCAGGTTATGAATAGCTACCCCTAGAACTGTGCTCAATAAACTTAATTCCATGCTATTCTTTAGAAATTGAGTAGAATCAATTTTCCTCAGACTGCAGAGTGATCATTTTTTATAAACTTTCTCACATTATGCTCTGTTTTGAAGTTCTTCCATTAAACTAATGATATAAGAACAGGTGTAGGCCATTCAACCTCTTGAGCCTGTTCCGCCATTCAATTAGATCATGGCTGATCTGTATCTTAACTTCATTTACTCACCTTGGTTCTATAACCCTTAATACCCTTGCCTGACAAAAACTATCAATCTCAGTTTTGAATGGACCTAGCCTCAACAGCTTTCTTGGGGAGAACTTTCTAGATTTCCACTATCCTTTGTGTGAAGAAGTGCTTCCTGACATCACCCCCTGACTGGCCTAGCTCTAATTTTAAGTTTATGCCCCCTTGTTTTGGACTCCCCACCAGAGGAAATAGTTTTGTTCTCTCTACCTATCAACTCCTTTGATCACCTTAAACACCTCAATTAGATCGCCCCCTTAATCTTCTATAATCAAGAGAATACAAGCCTAGTCTATGCAATCTGTCCTTATAATTTAACTTTTTTAGCCCCGGTGTCATTCTGGTGAACCCGTGCTGCACCCCCTCCGAGACCAATATATCCTTCCTGAGGTGTGGTGCCCAGAACTGAACACCGTGCTCCAGATGGGGTCTAACCAGAGCTCTACAGCTGTAACATAACTTCCACCCCTTTGTATTCCAGCCCTCTTGAGATAGAGGCCAACATTCCATTAGCCTTTCTAATTATTTTTTTGTGGAACATGGAAACCATCTGAGCTAGCAACATCCTACAAATAAGACAAAGGACCACTTAATCTTTGTTTGTTGATATTGGTTGACAGAGGTATGTTGGTGCCAGGAGAACCCCCCTTCTCTTTTATGAATATTGCCATAGGATTCTTGATGGCCACATGAATTACCAAACAGGCAGGTGGAACCTCAGTTTGACATCTCAACTGAACAGTTGATAATATAAAAGTCTACTGGACTGTCAGCCAAGAATTTGAGATCAGACCCTTAAGGCTACATTTCTCCAAGTTAGCCCATAGCCTTATATTTATTTACGTGGTCTTTGCAACTAATCAGGGCCTCCCTTCTGATGCTGAACAGACCCATCCTTCCGTCACATAGGCCAGAATTTTAATCTGGAGGCGACTTGGGAGCAGGGCAGCGAGAAAATGGTCAGGAAACCTCGGAGAACGGATTTCCCGCAGGCCCAACCGAATTTAACGACAGGGCATGATTAGCATTTGAAAGCTCTGTTTCCCACCAGATGGAGAGGCTGGTTGGCTGGCTGTGGGGGGGGGGTAGACTTGGGGCACTAAACCACAGTGAAGAGGGGGGCAGGGATTGGGGAGAGTGGTTGGTGGCTGGAGGATGATCGAGGCCGGAGGAGCATCTGAGGGGTGGGGATGGAGGTGGTGGGGAGGGGGTGGTTGGGGGCCGGAGGATGATCGGGGACGGAGGAGAATTGGGGAGTGGATGGTTGAAGGCCTGAGAACGATCGGGGCTGGAGCAGCATCGGGGAGAGGGGGTGATCGGGAGCCGGAGGATGATCGGGGCCGGAGGACCATCAAAGGGGGGTGGTTGAGGGGCGGAGGAACATTGGGAGGGGGATGGTTGGGGGCCGTAGGACAATTGGGGTCAGAGGGGGGAGGCTGGGAAGGTGATCACAGGCCAGAGGGGGGAGGCTTGGAGGCCTCAGCGGGTGAGATTGGAGATCTCAGGGGGGTGGGTGTCGGGGGAGATTGAAAGGGTCGGAGGGGCGTCTGATTATGGGGGGTGGGTGAGGCAGGGACGCTGGATCCAGCAGGTAAGTGTAAAGGCACTTACCTTCTGGATCCAGCAATCCTCGACTCCCTTTAGCTGGCGGGTTCCGCAAGGCCAGGGAAACCCGGCCAGCCAGAGTTAAAATTGTAATGGTGGATCACCATGAGGCATGCCAGCCTCATTATAATATTTAAATGGACAACCCGTCTCCTGGGAGCCGGTTGGCTGCCTGCCCCAGTCCCCCCTCCATTAAAACTGGAAGTGGCGGGTTGGAGGCAGGTGGGTTCAGGATTCAGTTTCTTGCCTCTTTAATCTCCCACCTGACCCCCAACCTACCTGTTTTTTGGGGTTAAAATTCCCCCATCCATTCTGAAAGGAATGGGCAGATGGGTTGAACCATAAAAATTTATACTGACCACTCTCTCAGACTTTGAAAAGTACATGCAATATTTATACATCGTTTAAAAAAATTACATGACGCTCACTCCTACCCAAGCATTTACCTTTGCAGTTGTCATGAGTACATTTTTGGCAAGAGTCTTGCATCATTTTCAGCCTGATGAGATCATAGAATATTCCTTGTTCACTTAGTCAGAACACAATCTGCATTCTGGTTATCCACTCCACAAAGGAGGAATGCTATCTCCCAAGGTCCCTAAGACAGCTTACAAAATTATACTACCAATTGTTTTCACTACTGGAATAGAGCAGTCCTCTCCCTCCTGTGGTATATGTTCAGCCAATGTGTCAACCATTTTTCCATTTGAATTAATGGACATCTGGGAACAGGAGCCTCTGGTGTAAGAATTATAGAACCACTTTGTAATGAAAATATTATTTGGCTCAGGGACTCCTTAGAAAAGATAACCAGTGGTCATCAGAACTACAAGTGAAATAAAATAGGCAGATTTTTGTTTGTTTTAGTAAACATTTCTATTCTCAAAAATGTAACAAGTTCTCAGAAAATGTTTCTTGGTTAACCTTTTTTTTATAAATGAGAAAGGTTTATTGAGGAAGAGGTTTTCCAGTATAATTACTGTATTTTAAAAAATATCCTACAGAAAAGGATGTTTCTTAAAAGCCAGTTTCCATTGTTAGGGTAAAGGTGTTCTATTGTTTAATGATATATTTCCTTGTTCCCCCTCTGTAGGGGGTAGTGTATGGGTCAGCTTCACCTCTGACTTGTGAGTGGTTCGAATCGCTCCCACTCCCTTGGTTCTAGACCTGGGACTTATTTGGGGGTTGTGATGAAAAGTGCAGCAGACAACTGAATTTTGGTGAAAGGAATAAGATCTTTATCTGAGAAAGAACACATACAACACAATAATCTTAACACGCTAAATTGGGGGAACACTTCGGAATATACGAGGGAAAACAACAATAGACAGAATACTTCACCCCTCCCAATCCCACTTCACTAGCTAAGTTGGGATCCAGAGGACCAGGGATAATGCTCACCAAAACGACTTCTTTTGACAGTTGTAGAGGTTTGCAATTTCAGGGTTCTCTAGATGTGTCGGTTGGGGCCTGCTGTACCCCGGACGCAGTAGAGGACTTCACCTGCGTGGCTGGTCAGTCTTTGCGTGTCCGCTGATACGGTCGGGTGCGTATTGGATCTATCAGGTGAGTACCCAATTTCTTTTGGTTAGAAGTAGGGTTAGAGTCTTTTCAGTAAAATTTTACCATGGGGTAAGTCAGGATAGTTTGTAGAGTGGAAAAACTTGCGGATCTTCGGTTTTCTTTCAAGTTGGGTTTTATTGGTCGCGGTGGCCCAATAGTACCCGGTTGCTGGTAATATTTGATTGTTTGTTTCGCGGGGCCCTGGTCTGCCGTGAGGTCTCCGATGGTGTGTTACTTCTTTGAGAGGAAGAACTGCTTCGAGATGCTTCTTCTTGGACTGGGCTGAACTTGATGACTTGATTTGAGATGAACGATGAACCAAACTTCCTCCAGCACTGCTTTCTTGAACTCTTCCACTGTTTGAACTGACTGCTGTGAAAACAGGCCTTCAATTATACCAATTGAGGCCTGCTAATCTACGTGCCAAATCAGTTCTGGCTTATTGTTAGTTTTGGCGAGCTCATTAATATTGATTGGTGTGAATTGCTTAATTGGTTTCGGGATGGTCCCATCGATCTTAAGTTGTTTTAAGAATGTGGAAAGTGGTTTTAGGATGGTCCCATCGATTGTTTAACCTCTTGTTTAATTGCAGTAAAGTTGTCTTTTCCTGTGGGGACCAAGGTTCTTTTGTTGGTTGGTGGCATGTTTTGCATTATGCAAGGATTTGGATGGTTCTGTAATTTTGGCGGGAACCGCTTTTCCGTTGGTCTATTGTCAGTATGTAAAATGACTGAGACAGTCTAGCTAGTCCCCAGACAGCTTGGTTAATGCCAATACCCAAAACTGTCCATTTATAGAGGCCAATCCCAATTCCTTTGTTGCAGCCCCCTTTTTTCTTCCACAGGCTCGAACATGCTTTTAAAAATAAAACCAAAATCCTAGGGTCTTTGATTTTAAATCTCCCTTAGGCCCAATATTCTTATAACATTCTGACATGGTTTATTAACAGTCCAAAAATCCCTTCTTTAGGGTAATCTTCTTGGTTTTGGGGAATCTGCTGAATTTTGAGAATCTTACACCTTCCCAGGATCCAGCAATAAGGAGCTTGTTGTTTAGTATATCTAACAATCCATTAACCATCTGGATGCTCATTTGTTATGTGCTTTCACAAATATATAATACATATATTTGAGACAGTACAAGTTTAATGTTGACGTGAAGCGGTGTTCACTAAAACCAAGTCGTGTAAATCCAGATGGACTCTGAAGTGAAGAGTGAGATTTCCTCCTCCAGGGAATCATAATCAGCTCCATTCAGATGTCAGATTGGGCCCAGACTCAGCATGGGTTGGAAATGGCCTACAACATCACAGGACCAATTTTGTGACCTGCCTTTCCATCTAGTGCGACTCTTTGCAATGCACGGGGAATCAAAAGCATACCTCGTATGTACCATCAGTGCGAAGTAAAACTATTTTTCATCAACACTAGAGTTGTAGGGCTGAATTTTGACAATGGGGAGCTTTTGGAGGCGGGACTCCCACTTGTTGGGTTTTAGTCCCGCCATCATCGACTTGTGGCCAACCCACACTATTTTCCCTTGATTGACCTTGTTAAGCCCGCCTAGCGGGCTTAGCAGGCCAATTAAGGGAAAGCCAGTTACAGGCGATGTCAGCGAGTGCCGTTTCATCTGTTAGGAGCTTTTGACAGATGAAATGTTATCGTTTGACAGCTCTGTAAAGCTGTCAAACACTGACAATCTGTCTTCTAAGTTGTGTCTTTACTCAAGACTCAATTAGAAAGCCTTCCTAACCAGAAAGCAGAAGGCTGCAGCTTTTGACAGTTCAGCGGCCATTCTGCTTTCTGTGCCGGTGAGTTGAGGGACTTCCGAAACCTGAAGGGAGGAAGCCTGCAGGAAGAAGTAAAGTTAAGTAAACCTTATTAAAACACTTTACACACACCTCACACACTTACCTCTGCACACATGCACCCATTTCTCACCTGCACACCGGACATCTCAGCCCCTCTGACCCCCGCAGACTGACGGCCCGCCTCGCTGACCCTGGCGAGGTTCGGAGCTGTTGGGAAGCCCACACTTCAGGGCTCAAAATAGGGATTAGCCAAAAACTGCCTGTTAACTACCTGTTAACAGGCAGTTAATTGGCATTAATCCCCTTCCCGCCTTGAGGAGGTGGGACCCGGCGCGGGTCGGCTACCCACCTCCTGGCAAGATGGCATGGAGGCGGGTTGGGGGCGGGTTGGGCACCTGCCCCCAAATTCTGCCATTTTCCTGGCAGTCCCACCTCCAAACCCGCCTCCCCAGGGCTGACAAAATCCAGCCAGTAGTGTGTGTAGCATAAGAGGACCAATATGGCCAATCTAGTCCTATGGCTAGTCAAGCATGAAGATTTGGGTTATCGAGGATATAAAAAGACATTCCACTAAAAAGTCTTGAAAGATTGTAGTGACTTTTTTTTCCAGGAAAGACATAGATCGAAACATTTGTCTAGAATAAAGTTTAGCAGTAAATGCACCTACTAGCATTTCTAAAATGTATATGATCATTCAAACCAGTAAAGTTTCTGAGAGGTTTGGTGAAATTCAAAGCCAACTCTTGAACTCTGCTTCTCTGATACAAAGACCACAAGGATATTCCTATATCTGTGAGTGAAAATGTCAAAGCATCAATTAGTGTCTATAACTGCCAAAAATAGGTTCTAGTGATAAATACATCTTGCTTATTTATTGCTAGCTGGCTAATAGTAAACAACAATCCATCACCAGTCTTGGACGACACACTGGGCCATTGATGAGGTACAACTCCCACAACAGACTAGAGAGGCAATGGCAGCATAAGCTTTCTGATAAAGAAATCACCCTGCAAATAGGCACAGCCATAGCAATTTAAAGAAGTGGTAGACCCACCCAAAGAATGGTAGCCTGGTACAGTAGCATTGATTGGCTACTTGTAATTAATTTAATGAAACATTTCTTCCAAATTATGTATTTTGTTGGCAGTAGAATTGCAATATTTCTGATTCTACATCAAGCACGCCAAAAAAAGCATACAATTCAATTTCAATTTCAATTTTATTTGTCACATAACCAAATACAACAAGTGAAATCCAGTCAGTGAAGTGCTTTTTCCTTAATGAGCCGAGCGCACCAAGCAGCAAAGGACACTTAGCTGCTGGTACGCACGGAGCCCGCAAGGACGGCAGCCATCTTCATCAGCACCATCACAATAGGGTCCGCTCTCGCCTCACTCCGCCTATCCCGCACTTCTGCCCGACAGTCTTCAGCCGCCGTGGTACGGACGCCATCTATTTGTCCGACAGCGACTCTTTAATGTCCTCTCCATGGCGCTGGTGACTCTAGTAGCCTGCGTGTCTCCTCCACACACCTGGCCTGCACATTACCCCTGGCTGTCCCACTTGGCGTCCTGGTAACCGGGTTCCCTCTCCAGCTCCCGCTCCTTTCAAACTGTCCTCTCCAGCTCCCGCTCCTTTCAAACTGCCCTCTCCGGCTCCCGCTCCTTTCAAACTGTCCTCTCCGGCTCCCGCTCCTTTCAAACTGTCCTCTCCGGCTCCCGCTCCTTTCAAACTGTCCTCTCCAGCTCCCGCTCCTTTCAAACTGTCCTCTCCGGCTCCCGCTCCTTTCAAACTGTCCTCTCCGGCTCCCGCTCCTTTCAAACTGTCCTCTCCAGCTCCCGCTCCTTTCAAACTGTCCTCTCCGGCTCCCGCTCCTTTCAAACTGTCCGCTCCGGCTCCCGCTCCTTTCAAACTGTCCTCTCCAGCTCCCGCTCCTTTCAAACTGTCCTCTCCGGCTCCCACTCCTTTCAAACTGTCCTCTCCAGCTCCCGCTCCTTTCAAACTGTCCTTCTAAACAGCAAAATTACATGCTACTTTTTTGAAATCAGGACAAAGCCAATAATTTATAAATAGAATGGTTTTGGATATGAATAATGAAACCCCACCCTGTGCTGTAATTTTATTCCATTGTATTCTGACTATTGATTGGTAACTACATCACAAGCCATCCATAATGGCTTCTATGTGTAAAATTCCCCAAAATTGTTAATTAGCATCAGATTGTAAGTAGTTATGTGGTGGTTTTGGATCCAAACCAGGCCTCGGCAGAGCAAACTGTTCTAGCCCATCTTGGAGCAATATTAATGAGTTGGCTGAGGGTAAAGCTAGTTGACTGTAATTAGATTTCAGATAACTAAAATGATCATTTAAAATTAACATTTGCAATTCTTATTCATTTAGCGTGTGTAGAGGCAGTAGAGGAGAATATGACATTGGGTACAATGCTAAAAAGGAGATGTAAAGGAGCAGTTGCGGGCACCTGAATTAAGTATCACAGATTACTTGAGTTCTGACACCTCATTTTGCAAATATCACAAGAAACCATGATTTATCCGATCTAAACTATTTTTCCTTTTGAAAACGCAGGGCTGGATTTTCAGACTGTTTGTTTTCACAAAGTTTCAGATAGATTACCAGGTCAACAGACTGCACTGTCAGAGAAGTTCCAGCAATGGGCTCGATTCTCATCTTTGGCCTGCAATCACAAAACCTGACCCATGTCATCAGTGAGAGGCCCTGAACCATTTTGATGGTGCGGCCTCATTTGCATCTAACAGGTGAACTGCCAAAGTGTTCTGAGCACTGAGGAGCATGAATGGTCTGACAAAAATCATTTAACAATCTTACCTGTAACGCTTCTGGAGTGGCATCCAGCAGTCACATCGGGAGCAAGGACCCTCAAAGCCTAGGAAATAAAACAACCTGCTTCCTCAAATACAAGTCCCTAAATCTCACCGCTGCCATGTCTCCAGGGTCATTATTCTACAGTCTTAAGTGGTGGTGGCATGACGAATGCTGAAATTCCACAAATTCGCGATCGCATTTGATATTTACGGAGAGGAGCTGTGATAATTACCTGCTAGCTGTTATAATGACGGAGTGGTAATGACGGAGTGGCGCAAATGTCCCAGGAAGTTATGGTGTGGTGTAAGTAATGGCTTAAGTCACGCAAACCATAATTTCCTGAAACCTCAGCGCTAGAATAATGACATACGCCATAAATGCGCCATTATTATGGCAAAAGTTTTCAGCAAATTCCAGGCCATTATTCTAAACTAAATCTAACCAAGTGCAACAGTCTATTGACACAGCTTTTACTGTACTTTAAACAAATGAAACCTTGAACATTGAATGAGTGGATTGATTTTATTTTTATCTTCTCCCTCATATCGAACATATATAGGAGGGGAAAAAAAAGCTTTCAGAGTTATGTGCATAAAGTTACATTTTCATTTATCAGTTTAAATGTTTTTTTTCCAATCGTGAATAAAACCACGTAGGCGAAGTAACCTCATGGAAATGTGTCATTTTTCACAAACAGTTTTAAAGACAACAGGATAGATATTTAACTTGTCACCCGGGCATAAACCTGGTGTTGCGGTTCAAGCACCCGTTATAGAAACCGCCTGGTTTTCATTTCCATTGATGTCACTTTGCCCAGGCAGCAAGGTCAAAATCCAACCCATAATACTCGAAAAATATAAGTCCACAGCCTTGACCAGTTGATGAATGTGGGCAGACTACAATTGTATAATCGTCTTATATAGTGATTTTGTAAGGAAATACTGTTCATATAAGAGTGATTTAATACTGTTCACGTGATATATGTGCCCACTCTTCCAGTTGTTTTTATCTGGTGACAACAGACTGTCCATCTTAAGAAAACAACCACATCTTTCATTTATATTACACCTTTAATGTACAAAAGCATCCCAAGGTATTTCACAGAGGTGTAATCAGGAAAATTGAAAACCCAGCCAAATAAGGAGATATTAGGAGGAATGACCAAAAGCTTGGTCAAAGAGGTGGGTTTTAAGAAGAGTCCTAAAGGAGGAGAGAGAGGTGGAGGAATTTAGGGAGGAAATTCCAGAGTGTGAAGGCATGACAACCAATGATGGGGTAAAGGGAGAGGGGGTTGCGGACAATACAAAGCTAGGTGGGAAAGTAAGCTGTGAGGAGGACACAACGAGCCTGCAAAGGGATATAGACAGGTTAAGTGAGTGGGCAATGAGGTAGCAGATGGTGTATAATGTGGGGGAATGTGAGGTTATTCATTTTGGTAGGTGGTATATTTTTTAAATGGTGAGAAACTATTAAATGTTGGTGTTCAGAGAGATTTAGGTGTTCTAGTACAAGAAATACAGAGAATTAGCATGTAGGAAGGCAAATGGCATGTTGGCCTTTATTGCAAGGGGGTTGGAATAGAAGAGTAAGAAAGTCTTGCTACAATTGTACAGGGCTTTGGTGAGACCACATCTGGAGCACAGTGTACAGTTTTGGTCTCCTTATCTAAAGAAGGATATACTTGCCTTAAAGGCATTGCAATGAAGGTTCACTAGATTGATCCCTGGGATGAGAGGGTTGTCCTATGAGGAGAGATTGAGTAGATTGGGCCTATACTCTCTGGAGTTTAGAAGAATGAGAGGTGATCTCATTGAAACGTACAAGATTCTGAAGGGGATTGACAGGGTAGATGCTGAGAGGTTGTTTCCCCTGGCTGAAGAGTCTAGGACAAGGGGGCATAGTCTCAGCCACCTGGCGCCCACCACCTGGTGCCCAATGACCTCCAGCACACTATTTTCCAGCGCAGACAGTGGTTGGGTGTTGGCTTGTTCCCCGCCTGTGCGCTCCAGCTCCCTCCTGTTGTGAGCCACCTTGGCCTGCAAGAGAAAGGAAAGTGTGTGAGTGAGTGTGGAGCAATGTGTTTGGGTGATGTGCCTGCCGCCATAGTTGAATAGCTTTCATTGTGTGCAAGGTGTGAGATGTGGGTGTGAGTGTTGGTAGGTAGAGATTGTTGGTGGATGAGTGCTGGGGGTGTGGTGCTTTGGCCAGTGTGTGCAGACTGTGGTTCAGATGGTGGTATGTAGCATTCGTTGAGGTATTGACTCACCCTGACCACCCGAGTGAGGTCATTAAATTTCTTCCTGCACAGCGTATGGATCCTGGAGACCACAGTACTGCCCGAGACCTGCTGGGCAACCTCCCTCCACATGGCACGGAAGACTTGCGGTGAGGGCCTCCTGCCACCTGCCTGGTAGAGCACCGCCCTCCATCTCTCCACAGCGGACACCAACTCCTCCAATGCTTGGTCTGAAAATCTGCCAGCTCTCTCCCTGGGACGTGGATCTGCCATCATGAAACCTGTTTGAGTCGTCCGGCTCCTTGAGCTTGGCCTGCTCCTGCTTGCTGACACTGGTTCACAGTCAGCAATGCTGAGAATGAGGTTCTGCAGCATGAATGAACCTCCCCTTTAAGAACTGGAAAGAGCCTGTGGCAGTGATGACTTGCAATTAGACTGCACCTGATATTGGTTAGCGCTTTGAGTGTAACGCCACTGAGCTAGGCCGTTAGCGGTTGATTTAGCGCTCCCATCCTTTCTTTGAGCGATGACAATTAATTTAGCATGCAGCGAGATTCATTAGCGCCTGGCGCTAAATCACAAACTTTTCCAAAGTTAGCGCCCATTCCTGGGCAATAATGAATTTCTCGCCCAAGGGGTTTTACTGGGGACAAGGGTGGTGGTGAGGAACTGATTGAGCAGGTAGACAGCTGCAGAAATATCATGGTGAACAGAGGGCCAAAGGCTAGACAGTTGAGAGTTTGAAATCACTCTCGTGCTTCTTTATTGTTTCCTTACATTTCACCGGAGCAAGACTCTGTACTGGGATGGATTTTCTGTGGAAGACTCATTACTGGGATGGATTTTCTGTGGAAGACTCATTACTGGGACGGATTTTCTGTGGAAGACTCACTACTGGGATGGATTTTCTGTGGAAGACTCATTATTGGGATGGATCATCTGTGGAAGACTTATTACTGGGACGGATTTTCTGTGGAAGACTCATTACTGGGATGGAACTTCTGTGGGAGACTCATCACTGGGACAGATTTTCTGTGGAAGACTCATTACTGGGATGGATTTGTTGGGTCAAACTCTTCTGGGGAAGTTTCTGTACTGGGATGTATATGCTGGGGAAGATTTTACTGGGATAGATTTATTGGGGAGACTCTGTACTGGGATAGATTTGTTGGGGAGATTCTGTACTAGGATGCATTTGTTGGGGGAGACTCTACTTGGATGGATTTGTTGGGGGAGACTCTGTATTGGGATGGATTTGTTGGGGAGACTCTGTACTGGGATGGATTTGTTGGGGAGACTCTGTACTGGGATGGATTTGTTGGGGAGACTCTGTACTGGGATGGATTTGTTGGGGAGACTCTGTACTAGGATGGATTTGTTGGGGGACACTCTACTTGGATAGATTTGTTGGGGGAGACAGTATTGGGATGGATTTGTTGGGGAGACTCTGTACTGGGATGGGTTTATTGGGGAGGCTCTGTACTGGGATGGATTTGTTGGGGGAGACTCTACTGGGATGGATTTGTTGGGGGAGACTGTATTGGGATGGATTTGTTGGGGAGACTCTGTACTGGGATGGGTTTATTGGGGAGGCTCTGTACTGGGATGGATTTGTTGGGGAGACTCTGTATTGGGATGGATTTGTTGGGGAGACTCTGTACTGGGATGGATTTGTTGGGGAGACTCTGTACTGGGATGGATTTGTTGGGTCAGACTCTACTGGGGAGACTCTGTACTGGGATGGATTTATTGGGGAGACTCTGTACTGGGATGAATTTTTTGGGGAGACTCTGTACTGGGATGGATTTGTTGGGGAGACTCTGTACTGGGATGGATTTGTTGGGTCAGACTCTACTGGGGAGACTCTGTACTGGGATGGATTTGTTGGGGAGACTGTACTGGGACGGATTTGTTGGGGAGACTCTACTGGGATGGATTTGTTGGGGAGACTACTGGGATGAATTTGTTGGGGAGATGCTGTACTGGGGTGGATTTGTTGGGGAGACTCTACTGGGATGGATTTGTTGGGGAGACTCTGTACTGGGATGGATTTGTTGGGGAGACTCTGTACTGGGATGGATTTGTTGGGTCAAACTCTACTGGGGAGACTCTGTACTGGGATGGATTTATTGGGGAGACTCTGTACTGGGATGAATTTTTTGGGGAGACTCTGTACTGGGATGGATTTGTTGGGGAGACTCTGTACTGGGATGGATTTGTTGGGGAGACTCTACTTGGATGGATTTGTTGGGGAGACTCTGTACTGGGATGAATTTGTTGGGGAGACGCTGTACTGGGATGGATTTGTTGGGGAGATCTACTGGGATGGATTTGTTGGGGAGACTCTGTACTGGGATGGACTTACTGTGGGCGGGGGGACAGGGGGGAACTCCATACTGGGATGGATTTACTGTGGGCTGGCCTGTTAAAAAGGGCAGTTACATTGAATGATACCAGCTGCTAATGTGTGCAGCTGTCATGAGTCAGATTTGCACTCACACAAAGATTTTTGTGCAACGGCATTTTACTGGAGTGGGCAGCAGTCTCTAGAAGACATAAGAATTTAATTTGATGGCATTACATGTTTCAAATTATAAGGAGTGAAATTTTATGTGTTGGGGGATGCAACAAATG
Source organism: Somniosus microcephalus (assembly GCF_052327205.1). Classification (NCBI taxonomy): domain Eukaryota; kingdom Metazoa; phylum Chordata; class Chondrichthyes; order Squaliformes; family Somniosidae; genus Somniosus; species Somniosus microcephalus. Next base: position 137,499,079 of record NC_140998.1, read on the forward strand.
CACTTCTCAAATACCAATATTGGGGATTTTACAGTCAAATACTGATGGATTTGTTACAAATTATTCTAAAAATGGATTGAATTCAAAAGTGATGAACTCGCACAGTATAAAATGATGAATTCTGTCCTTATAACATAGGATCTTGGAATCATAGAATAGCACAGCACAGAAGAAGGCCATTTGGCCCATCGAGTCTGCACCGGCTCTTTCGATGAGCAATCCAGTTAGTCCCACTCCCCCACTCTCTCCCCACATCTTTGCAATTTTTTCTCCTTCGAGTATTTATCCAACTCCCTTTTGAAAGCTACTATTGAATCTGTACCCACAGACGTAAGAAAACTACTAGGCACTTGGTCTGAGTATTAAACAAGGCTTTAATCAACTGTTTTTCAACATGGAGATCTAGTTGTGTCCTTCACTAGTTCCTGTTAAAGAATGTCCTGCACAAGCTGGGCCCATGCCCGAGTATTTATACTCTCCCTGGACAGCGCCACCAGCAGGCTGCCCAGTATTATTACATAAGTCATTTTCACATGAATGACAAGATTCATGTCACCCACCACCCTATCAGGCAGTGAATTCCAAATCCTAACCACTCGTTGCGTAATTTTTTTTTCCTTCATGTCGCTTCTGGTTCTTTTGCCAATCACTGTAAATATGTGACTCTGGTTATTGACCCTTCAGCCATTGAAAACAGTTTCTCTTTATTTACTCTATCTAAACCCTTCATGATTTTAGAAACTTCGATCAAATCTCCTCTTAGCCTTCTCTGCTCTAACACCGCATGTTGGATTAACTGGAGTGACCGACCTTATATATAAACTGACAGAAAAGCTGCACTCCCCCCACTGAAAATCTATCACATATGAAGTTAAAAAAACGTATTCTAACATTAACCAGAATAAATTATTTTTAATATAAAACTCAAAATAATGGGGAATAAGCAAATGGCAGAGACATTAAACAAATTCTTTGTATTGGTCTTCAGGGAAGAAGGCACAAAAGAATGCTGGAAATAGTGGGGAACCAAGGGCCTACTGAGAATGAGGAACTTAAAGACATTAGTATTAGTAAAGAAATAGTACTGCAGAAATTAATGGGACTAAAAGCTGACAAATTCCCTGGACCTGATGGCTTACATCCTAGGGTTTTGAAAGAGGTGGCTATAGAGATAGTGGATGCATTGGTTTTGATCTTCCAGAATTCCCTAGATTCTAGAACGGTCCCCATGGATTGGAAGGTAGCAAATGTAACACCACTATTCAAGAAAGGAGGGAGAGAGAAAACGGGGAACTACAGGCCAGTTAGCCTGACATCAATAGTTGGGAAAATGCTTGAATCTATTATTAGGGACATGGTAACAGGGCACTTAGAAAATCATAATTTATTGGGCAGAGTCAACATGGATTTATTGAAGGGAAATTGTTTTAGATGAATCTGTTAGAGTTTTTTGAGGTTGTAACTAGCAGAGTAGATAAGGGGGAACCAATGGATGCAGTAAATTTGAATTTTCAAAAAGCATTCGATAAGGTGCCACACATGTTATTACATAAAGTTAGGGATCGTGGGATTGGGGGTAATATATTAGCATGGATTGAGCATTGGTTAATGACAGAAAACAGAAAGTAGGAATAAAAGGGTTATTTTCAGGTTGGCAGGCTGTAATTAGTGGGATACTGCAAGGATCAGTGCTTGGGCCTCAGCTATTTACAATCTATATTAATGAATTAGATGAGGGGACCGAGTGCAATGTATCCAAGTTTGCTAACAAAACAAAATTAGGTGGGGAAGAAAGTTGTGAAGCGGATGCAAAGAGGCTGCAAAGGTATATAGACAGGTTTAGTGAGTGGGCATGAACATGGCAGATGGAATATAATGTGGAGAAATGTGAAGTTATCCACTTTGGTAGGAAAAATAGAAAAGGACAATATTTTTTAAATGGTGAGATTGGGAGATGTGGGTATTCAGAGGGACCTGGGTGTCCTTGTTCATGAATCACAGGAAGTTAACAAGCAGATACAACAAGCAATGAAGAAAGCAAATGGTATGTTAGCCTTTACTGCAAAAGCATTGGAGTATTAGAGTAAAGACATCTTACTGCAATTATATAGGACCTTGGTGAGACCAAACCTGGAGTACTGTGTACAGTTTTGGTCTCCTTACCTAAGGAAGGATACGCTTGCCTTAGAGGGAGTGCAATGAAGGTTCACTAAATTGATTCCTGGGATGGGGGGATTGTCCTATGAGGAGAGATTGAATAGACTAGGCCTATATTCCCTAGAGTTTAGAAGAACGAGAGATGACCTCATTGAAACGTATAAAATTCTTAAGGGACTTGACAGGGTAGATGCAGGGAGGATGTTTCCCCTGGCTGGGAAGTCTAGAACTAGGGGTCACAGTCTCAGAATACGGGGTCGGCCATTTAGGACTGAGATGAGGAGAAATTTCTTCACTCAGAATCTGGTGAATCTTTGGAATTCTCTACCCCAGAGGGCTATGGAGGCTCAGTCGTTGAGTATATTCAAGACAGAGATCGATAGATTTTTGGATATTAAGGGAATCAAGGGATATGGGGTTAGTGCAGGAAAGTGGAGATGAGGTGGAAGGTCAGCCATGATCTTATTGAATAGTGGAGCAGGCTCGAGGGGCCGAATGCCCTACTCCTGCTCCTATTTCTTATGTTCTTATAAATTCTGGACAGCATGCCCTCAGCCCTCCCCAAGCACATTTATTCTCGCACTTCCCTTGAATGGGTGAGGATGTGGGCAGGAGGGGGTACTCTGAAAGGAGTGTATATAAAAAAACTATATGGCCTAGAAATTCGGTATAGCCGCGTTTGGGGCGCTAGTCCTGGCGATGCGCAAAGTTTAGCGCCAGGCGCAATTTAGCACCACCTAGCGCGATATTGGGTTGCAGCGCCCCTAAAGGTGATTGCGGCGCTAAATCAGGCGCTGCACGCTACTCTTAAGGCGCTAACCCGGCAGCGCAACCCAATTTCGCGGCGGCGGGGCACAGCGAAGGTGCTGTCAATAATCACTTTCCCTGAGACACACTGGCGCCGGCCAGCTCTTAAAGGGGCAGGTCAATTGGCATCACCAGACACACTCACTGCCTTGTAGGCATTCAAAGCGGTGGGAGCCTACCTGTGGCGCAACAGCCTAGCAAGACATGGAAAGGGTGAGGCAGAGGGCGGAACGCCTCACTGATGGGGCATTGGATGCTTTGGTTGGCGCAGTGGAATCAAGGCCAAGGAAGATGGTCGGAATGTGATTTATGTTTTGGACAGTTTCCCGGGTGTGAGAGGCAGTTATGTGTCAGTGTATTAGTTTTGCTTTCTGTTGCCATAGCTTTCTCATTTTGAAGGAACCACATTTTGTGTAATGAAACACTTTCTTCATTTACAATGGCCATGCCTGCTATTTACATGCATCTTGCCCTTCACAGGCTTGGGTGTATCAGACCGGTTCCATTCCTGTTCTTGGAATGGCAGCAAGCATTCCGTGAGAGGGGCCTAGAAGCTACTTCTGATCAGCCTCTGATGCGCAGCCTGAGAAGAGCCGCTCGCGTAGAAGTTCAGGCCAGCAGGCATCTTCTCAGCCACCGACAGAGATGTCCTGCACCTTATCTGAGGCTGCAGATCTGGCTGAAGCAGCTGGCACAGCTCAGTCACCACCTCCTTTCTAAATCGCAGCCTTCTGACACACTGCTCCTTGTATTGATTTCTTTGTGGGTTCAATGACGAGACATTTATGAAAGAGAATGTCTTTTAATCTAAAGTTTGTTCAACTCTGGTTAACAGCCTTACAGGAGACACCATGCTAGAAATCCATCTAAAACGAAACTAAAACTAAACTGCTTGTCTCTCTCACATGCCCTCTGCTGGTCAGGCATAAGTAATCAATCAGGCAAACATGCTGGTAAGGCATAAATAATCAAACAGGCAAATACCATCACTATTTGCTGATATCATTACATCTCCCTTTCTTAAAACAAAAGTATTTTACTTTTAACTAACAACATGTTTTCTTTGTATTAATCTGCATTTTAACTGTAACACTTAATGAACTTTCATTATCATGATCAAGGTTGTTTAACCTTGTTTTGTGTGTCCACATGAAATATGTAAATACACTAAAACTTGAAGAAAGAATAAGATAACATTACTTCCTTCTATAACAATAGTCCTTAAATTTGCTCAATGAGTCTCTCAGGAGGCTTCACATGTCTTGAGGATTTTCTGATTGATTGTCCTTGAATCTGAGTTGTTGCCTCCGATGATGGTTTCTCAGCTGTGTGATCAGGTTGTTCAACAGTATCAGTCTTTTGACCTGCTGTGTGATCAGGTTGTTCAACAGTATCAGTCTTTTGACCTGCTGTGGCTGGTCCCATGAGAAGATCCCGACGATTTCTTCGCAGAACAGCACCCTCATCTGTCTGAATGGTGTATGATCTTGGTTGAACTTCACTCAGGACAGTTCCCTTCTGAGCCCATATGTTTGTTTTGTCTTTGAACCTTACTTGGTCACCAGTGTGGAGTTCAGGTAGGTTTTGTGTTCCTCTGTCATAGTAGTACTTTTGCTTTTCTTTCTGTTGCTCTTTGAACTTCCTCACTTTCTCCCCCTCTTTTGTTTTCAGGAGGTTCTCCGGGATGGGTAGGTTTGACCTTAGCCGACGTCCCATAAGGAGTTGGGCTGGTGACTTACCACACTCGAGCGGCATTGTGCGGTATACAAGCATGCTCTGGTAGAAGTCAGTTCCACTGTCTTTTGCCTTGTACATCAGTCTTTTCACTGTCTGGACCGATTTTTCCACTAGTCCATTGGACTGTGGAAAGTGAGGACTTGACGTTGTGTGGACAAAGTCCCACTCTTTGGCAAAGTGTCGGAAACTTGCATTGTAAAACTGGGGTCCGTTGTCTGTGAAGACCTCGCTTGCCACGCCATGTCTGGAGAATATGGCTTTCATACATGTTATCACAGCATCTGCAGTGGTGGTGTACAGTCTACCAACCTCTGGATACAGGGAGTAATAGTCTGTGACTACAAGATAGTCCTTCCCTTGACATACGAATAGGTCAGCGCCTACCTTCTGGTAAGGTCTGTCTGGCGCTGGGTGTGGCTTTAGTGGTTTTACCTGATTGCTTGCTCGATATTTCAGGCATATTGTGCAGTTTGACACCTCATTTGTCACATCTTGGTTGACTCGTGGCCAGTACATCACCTCTCGTGCTCTTTTCTTACACTTTTCGATACCCAGATGTCCTCCATGGATCCTTTTTAGCATCTCTTTTCTCAGACTCTTTGGGATAACTATTTTACTTCCTTTGTAGATTATGTCTTCGACCACTGATAGTTCCGCCCTGCAGTTCCAGTACTCTGCCATGTCAGGTGAGCAGTCTTGCTTCATGTTGGGCCATCCATCCAAGATGCTTTTCCTCAGTCATCTCATTGTTTCATCTTTGTTTGTCTCATTCTTTATGAGCTCCATTTTTGCATCTGCTATGGGCAGTGCACTTGTGATCATGTCCACGTAGGCATTCACTTTTTCATCCATTTTGGTGTTTGCGGGCTCTCCTGGGTCTACAGCTCTGGACAACGTGTCTGCTGTATACATCAGCTTACCCGGTGTGTACGCAACATTCAGTGTATAGCGTTGCAGCCTGATCATCATTCTTTGTATTCTAAGCAGACAGCTATTTAGTGGCTCTTGGAACAATGCAATCAAGGGCTTATGGTCAGTCTCTACACTGATTGCTTGTCCTGCCACAAACTGGTGAAATCTTTCACAGGCGTATGTGATGCTGAGCAGCTCCTTTTCTATTTGAGCATATCGCGTCTCCGCGTCTGTCATTGAGCACGATGCATATGCAATGGGTTGCCAGTAGTCATATTTTTGCAGAAGAATGGCACCGAGCCCACTCTGTGATGCATCTGATGATATCTTGATGGGTCTCGCTGGGTCATAAAACATCAGAACTGGTTCCTCTGTGAGCAGTTTCTTTAGATCGCTCCATGACTTCTCATGCTCATGATTCCATTCCCATTCTATGTTCTTTTCAGTTAGTCTTCTCAGTGGCGCCATCTTTTCTGAGAGGTTGGATATGAATTTACCCATGTAGTTGATCATTCCATTAAACCTCTGCACGTCCTTTTTGCATTGTGGCTTTGGCATATTCTCAATGGCGGACACCTTTCTGGGATCTGGTCTGATGCCCTCACTGCTAAGGATATCTCCCACGAATGTCAGTTCTGTCACCCCGAGCTGGCATTTCTCTTTATTCAGCTTCAGGTTTGTTTTCCTTGTTGCTTCCAGCACTTTTTTCAGTCTCTCGTCATGCTCAGTTCTCGTGGTTCCCCATACTATGATGTCATCCATTGATGTATCAACTCCCTCCAGGTGCTCATAAATCATATGGATAGTTTTGTGATACACTTCAGGAGCTGAGGCAATGCCAAATGGTAACCTTAGGAATCTGTATCTGCCAAATGGACTATTGAATGTGCACAGTCTTGAACTTGCTTCATCCAGTTTCCTCTGCCAAAATCCTGATGGTGCATCTAACTTGCTGAAATACCTTACATTTGCAAACTGTGACATGATTTCCTCACGTGTAGGAAGCTTGAAGTGCTCTCTCTTTATTGCTCTGTTTAGATCTCTTGGATCCAGGCAAATTCTGAGCTTTCCATTCTTTTTGTCCACAACGACGAGTGAACTCACCCACTCAGTTGGCTCATCTATCTTCTGAATCATGTTCAGGCTTTCCATCCTGTCCAACTCTGCCTTCAGTTGCTTTTGAAGAGCAAACAGAACTTTTCTGCATGGATGTATGACCGTTGGCATACTTTTATCTACTCTGATCGTGTGTTCTCCTGGAAGGCAGCCTAGACCCTGAAATAGGTCGTTGTACTCTTTCATGAGTTCATCATAGACTGTCTCTCCTTCGCTTTCCACAATGAGGACTCTCTTTACCAGGTTCAGTCTCTCACAGGCTTTTAAACCTAGTATGGCTTGCACATCCTTTGGCACCACGATTAATGCTAGCGTGTGCTCTCTGTCTTTGTGTGTTACTTTGACAATGCATCTTCCTTTCACTGGTATATCAGTACCTGAGTATCCTGTCACTTTCACTTTTATTCCATGTATTTTGGTCTGGGTCTAATTTTCTTAAAATCAGTCTCTGATATCACATTAACTTGTGCTCCAGTATCCAATTTAAATGGAATGTGTATGTCATTCACTTTTAGTGTCAACATCCAGTTTCTTTTTTCTTTTTTGTTTTCAGACACAACATCTACATAGAACTCCTCTATCTCGCTTTCATCTACTGCATGGACCTTGCTTTGTTGCAGTTGGTTCTTGCAGCAACGGGCATAATGGTTGTTTTTGTTGCAACTATTGCATGTTTTACCATATGCTGGACACTTTTTTGGTGGATGCTGTGTACCGCATCGACTACATGACTTTCGATTGTCCCTTTCATTTTTGTTCGCTGGCCACGCCTCTTTTTTCACATTGGCGCTCTTTTTGTTAAACGGTTTGTGTCCGTCCTTACTCACTGCATCCACGTTGCAGCTACTGTCACTGAACAGCTCCTTTGCCTGCGACTTCACAGTCTCTGTAGCCCTACACAGTGCTATGGCTTTTCCCAGGTCTAGATTTTGCTCTCTTAGCAGTCTTTCCCTTAGACCATTATCTGGAATACCACACACCAGTCTGTCTTTTATCAGCGAGCCTGTCAGTCCCCCAAATTCACACGTTTTGCTTCGGTTTCTCAGTTCAGTCACATACTGATCAATAGTCTCTCCCGTTTTCTGTACACATGTGAAAAACCTGTGCCTCTCAAATGTCACGCTACGTTTAGGTATGCAGTAGGCCTCAAACTGTTCCATTATTTTATCCAACTTCATTTTGTCTCCATCAGCAGCGAATGTGAAGTTATTATACACCTCCAGCGCTTCATCACCCACGACATGTAAGAACAGTGACGCTTTCATTTTATCACTTTTCTCGTCAGCTCCGATTACTGATAAATACAACTCCAAACGTTGTTTGAATCTCCTCCAATTTTCAGCCACATTACCTGTCAACTGAAGCTTCGCCGGTGGGTGTAAACCTTCCATTTTTCACTTCGTTAGCTATTCTTCAAAGGTAAGTAACGATGTTCTCTTTTGGCTTGCTAATATGTGGAGAGCTGATTTAACTTCAGATTTTTCCTCTTCATCTCTTTCAATCACTTCTGACACCATGTATTGATTTCTTTGTGGGTTCAATGACGAGACATTTATGAAAGAGAATGTCTTTTAATCTAAAGTTTGTTCAACTCTGGTTAACAGCCTTACAGGAGACACCATGCTAGAAATCCATCTAAAACGAAACTAAAACTAAACTGCTTGTCTCTCTCACATGCCCTCTGCTGGTCAGGCATAAGTAATCAATCAGGCAAACATGCTGGTAAGGCATAAATAATCAAACAGGCAAATACCATCACTATTTGCTGATATCATTACACTCCTCCGGCATGTTCATGTAGGAAAACTGCTGTCGGAAAACCCTGCCAGCGTAAGGTCTGCTGTGGCGACGTCTGTTGGCCCTCCTCCGTCTGGCCATGCCCGCCCCCCTCTCCCAGCGTCTCAGTGCCCTTTCCAGATGATTCAGCAGCAGGACGTTCCCCTCCAATGCAGCCCCCATAATAAGTGCCCACAGGAAGGTTCCCCGTTGTCAAGGCTCACCAACAGCAAAGTGATGGTCAGAAGGCTGAAGATCGTCTGCCTGCGCTGGCTCAGTGGTCAAATGGCTCTCAGTGTGCAGCTCAGCAACTCTTTGTAGCTCTCGAGGAAGTTGTGCTCCAAAAATGGCTGCCGCTTTTAAACCACACCAGTCCCCTTTAAATAACGCTCCTCCAGCCCGAGAGCGACTTGGTAAGGTTCCAGGTAAGCTGTCACTATTAGTGCCAGGTGCTACGGAGGGGGGCGCCACTGAATTTCCGGTCCGGGGCGCCCAAAAGGCGTTGCACACTCAAATGACGTCATAATCAGCCTGCGCCCATGAGCGGGCGCTACGATTTAGCGCCGGCGCTAAATGCATGCTCAATATGGGGCGAGGCGCTAGGCGCCCTGCGCCCGCCCGGAAATTGGCTAGCGCCCCACTTCTCGGCCTCCTTAGGCGTTAATCGGTGGCACTAACAACCGAATTTCTCCCCCTATGTATCTGCTTGTGCCTTTGGCTCATGTGAATCAAACCTATTGCCAAAGCAGGCAAATATTCTAAAGTTCAGTGCATGTCCTGAATATTTACATAAAGGTTACTGAATAATTATTCAGTCAAAGTACAGAAGATTAACTCTACAGAAACTCTTCTCATACTCATCTTTCCACAAAGAAAAATTTGGACACATCTGGGCTACCACCTGAAGTATCACCACGACCTGTTGCTTTTTCGCACATTAATACTGAGCTATGGGGAACGTATCCATCATTTGTTCTTCCATTGCCTTAGTGCTGACAGCACTGATCCTGGGAGAGTATTCTATAGCAGTGCCGTAAGTGTGTCTTTGTTATGGATTAACATCCTTAAATTTAGCTTCCTTTTTCCTTCCTGGTTTACTTTAGGAAAGTCAAACATATGTACTATCTGTGTTAAGTGTGTAAGCAAAGCAAGAGTGTCTGTGTGAAAACCATTACCCTTCAAATTTCTTTAGGGTTTCTCCCAATCAGGTGGCATAACTTTGGTGGAAACCCCTTTTAAATGGTTTATGTGGGATTTCCGATGAAGTTACAGTGCCTGATTGGGAGAACTGAACCACCCCATTCCCCTTTGGAAATGCCGAGCGTTACTGTCTAGTGCAGGTTACAAAGGAATGAATTCAGGAGCAGATTCAGCTCTTTTATCCAAAGCAATATTTCCATTCAACGTTTAACTGGAATCGTCTCTGTTTATTGCTGATCCTGCCTATTGTCGCTTAATTTGTACAAGCTTTTCAGTCACACATTCAATTTTATCACTTTCTTAGTGTGTGTTAACACATTCCTCTGTGATCAATGTAATCAATGTTTCCAGAGAACAACAGAAATGCAAACTACGTATTTGAAAACAATTTTAGTTAGGTTGACAGCAGAGGGTATGTGAACTATTGGATAGTTTTGTCCAAAAGAAATCACCGAAATACTTGAAATTGTATTCTTGTGGAGCTGCTTAGACCTGTGGTAAATCCTTACCATCTCCAATCTTTTGTATAAATCCGTACCAAGCGATGCACAGTTGGAGGGACCAATTATTGAGTGGAAGTGAAAAATTAAAGCTTTCATTCGAACAATGCAGATTATGGAACAATATGATGAAAGATTTTTAAATTGGGAATGGAATGCTAGTGCTGTTGGGGAGGGTTTAAACTAATTTGGCAGGGGGATGGGCACCAGGATGTAGCATTAGAAAGGAGAAACATGGTGCACAAAAGAGTGGGAGATACAGATAGCACGAGAGTAAGAAATAGTACGGTATTAGGTGGGGTCAGACTAAGAGAGAATACAAGAAGGTCTAAGATAGGTTTACAGTGCATGTGTGTAAACACGCGAAGCGTGGTAAATAGGGTTGCAAAATTCCAGGAATTTTTAAAAGAGGAAACTTTCCATGGGAATTTTTGGGAATTTTGGGGAATTTAGAGTTTTTTTGCACACTGATGGTTTTTGTCTCTGACCCTTATATTATCTTTGTCATCAAAATAGACATACTGTTCCATACAAATAAAAACAGGCTTTCAGTACTTTATTTAGGTTATAATTTTGAACTTTATTGAACCCCACAAAAAAGACCCATCTAAAATAAAATAAAAAGAGTGTCACCTAATTTAGTCTGCAATTTGTCCTTATTTTGTCCCTTTGAGTCTCCTACTCATGAGTCTTCTGAGTCGTCTACTCATTCTTATGTTCATTAATAAATAGACATTCTTATTATGAACACAGCTAGCTTTTGCTAGTTACTTTATTGAGCACATGTGGACTAGGTACTGTATCTGTAGAGGCTTCCACCTTGACTGCTGCCTTGTGGGTAGCCTAGTGCCTCATGGGCAATGTAGTCCCAATGTACATACAGCTGGGTAGTGTAGTCTTATTATATACATACAGCTATATACAGCTCTACGGCTCCACCTAGTGTCCACCACAGAATGACATGTTATTGATCACTACACTCATCATTGCTCCTGCTGATTCTCTGACTCTGGCTCTGACGTGTCCATTTCCTCCTCTGTGTCACTGTCTAGCTGTGTGGTGGATACTTCTGTATCTGGCTCAATAAGTTGTAGGTTTGCCCGGATAGCCACCAGTTTCTCCATTCTCTTATTAGTCAGCCTGTTGCGCACCTTTGTATGCGTATTCCCAAAAAGTGACCAGTTTCGTTCAGAGGCCGCTGATGAAGGTGGGATTTGGAGTATCACCGACGCAATGGGTGACAGGGCCTCAGATGCACAAAGTCCCTTCCGTCAGGTATGTGCACTGATATGCTTGCATGATTCCCATATCCCGTCCCCATTCCAAAGACCTTGCTTGGTAGAGAACTTTGCCAGACTTCCCAGAACTTTGCCCACGTCCAGATTGAGGTGGCGTGAGAGGGTAGAAATCACAATGGCCCAGAAACTCGGGTCGGAGGCTTCCCACGGGTGCAAGCCTCCGACCTGCACTTACCTAGTGCACCGGCCGTTGTGCTGTGGGCCCGTGTGGGATTCCAATCCTAGGCCTCCTCCAACTGCCGGTGCGCAGTGCTTGTGTATCCCAGGGACGCAGTTAGTTCGAAGCGTCCCCTGGGATCACGTGGGCCATGGAGACCCAATGGTAGCAGGGAATGCTGCATTCATAAGTTTGACAGGAAGAGCTGTCAAACCTATAAATACTATAAGCCCCAAAACATAACTAAAACTTCAAATAATTTTTTTTTTTAAATCACATTTTAAAAATAACTATAAATTACATGAAATAACTATTTTAAACAATAATTTAAATTTTTGAAAAATTAATTACATTTTCTAACGGGGATAAAAATAAACTTACCTTTCTTTAAAGTATTTAAAAATAATAAACCTGTGGAAAAAATGTTTTCATTTTAATTAATTCACCACTTACCTTGTTAAAAGCAAGCCTTGCGGCTGCTTTTTAAAAGTGTAACTGTTGGAGACTTACCCTCCCGGAGAACCCTGCAAAAAAAACCTAAGTTCGATGCGCACGCGCTGCCTCTCTGGCGTATGCGTTCCACCTGTCAACCCCGTTTTTCAAGGGAACGGAAGTTCTGGTTTCCCGCGCATGCACAGTGCATGCACAAAACCGGCACTTTCGTTAGGCCTACGCATGCGTACTCACGCATGGGGACCCGAATTTCTGGGCCACTGTAAGCGCTGTTGATCTGTTCTCCAGAAAGTATTGGTCTCCCAACATGCTTTGGATCCAGCATGTATGCTGCAGCATGAATCGGCTTGACACAAAATTCTTGACGCGTCTGTATGAATTGAACAATTGCCTTCTCCTCTGCTTTGAGCAGCAGGGATGTGGGTAGGGCAATGCTGATTTGTTCTTTTAAATCAGCAAAAAGCCTGGGAACATCTGACAAGACAGCGTCATCTCCTTCAATCTGAGCAATTGCAGATGCTACTGGTGAGAGCAGTTTAAGGCTGCTAACCAGTCTCTCCCAAAACACATCATCCAGCAGTATTTTCTTGATGGTGGTTTCCATAGCCCCAGACTGGGATATTGCCATTTCTTGCAGCGACTCCTTACCCTCCAGAAGGCTGTTGTACATTATGACAACGCCACCCCATCTAGTGTTGCTGGGCAGCTTCAGTGTGGTGTTCTTGTTCTTTGTTGTTTGCTTGGAGTTGTAGGTTGCTGCAACTACCTGTTTTCCCCTGACATACTTAACAACTTGCTTGGCTCTCTTGTACAGTGTTTCCCTGGTTCTCAAACCCATGATGTCCTTGAGGAGCAGGTTGAACCCATGAGCTGCGCACCCAATAGACGTAATATGAGGGTAGGCCTCCTCCACTTGAGCCCAAGCAGCCTTCATATTCGCAGCATTGTCAGTAACTACTGCAAAGACCTTTTGTGATCCAAGATCGTTGATGACTGCTTTCAGCTCATCAGCAATGTATGTGCCTCTGTGTCTGTTGTCCTTCGTGTCTGTGCTCTTGAAGAACACTGGGAGAAGAGTGGAGACGATGTAGTTTATGATGCCTTCCCCTCATACATTTGACCACCCATCTGAGATAACTGCAACACAGTCTGTCATTTCTATTGTTTCTTTGAGCTTTCCTTGGTCTCTGTTATACTCAGCCTCCAGCAAATAAGTAGACAAAGCATGTCTGGTGGGAGGACAGTATGCAGGGCGAATAATATTGAAAAATCTCTTTCAGTACACATTGGCTGTGAGCATATACAGCTCGAGCAAGGCACTCATCTGCATTCTTCTGGCTATGGTTATCCATTGTATCAAAGAACCTTCCAAGTGGGCCAGGAGTTGCTGATGATAAGGAGCCTGATGCTGAATGTGAACCATCATCTTCTTGAATGGAAGCAGAGGAACTCTGGGCTGACTGCTGTGAGCTTTGAGTGGAAGTTGTTGCATTTGGATAAATGCTGCTGCATCTTTGTGGCATTCTTTACATATGGCTTTGTACAGCGTTTGCACATGTACACAGTCTTTCCATCTTTAATGCCGGGGTAAAATGCTTCCACACATCTGACGGTAACCGTGGCATTGTTCTATGCAGAGAAATAAAGGGCATTCATCTCTGTGTCGCACTGCGGTCGATCAGCACGATTGCAACAGGGTGAGTAAATATTTCCTGATGCTCCATGTGATGGAAGCATAATCTGTGCATGCATGATGCTACATCACCAATAGAGGGAGCTAATTGCTCATCCACTCATCCAACCAATCAGGACACATTTGTTCACAATCACACACAAAACTTGTAATTATTAAAACAAGCCAAGTAAGAAGATAAACATATATTGATTAAGAAATTCCTTAATAATTAAGATTCCATCTCTGTCAGTAATTTTAAGAGAGGACCTGTGGAAAAAAAATGAAAGAAATACAATAAAAAACAATATTATGCTAGCATGTGCTTTTTTGGGTAAAATTTCCAAAATTCCCAAGCTAAACTTCCCGTGGAAAATTTCTGGAAATTTACCGGAAACTTTCCACCCCTTCGCAACCCTAGTGGTAAATAAGGTTGGTGAGCTGCAGGCGTAAATAGCCACATGGGAATATGATGTTGTGGTGATAACGGAAACCTGGCTCAAAAAAGGGTAAGATTGGGTACTAAATATTCCTCGATATATGGGGCTAGATTTTTGGGCAGCCGTCAGGCGGGGTTTCAGGCATGTGGGGGGGGGGGGAAATCCCAAATTCGGGGGTCCCGACACCATCCCGCCCAAAACCCCACCCCACGTAAGTTTCAGGGGCGGCGGGTACCCGCCCTGCACTGGGACCCGCCGAAACCAGGCAGGAAGGGATTAGTGCCAATTAACTGCCTGTTAACAGGTAGTTAACAGGCAGTTTTTAGCCTAATCCCTATTTTGAGGGGTTTCGTGTGGGTTTCCCGACGGCTCCAAACCACGCCAGGTTGGTTCGGCGGGCCGTCGGGTTGTAGGAGTTGGAGGGGTCGCGATGTCAGCACTCAGGTGAGTGATGGGTGCATGAGTGCAAAGGTAAGTGTGTTTGGTGTGTCTAAAGTGTGTAAAGAACTTTTACTTACCTGTACTTACCTTAACAGCCTTTCTTCCTGTAGCCGTCGGGAGCTGCATCGCTCACCCGGCACTTAAAGCTGAACAGCTGCGATCTGTCAAAAGTGACAGCCTTCAGCTTTGAGTGCCGGTAAGAGTTCTAACTGAGTCTATGCAGAATGACTCATGTCAGAACTCAGAGTGTCGGTGTTTCACAGCTTCAAACAGCTGTGAGACACTGATATTTCATCTGTCAAGAACTCTTGACAGATGAAATTGCAGTCTGTGACGTCACCTGTTGCCGAGTGGCCCTTAATTGGCCTGCTGAGCCCGCTGGGTGGGCTCAACAAGGTCAATCAAGGGAAAATCACGTGGATTGGCCGGACGTCGAAGTAGGCGGGTCAAAACCCGAAAGGGGAAGTCCCGCTTTCTTCCCGACAGGTTCGGCAAAATCTACCCCAAGGTGTCAGGAAAGATAGGGAAAGAAAGAAAGGAGGTGGGGTGGCAGTATTGAATAAGGAGAATATTACAGTGCTGGAGAGAGTGGATGTCCTGGAGGGATCAAGGATAAAATCTATTTGGTTAGAGTTAAGAAACAATAGATGTGCCATTACACTACTAGGTGTATTCTATAGGCCACCTACTAGCGAGAAGGATATAGAGGAGCAAATTTGCAGGGAAATTACAGAAAGATGCAAGAACTATAGAGTAGTGATAATGGGGGACTTCAATTATCCTAATATAGTCTAGGATAGTAATAGTGTAAAGGGCAGAGAGGGGAAGAATTTCTGAAGTGTGTTCAGGAGAACTTTCTTGATCAGTACGTTTCCAGCCCGATGAGGAAGGAGGTGTGGTAAACCACTGTTATAGTTATCACTGTATATTGTTCTCACTGTTCTCACTGTCACATCACTACACGAGGTCGCCTCTTGTCGCACTGTTATACCTGGGCTGACCACCTCCGACTCCGCCCATTACCTGCCCAGGTATAAAGGTAGCTGACTGGCTAGTATTCCTCCCTGTTGGATCGGATCACCCACGAGGGTGGGCTCTGTTATTTAGCCAATAAAAACCTTCAGTTACGTTCTTAACTCGTCGCCTTTTATTGGACTAATTGATAGGCATATCAATTTTATTGGCTAAATTTTAAAGATGTCTGATAATGAACAGCAACAGCAAGGAGCTCACCCAGCAGCACAGCAACAGCAGCCTCCAGACAACGGGCCACACCAGCCGGCTTGGCTGCAAGCCTTGAAACCACCATACCTGGATCTAAACCCACAGGCACCAAACTCAGCCAACGACTTCAAACACTGGCTGGACTGCTTCGAATCGTACCTGGAGGAAGCCGTCGTCCCTCAGAGATCCAAACTAAGAGTCCTGAAAGCCCAAGCGAGCCCGAGAGTATATACACTCATCCAGGACATGACTACGTACGACGACGCCATCAACCTACTGAAACAGCAGTACCGGAGCCCGGTAAACTACATGTACACTAGGCATCTCTTAAGATCTCGCCAGCAACAGCCAGGAGAATCGATAGCTGAATTTTCACGAGCGCTGAGACAACTCGGCAGGAACTGTGACTTTAAAGCGGTGACGGCTACTGCGAACATGGAAGACAATGTCCGCGACGCCTTGGTGAGAGGCCTACGTTCCGACTACACACGGCAAAGACTGCTTGAAGCTAAGGACATAGACCTGGACAAGGCCGAAGCCCTCGCCCTCACCCTAGAGGCCACCCAGCAAGACCAGGAAGCGTTTGCCAGGTACTATTCGCGACCCTGGGACTCGGGCCCGACCCCCACCCCACCACCCTTCACAGCGCTGCCCCCGGGACCTACCTCAGCGTCTGCATCACGGATCCGACCGGGCCCGCTAGCCCCGGTACCGGCCCCGACATCAGGCAACCCCGATCGGGCCGCTGGCTGCTTCTTTTGCGGCCAGGAGAAGCATCCGAGGTCGCGCTGCCCAGCCAAAAACTCGACCTGCAAAACCTGCCTCAAGAAAGGCCACTTCTCCAAGGCCTGCAGAAGCAAATCCTCAGAAGCCAGCAGTGCCTCATGCGAACCCTGGGGGCGGCCATCTTTGTGCGGGGCAGCCGAAGCCTGCAGAGCCTCATGGGAAAACCAGGGGCGGCCATCTTTGTGCGGGGCAGCCGAAGCCTGCAGAGCCTCATGGGAACAGCAGGGGCGGCCATCTTTGTGCGGGGCAAACGATTTAAACAGAGCCTCATGTGAACTACGGGGGCCGCCATCTTCGCCGCCATATTGTCATGACAACGACGCGCTCATCTACACCCTAGCTTCCGTGACCCTGGATCAAGCCCGCCCGCACCACCTGGCCAGCTCAATGATGGACATCAAAGTCAACGGCCACGCCACGACCTGCCTGTTCGACAGCGGAAGCACGGAGAGCTTCATCCACCCAGACACGGTGAGCCACTACTCCCTCCCCGTCCTGCCAACGCGCAGCCGCATCTCGATGGCATCGAGGTCGCACGCCACAGACATCAGCGGCTACTGTGTCGTGACATTGTCGGTTAAAGGGACAGAGTATAAAAATTTTAAACTCCTCGTACTCCCCCAGCTGTGCGCTGCCGTCATACTAGGGCTGGACTTCCAATCCCACCTCCAAAGTGTAACCCTAGCATACGGTGGACCCCTCCCCCCACTCACAGTCGACAACCAGCGAAAGTTAAACCGCCCACCGCGTAACACCTGCAGCCTATCCACCCTCAAGGTACCGCCACCTTCCCTGTTCGCTAACCTCACCCCCGACTGCAAACCTGTCGCTACTAAGAGCAGGCGGTACAGCGCTGGGGACAGAGCCTTCATTAGCTCTGAGGTGCAGCGACTCCTGAAAGAGGGCATTATTGAGGGGAGCAGCAGCCCCTGGCGTGCCCAGGTGGTGGTAGTCAAGACCGGCGACAAAAATCGCCTGGTTATCGACTACAGCCAGACCATAAACAGATACACCCAGCTGGACGCATACCCCCTCCCCCGCATATCGGACATGGTCAATGAGATTGCACAATACCGCGTATTCTCGACCATCGACCTCAAGTCGGCCTACCACCAACTCCCCATCAGCCCGGAGGACAGCCAGTACACCGCCTTCGAGGCGAATGGCCGCCTCTACCAATTCCTTAGGGTCCCCTTTGGTGTCACCAACGGGGTCTCGGTTTTCCAACGGGAGATGGACCGGATGGTTGACCAGAACGGACTACAGGCCACTTTCCCCTATCTCGATAACGTCACCATCTGCGGCCGCAACCGGCAGGACCATGACGTGAATCTGGAGAAATTCCTCCGTACGGCCCAACGGCTGAACCTCACCTACAATAAGGAGAAATGCGTGTTTAACACAGCGCGCCTTGCCATCCTTGGCTGTGTAGTAGAGAACGGAGTCATCGGCCCCGACCCCGAAAGAATGCGCCCCCTCATGGAGCTACCCCTCCCCCACTGTCCAAAAGCACTTAGGAGAACCCTGGGGCTTTTCGCCTACTATGCCCAATGGGTACCCAATTATGCGGACAAAGCCAGACCCCTCCTGAAAACCACATCCTTCCCCCTCACGGAAGAGGCGTGCGCGGCCTTCTCCCTCATTAAGGGAGACATAGCCAAGGCCACAATGCACGCAGTGGATGAGTCAATCCCCTTCCAAGTGGAGAGCGATGCATCCGACTTCGCCCTAGCCGCTACCCTTAACCAGGAGGGTAGGCCGGTAGCCTTCTTCTCAAGGACCCTACAGGGCCCCGAGACCCGACACTCGTCGGTCGAGAAGGAAGCCCAGGCAATTGTGGAGGCAGTACGGCGCTGGAGGCACTACTTGGCAGGCAAACGATTTACCCTCCTCACCGACCAACGCTCGGTTGCCTTCATGTTTAATAACAAGCTGAGGGGCAAGATCAAGAACGACAAAATCTTGAGGTGGAGAATCGAGCTTTCCACCTATGATTATGAGATCTTGTACCGGCCCGGTAAACTGAACGACCCCCCTGATGCTCTTTCACGCATTACATGCGCCAGCGCGCAAAGTGATAGACTTCAGACCCTCCACAATGACCTCTGCCACCCCGGAGTCACCAGACTCTACCATTTCATTAAGGCCCGCAACCTGCCATACTCCATCGAGGAGGTCAGGACCATGACCAGGAACTGCCAGATCTGTGCTGAGTGCAAACCGCACTTCTATAAGCCGGACAGAGCAAGCCTGATCAAGGCCACCCGCCCCTTCGAGCGTCTGAGCATCGACTTCAAGGGGCCCCTACCGTCATCCGACCGTAATGTGTACTTCCTCAACATCGTTGATGAGTACTCCCGTTTCCCCTTTGCCTTCCCCTGCCCAGACATGACCAGTAACACGGTCATTAAATGCCTGAACAAACTCTTCGCCTTGTTCGGGTTCCCGAACTATATACATAGTGACCGGGGCGCCTCCTTCATGAGCGAGGAACTCCGTCAGTTCCTATTGGAGAGGGGTATTGCAGCAAGCAGGACCACCAGCTACAACCCCCGAGGGAACGGCCAGGTGGAAAGAGAGAACGCGACGGTATGGAAGGCCACCCTCTTAGCCTTAAAGTCTAAGGGCCTCCCAACCTCCCGCTGGCAAGAGGTCCTCCCGATTGCGCTGCACTCCATCCGGTCACTACTTTGCACTGCCATTAACACCACCCCCCATGCTCGAATGTTTGTCTTCCCCAGGAAGTCGACTACGGGAACCACCCTACCAACCTGGCTGACCTCTCCGGGACCCGTCTTGCTGCGAAAGCACGTGAGGGCCCATAAAACGGACCCCCTGGTCGAGAAGGTGAACCTCCTGCACGCCAACCCCCAGTACGCCTATGTGGCTTACCCAGACGGACGGGAGGACACTGTCTCCTTACGAGACCTCGCACCCTCACCCCCCCCTCCCAACCCCCCGAGTCCAGCCGAGGTAGACGGCATGCCGGAACCCCACGAGCCTTTGCCGACTACGCAGACACCAGCTTTAACACCGGATAATGTAACACCGCCGCTGCGACGATCGGAGAGGCTAACGAAGCCTCCGGACAGACTGACATACCAGAGCTGGTAATACACTTCACCCCGCCGGACTCTAATCTAAACAAGGGGTGAATGTGGTAAACCACTGTTATAGTTATCACTGTATATTGTTCTCACTGTTCTCACTGTCACATCACTACACGAGGTCGCCTCTTGTCGCACTGTTATACCTGGGCTGACCACCTCCGACTCCGCCCATTACCTGCCCAGGTATAAAGGTAGCTGACTGGCTAGTATTCCTCCCTGTTGGATCGGATCACCCACGAGGGTGGGCTCTGTTATTTAGCCAATAAAAACCTTCAGTTACGTTCTTAACTCGTCGCCTTTTATTGGACTAATTGATAGGCATATCAGGAGGCATTGCTAGATCTGGTTCTGTGGAATGAGGTGGGTCAGATGGATCAAGTTTCAGTAGGGGAACATTTAGGGAACAGTGATCACAGTATCATAAGGTTTAGGTTAGCCATGGAAAAGGACAAAGAGCAATCTAGAGTCAAAATACTTAACTGGAGGAGCTCCAATTTCAGTGGGTTGAGAACGGAGCTGGCCCGGTATACAGCGGTGTTCCCCAGGGAACTAGGACAACAGCTTTTCTTGATATATATTAATGATTTGGACTTAGGTGTACAGAGCACTATTTCAAAATTTGCAGAAGACACAAAACTTGAAAGTATAGTGAACAGTGAGGAGGATAGAGATAGACTTCAAGAGAACATAGACAGGATGGTGGAATGGGCGGACACGTGGCAGATGAAGTTTAATGCAGAAAAGTGTGAAGTGATACATTTTGGTAGGAAGAACGAGGAGAGGCAATATAAACTAAAGGATACAATTCTAAAGGGGGTGCAGGAACAGAGAGACTTGGGGGTATATGTGCACAATCTTTGTTGAGAAAGTGATTAAAAAAGGATAAGGGATCCTGGGCTTTATAAATAGAGGCATAGAGTACAAAAACAAGGAAGTTATGATGAACCTTTATAAAACACTGGTTCGGTCACAACTGGAGTATTGGCCCAGAAATTTGGGTCAGGGGCTTCCTGCGGGTGCAAGCCCCCGACCTGCACTTACCTTGCACGCCTGCCGTTGAGCTGTGGGCCCCCGTGGTATTCCGATCCCGGGCCTCCTCCAACTGCCGGCGCGCAGTGATTTCGTATCCCAGGGGCACAGTTAGTTCGATGCGTTCCCCTGGGATCACATGGGCCATGGAGAGCCAATGGTAGCAGGGAATGCTTCATTCATAAGTTTCACAGGAAGACCTGTCAAACCTATAAATACTATAAGCCCCAAAACATCAATAAATCTTCAAATAAATTTTTTTTAAATCACATTTTTAAAATAAACTATAAATTACATGAAATAACTATTTTAAACAATAATTTAAATTTTTGAAAAAAATAATTTTATTTTCTAACGGGGCTAAAAATAAACTTACCTTTCTTTAAAGTATTTAAAAATAATAAACCTGTGGAAAAAATGTTTTAATTTTAATTAATTCACCACTTACCTTGTAAAAAGCAGGCCTTGCACCTGCTTTTTACATGTTTAACTTCTGGAGACTTACCTTCCTGGGAAAACCTGCAAAAAAAACGTAAGTTCAATGCGCACGTGCTGCCTCTCCCGCGCACGCGTTCCACCTCTTAACCCCTTCTTTCAGGGGAACGGAAGTGCCGGTTTCCCGCGCATGCGCAGTGCATGCACAAAACCAGCACTTCCATTGGGCTTACGGGTGAGCACCCCATGCGTACTCACCCGTGGAGACCCGAATTTCTGGGCCATTGTGTCCAGTTCTGGGCACTGCATTTTTGGAAGGGTGTGAAGGCTTTAGAGAGGGTGCAGAAAAGATTCATAAGAATGGTTCCAGGGATGAGGGACTTCAGTTACATGGATAGACTGGAGAAACTGGGGTTGTTCTCCTTAGAGCAAAGAAGATTGAGAAGAGATTTGATAGAGGGGTCAAGACAGAGTAGATAGAGAGAATCTGTTCCCATTGGTGGAAGGGTCGAGAACCAGTGGACACAGATTTTAGATGATTAGCAGAAGGTCCAAAGGCGATACGAGGAAAAACTTTTTTATGCAGCGAGTGGTTAGGGTCGAGAATGCACTGCCTGAAAGGGTGGTGCAGGCAGATTCAATCGTGGCTTTCAAAAGGGAATTGGATAAGTACCTGAAGTAAAAATTTGCAGGGCTACGGGGAAAGGGCGGGGGAGTGGGGCTAGCTGAAGTGCTCTTGCAGAGAGCCGGCACGGGTTCGACTGGCCAAATGGCTTCCTTCTGACCAGAGCGGACCTGCGAGGGAGCAGTGAGCAGCTGAGGAGTTTAAAACCAGCGGCTGATTCAGCGAGGCGAGGCCCGACCAGAGCGGACCTGCGAGGGAGCAGTGAGCAGCTGAGGAGTTTAAAACCGGCGGCTGATTCAGCGAGGCGAGGCCCGACCAGAGCGGACCTGCGAGGGAGCAGTGAGCAGCTGAGGAGTTTAAAACCGGCGGCTGATTCAGCGAGGCGAGGCCCGACCAGAGCAGACCTGCAAGGGAGCAGTGAGCAGCTGAGGAGTTTAAAACTGGCGGCTGATTCAGCGAGGCGAGGCCCGACCAATTCAGCAGCAGGGGAGAGAGGTAAAAAGTAATCCAAGTGTGACGTCACCAGGAAGCAGGTAAGTGATTGGTTGGTGAGTATTTCTTTCTTTCTCCTTTATATTACAAGCTTAAATTCTGCGGTTTATATTTTCTTGGGTCTCTGTGGTATGGTGGGGACAGTTGGTAAATAAGCGCCCTAGAGTATATCTTTAACTGGTGGCATTGAATTAATTAAAATTAATTAAAGGGGTAAGTCATGCCAGGAGAGCCCAGCCCCATGTTATGCTCCTCTTGCTCTATGTGGGAATTCAGGGACGCTGCCAGTGTCCCTGATGACCATGTGTGCCAGAAATGCATCCAGCTGCAGCTACTAACGGGCCGTATGGAGACGCTAGAGCTGCGGGTGGATGGGTTGTGGAGCATTCATGATGCTGAGAGGGTCATGGATTACACGTTTGATGAGTTGGTCATGCCGCAGGGTAGGGCTGCACAAGCAGAAAGGAAATGGGTGACCACCAGGCGGAGCAATAGAAGCAGGCAGGTAGTGCAGGGGACCCCTGTGGCCATCCCCCTTTCAAACAGGTATACCAGTTTGGATACTGTTGAGGGGGATGACTCACCAGGGGAAGGCAGCAGCAGCCAACTTCCTGGCACCAGGGGTGCTTCTGCTGCTCAGGAAGGGAGGAAAAAGAGTGGGAGAGCAATAGTGGTAGGGGATTCTATCGTAAGGGGAACAGATAGGCGTTTCTGTGGCCGTAGACGTGACTCCAGGATGGTTTGTTGCCTCCCTGGTGCCAGGGTCAAGGATGTCACTGAACGGCTGCAGGGCATCCTGAAGGGGGAGGGTGAACAGGCAGAGGTCGTGGTTCACATTGGGACCAGTGACATAGGTAGGAAGAGGGATGAGGTCCTGCAGCAAGAATTTAGGGAGCTAGGTAGCAGATTAAAGAGCAGGACCTCAAAGGTTGTAATCTCTGGATTACTCCCGGTGCCACGTGCTAGTGAGTATAGGAATAGGAGGATAGAGCAGATGAATGCGTGGCTAATGAGTTGGTGCAGGAGGGAGGGCTTTAGTTTCCTGGATCACTGGGCCTGCTTTTGGGGAAGGTGGGACTTGTACAAGTCGGACGGGTTGCACCTGAACCAGAGCGGGACAAATATCCTTGTGGGGAGGTTTGCTAGCACTGTTCGGGGGGGTTTAAACTAAAATGGCAGGGGGTTGGGAA
Organism: Somniosus microcephalus; assembly: GCF_052327205.1. Taxonomy (NCBI): domain Eukaryota; kingdom Metazoa; phylum Chordata; class Chondrichthyes; order Squaliformes; family Somniosidae; genus Somniosus; species Somniosus microcephalus. Next base: position 137,522,636 of record NC_140998.1, read on the forward strand.
CCTGAGCAGGGAGCCAGAGGAAAGGAAAACAGGGATAAAAGCAAAAGATAGGAAGGAGAAAAACAAAAGTGGCAGTCAGAGAAATCAATGGCTTAAATCAAACATGGCCGCAGTAAATAATAATTCTAATAGGTCTAAGAGCGTTAAAAAAACAAGCCTGAAGGCTTTGTGTCTTAATGCGAGGAGCATTTGTAATAAGGTGGATGAATTGGCTGCGCAAATACAGGTAAACAAATATGATTTGGATGGGATTACGGAAACGTGGCTCAAGGATGGCCAAGACTGGGAACTCAACATCCACGGGTATTTGATATTCAGGAAAGATAGGCAAAAAGGAAAGGGAGGTGGGGTAGCATTACTGGTTAAAGAAGGGATTAATACAATTGTAATGAAGTATATTAGCTCTGATGATGTGGAATCTGTATGGGTAGAATTGAGAAATACTAAGGGGGAAAAAACATTAGTGGGAGTGGTATATAGACCTTCAAAAGGTAAGGCGGAGGTTGGGGATGGCATTAAAAGGGAAATTAAAGAAGCGTGCAATAAGGGCACAGCAGTCATCATGGGTGACTTTAATCTACATATAGATTGGGCCAACCAAATTAGTAAAAATACTATGGAGGAGGAATTCCTGGAGTGTTTACGGGATGGTTTCCTGGACCATTATGTCGAGGAACCAACCAGAGATCAGGCCATCTTAGACTGGGTATTATGTAACGAGAAAGGATTAATTAGCAATCTTGTTGTACGAGGCCCCTTGGGTCGGAGCGATCATAATATGATCAAATTCTTCATTAAGATGGAGAATGAAGTAGTTGACTCAGAGACAAAGGTCCTCAATTTAAATAAAGGAAACTACGATGGTCTGAGGAGCGAGTTAACATAGAAACATAGAAGATAGGAGCAGGAGTAGGCCATTCGGCCCTTCGAGCCTGCTCCGCCATTCAATGAGATCATGGCTGATCATCCAAATTCAGTACCCTGTCCCTGCCTTCTCCCCATATCCGTTGATCCCTTTAGCCTTAAGAAATATATCCAACTCTTTTTTGAATATATTTAATGAACTGGCCTCCACCGCCCTCTGTGGCAAAGAATTCCACAGGTTCACTACTCTCTGGGTGAAGAAATTCCTCCTCATTTCAGTCCTAAATGGCTTACCCCTTATCCTTAGACTATGACCCCTGGTTCTGGACTCCCCGGCCATCATAAATATCCTTCCTGCATCTAGGCTGTCCAGGCCTGACAGAATTTTATAGGTTTCAATGAGATCCCCTCTCAATCTTCTAAACTCCAGTGAGTATAATCCCAATCGACACAATCTCTCCTCATACGTCATTCCTGCCATCCCAGGTATCAGCCTGGTGAATCTTCGCTGCACTCCTTCCATGGCAAGAACGTCCTTCCTCAGGTAAGGTGACCAAAACTGCACAGAATACTCAAGGTGCGGTCTCACCAAGGCCCTGTACAACTGCAGCAAGACATCCTTGTTCCTGTACTCGAACCCTCTTGCTACGAAGGCCAACATACCATTTGCCTTCTTAACCGCCTGCTGCACCTGCATGCTTACCTTCAGCGACTGGTGCACAAGAACACCCAGGTCTCTCTGCACTTCCCCTTCTCCCAATCTATTGCCATTCAAATAATAATCTGCCTTCCTGTTTTTGCCACCAAAGTGGATAACCTCACATTTATCCACATTATAGTGCATTTGCCATGTTTCTGCCCAATCACCCAATCTGTCCAAATCGGACTGGAGTTTCACGACATCCTCCTCACAGCTTACCCTCCCACCCAGCTTTGTGTCGTCTGCAAATTTGGAGATATTACATCCAATTCCCTCGGCCAGATCATTACTATATATTGTGAACAGCTGGGGTCCTAGGACTGATCCTTGCGGTATCCCACTAGTCACTGCCTGCCACTCGGAAAACGACCCGTTTATTCCAACTCTTTGCTTTCTGTCCGCCAACCAGTTCCCTATCCAAGTCAATACCTTGCCCCCAATCCCATGTGCCTTAATTTTGCACGCTAATCTCTTATGTGGGACCTTAACGAAAGCCTTCTGAAAGTCCAAATACACCACATCCACTGGTTCTCCCTTATCTATTTTATCAGTTACATCCTCAAAAAATTCCAGTAGATTAGTCAAACATGGTTTACCTTTTGTAAATCCATGTTGACTGTGTCCGATCCTGTCACTGCTTTCCAAGTGCTCTGCTATTACATCTTTTATAATAGATTCTAACATTTTCCCCACTACCGATGTCAGGCTTACCGGTCTATAATTCCCCGCTTTTTCTCTACCACCTTTTTTGAATAGTGGGGTAACATTAGCTACCCTCCAATCCATGGGTAATGTTCCAGAGTCTATCGAGTTCTGGAAGATGACCAGCAATGCATCTACTATTTCTAGGGCCACTTCCTTAAGTACCCTGGGATGTAGATTATCAGGCCCTGGGGATTTATCGGCCTTCAGTCCCATCAATTTTCCTAACACCATTTCCCTACAAATACTGATTTCTTTCAGTTCCACCCTTTCATCAGGCCCTATGTTCCCCGGCATCTCTGGGAGGTTATTTGTGTCCTCCTTTGTGAAGACAGAACCAAAGTATGAATTTAGTTGGTCTGCCATTTCTTTGTTTCCCATTATAAATTCCCCTGATTCTGACTGTAAGGGACCTACGCTTGACTTCACCAATCTTTTTCTCTTCACATATCTATAAAAGCTTTTAGTGTCAGTTTTTATGTTCCCTGATAGCTTACTCTCATATTCTATTTTCCCTTTCTTAATTAATCCCTTTGTCCTCCTTTGTTGAATCCTAAACTGCTCCCAATCCTCAGGATTATTGCTTTTTCTGGCCAATTTATATGTTGTCTCCTTGGATCTTATGCTATCCCTAATTTCCCTTGTTAGCCATGGTTGAGTCACCTTTTTTGTTTTATTTTTATGCCAAACTGGGATGAACAAATTCTGTAGCTCATCCATTCGGTCTTTGAATGTTTGCCATTGCCTATCCACCGTCAACCCTTTGAGTACCATTCCCCAATCAATCCTACCCAACTCACTCCTCAGACCATCGTAGTTTCCTTTATTTAAATTGAGGACCCTTGTCTCTGAGTCAACTACTTCATTCTCCATCTTAATGAAGATTTTGATCATATTATGATCGCTCAGACCCAAGGGGCCTCGTACAACAAGATTGCTAATTAATCCTTTCTCGTTACATAATACCCAGTCTAAGATGGCCTGATCTCTGGTTGGTTCCTCGACATATTGGTCCAGGAAACCATCCCATACACACTCCAGGAATTCCTCCTCCACAGTGTTGTTACTAATTTGGTTGGCCCAATCTATATGTAGATTAAAGTCACCCATGATGACTGCTGTGCCCTTATTGCACGCTTCTTTAATTTCCCTTTTAATGCCATCCCCAACCTCTGCCTTACTGTTGGGAGGTCTATATACCACTCCCACTAATGTTTTTTTCTCCTTAGTATTTCTCAATTCTACCCATACAGATTCCACATCATCAGAGCTAATATCCTTCATTACAATTGTATTAATCCCTTCTTTAACCAGTAATGCTACCCCATCTCCCTTTCCTTTTCGCCTATCTTTCCTGAATATCGAATACCCCTGGATGTTGAGTTCCCAGTCTTGGCCATCCTTGAGCCACGTTTCCGTAATCCCAACCAAATCATATTTGTTTACCTCTATTTGCGCAGCCAATTCGTCCACCTTATTACAAATGCTCCTCGCATTAAGACACAAAGCCTTCAGGCTTGTTTTTTTAATGCTCTTAGACCTATTAGAATTATTATTTACTGTGGCCACGTTTGATTTAAACTGTTGATTTCTCTGACTGCCACTTTTGTTTTTCTCCTTCCTATCTTTTGCTTTTATCCCTGTTTTCCTTTCCTCTGGCTCCCTGCTCAGGTTCCCAACCCCCTGCCATTTTAGTTTAAACCCCCCCGAACAGTGCTAGCAAACCTCCCCGCAAGGATATTTATCCTGCTCTGGTTCAGGTGCAACCCGTCCGACTTGTACAAGTCCCACCTTCCCCAGAAGCAGGCCCAGTGATCCAGGAAACTAAAGCCCTCCCTCCTGCACCAACTCTTTAGCCATGCATTCATCTGCTCTATCCTCCTATTCCTATACTCACTAGCATGTGGCATTGGGAGTAATCCAGAGATTACAACCTTTGAGGTCCTGCTCTTTAATCTGCTACCTAGCTCCCTAAATTCTTGCTGCAGGACCTCATCCCTCTTCCTACCTGTAGTGTATGTACCTTTAAGAGGAACTATGTTTTTTTGAAGCCCCTGTGTACTGTAGTACTGGTAGTGACCACTCGGGTATATAAGCCTGTATAGCGTCTTGTATAGTTAGTTCACCTCCAGACTTTGTTCAGTAAACACTTGTTAAATCAACTCCTGCATTCCGTGTCTCCATTAACACACGGATTCAACAGTGGCGACGAGTTAGAAACGAACTAACCTGCAATTCGGCAGCACCTCAATGAGATCGATTCCTCAGACGAAGGTCAAAGAAAAAAAACAACAAAAAAAACTGTGGTTTCACCAGCTTAACGGGCTGGTGGCAGGTAGTGCACTGGTCCTTCCTGGACGGCGGGCTGTGGCTCGATCGGGTGGCTCTGCAGCGGAGCCGGACAGCGAGTCGGAAAGCAGAAGCAAACAGAGACAGAGGGTGGAGCACTCAGGAGACGGCCGGCGCTGCAAAGCAGGTCGGCGTTCGGACCGAGCAGAGCGAGGGGAAAGTCCCAGAGAGTCCGACGGGTACGATTCTCCAAGTGACGGAGAAACTGTTTAAAATATATGTGTAAATAAAAAAAAATTAAAAAAAATAGAAATACAGCGGAGAACAGCATTGGCAGCAGCGGCAGCGACGGGAAAGCGCGGGAGGCGCCATCTTGACTCAGCAGGGAAGAAGGAAAAGCGCGGGAGGCGCCATTTTTGATTTTCAGGATGCCTAAGACTGGCAATATTACTGCTTTTGATAGTGATATAGAGGATTGGACCACATATGTGGAAAGAGTGGAGGTATATTGCAAGGCGAATGAAGTAGTGGATGATAAAAAGGCATCGGTACTTCTAAATCTGATGGGCGCAAGGACATACGGGCTGTTACGAAACTTGATCACTCCAGCCAAACCGATGGACAAGAATTTTAAGGAGATCGTTGATACCCTACAGGAGCACTTAAACCCAACACCGCTGCTGATAGCGGAACGATTCAAATTCTTCAGGAGGAATCAGCACATGAATGAAAGTAACGCTGATTACCTCACCAAATTACGAAAGCTGTCAAAGCACTGCCAATTCGGGGCAGGACTGGCAGATTCTCTACGAGACAAATTTGTCTGCAGTTTCCTAAGCGAAGGAACACAGAAAAGACTAATTTCTGAGAAAGATTTGACACTGGACAAGGCTTTCAGTGTGGCTGTATCATACGAAGCAGCAGCAAGAGGAGCTGCAGAGATACAGCAAAAGCCACAGGACTTCGGCACCCATGAAATGACACGGACTTTCGAGAGATATTATCACTGCAGCAGATCCACCCATGACCAGAGGGACTGCTGGTTCAAGGACAAAGCATGCAGGCAATGCGGAAAGATGGGACACATTGCACGTGTATGCAGATCTGGAAAAAAATCCGCTGACAGTTAAAAGGTCAATAAGGAAAAGTATAGAAAGGTACAAATGATGACGGACAGTAGCTCTGAAGACCAGAAGAGCGATAGAGACTCCGGAAACAAGAGACTAAGCTGTCTCAAATTACATAATGTAATTGCCAAAGAAGATTACCAGACCATTTGGGTTACCCTCACGATAGCGGGGTCCCCAGTTAAAATGGAGCTCGATACAGGATCAACTCTGACCGTCATAAATCGACGGGATTACGAGCGGCTATTTCCGCATATACCTTTGAAAGACACGTCCATTATCTTGAAGACATATACGGGGCAGAAAGTATACCCCAGAGGGAAAATAAGGGTGCCTGTTGTATACAACGGCAAGGAAATACAGAAGTTGTATTTATACGTTCTGCAAGATGGTGGTCCACCGTTGTTGGGACGGGAATGGATCAGAAAGATACGTTTAGACTGGCACTCCATTCAGGCACTGACGGTGACCAGTAAGAAAAAAAATGATGATGACGTCATACCTGGACGATTAAAAGAAATCTTGGCTAACGCCAAAGAAGTGTTTCAACAGGAACTAGGAACCCTGAAAGGCACCACCACCTCAATAAAAGTGGAAGATGCGGCAATTCCCAAGTTTTTTAAGGCAAGGCCGGTGTCATACGCAATTCGTCCAGCAGTTGAGGCAGAGCTGGAGAATTTGGAAAAAGCAGGCGTGTTATCCAAGGTAGATTGGAGTGAGTGGGCAACACCCATCGTCCCGGTCATGAAGAAAACATTGACTAATGATAAATCTGAAGAACAGAGAAAAATTTGCATCTGTGGGGACTTCAAGGTGACTGTAAACCCGGTTCTTCACACGGTACAGTATCCTCTTCCGAGGATAGAAGATATTTTCGCCTCACTATCCGGAGGGAAACGTTTCACCAAAATTGACTTGGCACAGGCATATCTACAGATGGAGGTTGAGGAGGCCTCTAAAAAGTATCTCACGATAAACACACACAAAGGCCTGTACCAGTACAATCGACTGGTTTTCGGAGTAGCAGCAGCTCCAGCTATCTGGCAAAGAGCTATGGAGCAAGTCCTGCAAGGGATTCTGGGGACTCAATGCTACCTAGACGACATCCTTGTAACAGGAGAAAACGACAACGAGCACCGTGCCAATTTGGAGAAGGTGCTCACGAGGCTGAGAGAACGGGGCCTATGAACAAATCGCCCCAAGTGCGAATTTTTCCAGAAACAAATATCATATTGTGGCCATGTCATTAACGAAGAAGGGTTGCATAAGTCACCTGAAAAAATTGAAGCGGTCGTAAAAGCCCCAGCGCCTGAAAATGTCTCACAATTAAGGTTGTTCCTGGGATTAATAAATTACTATCATAAATTTTTACCGAACTTGTCAACGGTTCTGCACGCTCTTAATGCACTGCTACAAACGGGAGTAATTTGGAAATGGAGCGAAGACTGTAAACATGCCTTCCATAAATGCAAAGGCTTGATCACATCCAAGGAAGTGTTGGCTCATTACAACCCATCACTGCCAATCAGACCGGCGTGCGATGCATCCCCTTACGGCGTGGGAGCGGTATTATCGCATAGATTCCCTGATGGCTCGGAGCGGCCGATAGCTTTTGCGTCACGCTCATTGAACTCAGCTGAGCGTAACTATGCCCAGATCGACAGGGAGGCACTCAGCCTGGTGTGGGGGGTGAAGAACTTCAACCATTACCTACACGGACACAAATTTACCTTGTTGACTGACCATCAACCCCTCGTCTCCATATTCAACCCTAAAAAGGGCGTTCCCATTATGACAGCGCAAAAGCTACAGAGGTGGTCCCTTTTCCTAGGGGCACACCAATATGACATAGAATACAAAGGAACAAAACAGCATGGGAATGCTGACGGGTTATCGCGCCTACCGTTGCCAATGGTAGAAGAGGCGCCTACAGTGGACCCAGTGGAGATGTTCCACTCGACCATAGTGGAGTGTCTACCAGTGACAAATTCTACCATTGAAAAGGAAACGTGAAATGACCCGACTCTCTCACGAGTCTATGATTTAACGGTGAAGGGATGGCCAGCACATGGTGAACCACTGTTGCCTGCATTCTTGCAAAGAAGAGAACAGCTGTCAGTGTGCCGAGGAACCTTGATGTGTGGATCCAGAGTGGTGATTCCACCCAAACTCCAGGATAAAGTGCTAAGCGAGCTTCACGAGGGGCATCTGGGTGGAGTGAAAATGAAGACCTTAGCCAGAGCGTTTGTGTGGTGGCCAGGTATCGATGGAGACATCGAAAAAATGACCAAGAGCTGTCAAGGATGCCAGAAGGTCCAAAACGCCCCACCACAAGCCCCTCTACATCCATGGGAGTGGCCCTCATCTCCATGGCAAAGGGTACATATCGACTTTGCTGGTCCATTTATGGACTCAATGTTCTTAATCGCAGTTGATGCACACTCCAAGTGGCCGGAGGTAATAAAGATGTCCTCCACCACCACGGGAAAAACCATCACAGTATTAAGGACCATATTCGCCAGGAATGGGCTGCCTGAACAGATCTGTTCTGATAATGGACTGCAATTTGTATCCGAAGAATTCAGGAAGTTCTTAAAAAACAATGGGGTTAAGCACTACACGTCCGCCCCATACCATCCCGCCACCAATGGATTAGCTGAAAGGTTTGTCCAGACCTTCACGAAGGCCATAAAGGCCATGGGTAATGAAGACATAAATCTACAACATAAGGTAGATAACTTCTTGTTTGCGTACAGGAATGCAACACATGTGGTTACAAACCAAACCCCCGCCATGATGTTTTTCAATAGAAGACTAAGATGCCGGCTGGATTTGATCAAGCCAAACATCAGAAGGGACGTAGAGAACCGGCAATTTCAAAGCATGAATGAAAGGCCAACTAGAACCTTCCAGATAGGTCAACAAGTTTTGGCCCGGGACTACCGTAACGAGAAATGGCAGCCTGGAACTATTTGCACATGACTAGGACCGCTGATGTATACCGTGGACATTGGAGAAAGCATAATAAGGCGCCATGCTGACCAGATCATAGAGTCATCCGAAAAGGGACAACCTACACCACAACTCTATACGCCTAGTGATGAAGCAGAGATACCCATCGTATCTACCTCCGATCCAGTGATACTGGAACCAGATGAACCCGACACTGGCATTCAAGCCGAATCGACCTTGCCAAAAGAACCTACTACACCACCGAAACCTACTACACCACCGAGGCGTTATCTGGACCGAGTCAGGAAGCCTCCAGAGAGACTGAATTTGTAATTGATTAACTTCAGCAAATGTGTAGATTATTGTTCTTGTAAAAATGTTATTTAATGATTAATTAAAATGTTATGTTGTGGCGACACGCCACCACTGGACATAATCCGCTCATGGCGGCACGGACAGTTTAAGCAGACGCCCCTAGCCGGGGGCCCTTTCCTCCAGCAACTTGTTTCCCGCAGGGACAGGCTGCCGGGAGCACTTCCTGTCTGGGGAGTTTTTAAATGGTTGCGCGGGCTTTTCCAGTTTCTCTTTGCCATGAGGTTGATTAAAGCAGTTGTGTTTCACCAACTCTGGTCTCGACTCCCACGTTTGCCGCGGTATCTCAACACTGGTGACCCCGATGCTCAGGACGAATCCTAAGCTAGCAGGGCGGATACAAACGCAGTCACGGTTAAACTACCGGACTTTTGGGAGAACCTGGCCGAGGCCTGGTTCGTTCAAGCCGAGTCCAGATTCCGGCTGAAAAACATTACAGTCGACGCCACGAAGTACGACTACCTCGTCGCCTCTCTCACCTACGCCACAGTCTCCAAGGTTTGGGCAGCGCTGCAGGATCCACCAGTGGAAGGCAAGTACGAACATCTGAAGGCCGCGCTCCTTAAAAAATTTCAAGCGTCCTCTTACCAGCGCAACTGCCAACTCCTCGGCCTCCCCGGCCTTGGTGACGCTTCACTGTCGGATCTGCTTTCCCACATGCTGTCCCTCTCGGACGACAAAAACCCCGTCGCCCTCTTTCGCAAGCTTTTCATTCGGCAGCTCCCCGCCAGCATCCGCCCGCTCATTGTGGAGTCTGGCTCCACGGACCTGAATGAGATAGCCGCAAAGGCCGACCGGCTGCTCTCTGCGCAAACCGCCCGCGACGTCGCGCCCAACCTCACGGCAACAACCACGCGGTCTCCCCGGCCCACTAGGCCCGACCGCCCTACCACTCCGGGTCACTGCTACTACCACACCCATTTTGGCACTAGGGCCCAACGCTGCACGCCACCGTGCACTTTCAAACCCCGCCCCGCACCGGCCCCCACGATGGCCGCGGGGCAAAAGGGGCCTCTACTGTACGTCACCGACGACAGCACCAACCGCCGCTTTCTGTGCGACACAGGGGCCCAGCACAGCATCACCCCCGCCTCCGCCCTCGAAATCCAACACGGCGCACGGGGTATCACGCTGGCTGCAGCCAATGGCTCTGACATCCGCACATACGGCACCCGCATGGTCACCCTCGACCTCGCAGGCCGCCGCTACCGCTGGGAGTTCCTCACCAGCCAGGGTCCTCTGCCCACTCATCGGCGCTGACTTCCTACGCGCCCACGGCCTCCTTGTCGACATTCCGAGGCAGCGCCTCGTCGACATCAATACTATGGCCCCCATCACTGGCGCATTCACCCCGGCCCGTTCGGCCGGCCTGACGACCTACTGCCTCGCCAGAGCCACGGACGACTACTCAGCACGTCTAGCCGAGTTTCCCGCCCTCACTAACCCGACCTTTTCGGCCAAAGCTGCCAAACACGGTGTGGAGCACTATATCCCCACCACCGGCCCCCCGGTTTCTGCCCACGCCCGCAGACTCAACCTGGCCAAGCTGGAAATCGCGCGGCCCGAGTTCACCACCATGGAGCAACTCGGCATCATCCGCCACTCCAGCAGCCCTTGGGCCTCGTCCCTCCACATCGCCCCCAAGCCCGGCGGAGGCTGGCGCCCCTGCGGGGACTACCGCCGCCTCAATGACGCCACCACCCCCGACCGATACCCGGTGCCGCACATCCAGGACTTCTCGGCCCGACTGGCCGGACAAACCGTCTTTTCCAAGGTCGATCTGGTGCGCGGTTAGCACCAAGTCCCCGTACACCCCACGAACATTCAGCACATCTCCGGTAGAGACAACGTTGTCGCCGACTGCCTTTCCCGTCCCGCCATCTGCGCGAATCACCTCGCGGTCGACTACGCGCAACTAGCAGCGGCCCAGCTCACGGACCCAGACCTCCTCTCGGCGGCTACCAGCCTGCCAGGGCTACGCCTAGCCAAGGTCGCACACGGGCCCGAAGCCACGGCAGTCACTTGCGACGTCTCACTTGGCCAACCCAGGCCAGTCGTCCCTGCAACCTGGCGCCGCCGCACCTTCGACGCGCTACACGGGCTCTCCCATCCGGGTTCCCGCGCATCCGTCACACTCCTCTCCCAGCGCTTCGTCTGGCGCGACCTCAGCAAAGGTGTTCGGACTTGGGCCACCTCCTGCCTCGCCTGCCAACGGGCTAAGGTACAGCTGCACACAAACGCACCCCTGGGAGACTTCGAGGTACCCAGCCGCCGCTTCGACCACGTACACGTCGACATCGTCGGTCCTCTGCCGCCATCGCAAGGCCAAACTTATCTCCTCACGATGGTCGACCGCTACACACGCTGGCCTGAGGCAGTGCCGCTGACCTCCACCACCACAGCCGACATCGCCAGGGCGTTCGTTAACACCTGGGTCGCAAGGTTCAACGTACCAGCCGACATAACCTCCGACAGAGGCGCCCAGTTCACCTCCGAACTCTGGACGGCCACAGCACGCAACCTCAGGGTGACGCTCCACCGAACCACGGCATACCACCCGCAGGCCAATGGGCTGTGTGAACGCTTCCACAGGTCACTCAAGGCCTCACTCCGCGCCGGCCTGCAGGACAGTACCTGGACTGACTGCGTACCGTGGGTGCTACTAGGCCTACGCACCGCGGTCAAGGAAGACCTCCAGTCCTCGGCAGCGGAGTTAGTCTACGGACAACCGCTGCACGTACCAGGCGAATTCCTCCTGGAGGCTACCACGCCTTGGTTGGCCGAACAGCAGCGGCTCAACTCTTTCTCTTCCGCTCAACAGTTCGCCCCACTTCCGGTCAACCGACACGGCGAACTCGCACCTCACGTCCCGCCAAACTTACAGCAGGCACGCTTCGTCTTCGTGCGACACGACGTGCACCGCGGACCCCTGCGACCCCCGTACGATGGACAGTACGAGGTACTACAAACCGGGGACAAGGTCTTCAAGCTGCGACTCGGCGACAGGGTCGACACAGTCTCCATCGACCGGCTCAAACCAGCACACACAGAACCAGGGGAACAGGTCCCCGTGGCCCGACATCCAACTAGAGGCCGTCCCACCAGCAAGCCAGCACAGCCGGCGGCGAACCGCCCGGCCCCACCAACTAGACCGGCGACCACTCAGAGCCGCTCCGGCAGAACCATTAGACCACCGTCACGACTCGTCCACTCCTCCTAAGCGGATTCTGGGGGGAGCTCTGTGGCAACACGCCACCACTGGACATAATCCGCTCACGGCGGCACGGACAGTTTAAGCAGATGCCCCCAGCCAGGGGCCCTTTCCTCCAGCAACTTGTTTCCCGCAGGGACAGGCTGCCGGGAGCACTTCCTGTCTGGGGAGTATTTAAGTGGTTGCGCGGGCTTTTCCAGTTTCTCTTTGTCATGAGGTTGATTAAAGCAGTTGTGTTTCACCAACTCTGGTCTCGACTCCCACGTTTGCCACGGTATCTCAACAATGTACTATTTATCTAAAAGGGGAGGAATTGTAGTGTATGTACCTTTAAGAGGAACTATGTTTTTTTGAAGCCCCTGTGTACTTTAGTACCGGTAGTGACCACTCGGGTATATAAGCCTGTGTAGCGTCTTGTATAGGTAGTTCACCTCCAGACTTTGTTCAGTAAACACTTGTTAAATCAACTCCTGCATTCCGTGTCTCCATTAACACACGGATTCAACACTACCCATGTCATTGGTCCCAATGTGAACCACGACCTCCGACTGTTCACCCTCCCCCTTCAGAATGCCCTGCAGCCGTTCAGTGACATCCTTGACCCTGACACCAGGGAGGCAACAAACCATCCTGGAGTCACGTCTACGGCCACAGAAACGCCTATCTGTTCCCCTTATGATAGAATCCCCTACCACTATTGCTCTCCCACTCTTTTTCCTCCCTTCCTGAGCAGCAGAAGCACCCCTGGTGCCGGGAAGTTGGCTGCTGCTGCCTTCCTCTGGTAAGTCATCCCCCTCAACAGTATCCAAATCGGTATACCTGTTTGAGAGGGGGATGGCCACAGGGGTCCCCTGCACTACCTGCCTGCCTCTACTGCTCTGCCTGATGGTCACCCATTTCCCTTCTGCCTGTGCAGCCCTTACCTGCGGTGTGACCACCTCATCAAACGTGTTATCCACGACCCTCTCAGCATCGTGAATGCTCCAAAGCCCATCCATCCGCAGCTCCAGTGCCACAATGCAGTCTGCTAGTAACCGCAGCTGGATGCATTTCTGGCACACATGGTCATCAAGGACACTGGCAGTGTCCCTGAATTCCCACATAGAGCAAGAGGAGCATAACACAGGGCTGGGTTCTCCTGGCATGACTTACCCTTTAATTAATTTAAATGAATTCACTATCACCAATTAAAGATAAACTCTAAGGCGCTTGTATGGTTTACCAACAGTCCCCGCTATACCAGAAAGACCTTAGCAACTATAAACTACAGAGTTAAAGTTTAAAAAAGAGAAATACTCACCAACCAATCACTTACCTGCTCCCTGGTGACGTCACACGCTGATTACTTTTTACCTCTCTCCCCGCTGCTGAGTTGGTAAGCCTCACCTCGCTCCCTGGTCCGAACTGGTCGGGCCTCGGTGCTCGCGCCGGTTTTTATACCGGGCTCCGCCTCACCTTGTTCCCTGGTCCGAACTGGTCGGGCCTCGGTGCTCGCGCCGGTTTTTATACCGGGCTCCGCCTCACCTCGCTCCCTGGTCCGAACTGGAGTTGGGTAGGATTGATTGGGGAATGGCACTCAAAGGCTTGATGGTGGATAGGCAATGGCAAACATTCAAAGACCGAATGGATGAGCTACAGAATTTGTTCACCCCAGTTTGGCATAAAAATAAAACAAAAAAGGTGACTCAACCGTGGCTAACAAGGGAAATTAGAGATAGCATAAGATCCAAGGAGAGGACATATAAATTGGCTAGAAAAAGCAATAATCTTGAGGATTGGGAGCAGTTTAGGAGTCAACAAAGGAGGACAAAGGGATTAATTAAGAAAGGGAAAATAGAATATGAGAGTAAGCTTTCAGGGAACATAAAAACTGACTGCAAAAGCTTTTATAGATATGTGAAGAGAAAAAGATTGGTGAAGTCAAGCGTAGGTCCCTTACAGTCAGAATCAGGGGAATTTATAATGGGAAACAAGGAAATGGCAGACCAACTAAATACATACTTTGGTTCTGTCTTCACAAAGGAGGACACAAATAACCTCCCAGAGATGCCAGGGAACATAAGGTCTAATGAGAGGGAGGAACTGAAAGAAATCAGTATTTGTAGGGAAATGGTGTTAGGAAAATTGATGGGACTGAAGGCTGATAAATCCCCAGGGCCTGATGGTCTACATCCCAGGGTACTTAAGGAAGTGTCCCTAAAGATAGTAGATTCATTGCTGGTCATCTTCCAGAACTCGATAGACTCTGGAACAGTACCCATGGATTGGAGGGTAGCTAATGTTACCCCACTATTCAAAAAAGGTGGTAGAGAAAAAGTGGGGAATTATAGACCGGTAAGCCTGACATCGGTAGTGGAGAAAATGCTAGAGTCTATTATAAAAGTTGTAATAGCAGAGCACTTGGAAAGCAGTGACAGGATCGGACAAAGTCAACATGGATTTACAAAAGGTAAATCGTGCTTGACTAATCTACTGGAAATTTTTGAGGATGTAACTGGTAAAATAGATAAGGGAGAACCAGTGGATGTGGTGTATTTGGACTTTCAGAAGGCTTTCGATAAGGTCCCACATAAGAGATTAGCGTGCAAAATTAAGGCACATGGGATTGGGGGCAAGGTATTGACTTGGATAGAGAACTGGTTGGCGGACAGAAAGGAAAGTGTTGGAATAAACGGGTTGTATTCCGAGTGGCAGGCAGTGACTAGTGGGGTACCGCAAGGATCGGTCCTAGGACCCCAGCTGTTCACAATATATATTAATGATCTGGACGAGGGAATTGGATGTAATATCTCCAAATTTGCAGACGACACAAAGCTGGGTGGGAGGGTAAGCTGTGAGGAGGATGTCGTGAAACTCTAGTACGATTTGGACAGGTTGGGTGGTTGGGCAGAAACATGGCAAATGCACTATAATGTGGATAAATGTGAGGTTATCCACTTTGGTGGCAAAAACAGGAAGGCAGATTATTATTTGAATGACAATAGATTGGGAGAAGGGGAAGTGCAAAGAGACCTGGGTGTTATTGTGCACCAGTCGCTGAAGGTAAGCATGCAGGTGCAGCAGGCGGTTAAGAAGGCAAATGGCATGTTGGAATTCGTAGCAAGAGGGTTCGAGTACAAGAACAAGGATGTCTTGCTGCAGTTGTACAGGGCCTTGGTGAGACCGCACCTTGAGTATTGTGTGCAGTTTTGGTCACCTTACCTGAGGAAGGACGTTCTTGCCATGGAGGGAGTGCAGCGAAGATTCACCAGGCTGATACCTGGGATGGCAGGAATGACGTACGAGGAGAGGTTGTGTCGATTGGGCTTATACTCACTGGAGTTTAGAAGATTGAGAGGGGATCTCATCGAAACCTATAAAATTCTGTCAGGTCTGGACAGACTAGATGCAGAAAGGATGTTTCTGATGGCTGGGAAGTCCAGAACCTGGGGTCATAGTCTAAGGATAAGGGGTAAGCCATTTAGGACTGAAATGAGGAGGAATTTCTTCACCCAGAGAGTGGTGAACCTGTGGAATTCTCTGCCACAGAGGGCGGTGGAGGCCAGTTCATTAAATATATTCAAGAAAGAGTTGGATATATTTCTTGAGGCTAAAGGGATCAAGGGATATGGGGAGAAGGCAGGGACAGGGTACTGAATTTGGATGATCAGCCATGATCTCATTGAATGGCGGAGCAGGGTCGAAGGGCCGAATGGCCTACTCCTGCTCCTATCTTCTATGTTTCTATGTTTCTATGTGCTGTAACCATTCTATGATTCTATGAGGATGGAACAGGGTAGATAGAAGCCGAGTGTTTCCAGTAGTTAAGGGGTCCAGAATGAAGGGCCGTAGATACAAGATTAATGTCAGAGATTTAGAACAGAGAGCAAGGAAAACTTGATGCTGCGTACTCAAGGGCAGCGTAATGGCCCACGGATCCCAGGGGCGCAGCGTGTACAGAAGCATACCTGGGATCATGTGGGCCTGGTGCTCCAGTCAGTGGAAGTGCCGAGTTTCCTATTACGTTTTTTGTAATTGAAGAGCAGGTTATATCAACAGACAGAGGGGCTAATGGCCTGGAACTGACCGCAAATTAAAAATATGCTGCTTTGCGTTTCTCACTTTGGATGTATTTTTAGAATATTTATAAGGACTAGGAGAATAAATAGTTCCAAAATGACCCTCTCTCCCTCTCTCTCACACACACACACATAGACCCGCCTAAAAAATTATTTGGGAATTCTTTAAGCTAATTTAGAAATTAGAGTTCTGATAAATCGTTCAAGCTCTGTGAAATTTCATATACAATACATCTATAAGAAGCAGAGATATCTGACACTATTAACATGGACAGGTGGTAAAAACATAAATACAACAGAGCCCAAACAAAGATCTGAAGATGTGGGATTAGTTATTGTGAAAACACAGAAACAATGATTGCAGTGTTCTGCGCTGATGTTATAACAATCTGCGCTGATATTCTAGTAATATGGTCGTGATAGTAGCCTGAATCTGAAAAATCTGTACATTAATCATTGGAGGAGTTTCGGAGAGTTTTACAATTCATTGGCCCTGAAATTAGGATCGGGAGCTTGCCGCGCGTGCAAGCCCCTGATGTGCACTCACCCGGCGCGCCGACATCTGAAGCCTGGGCCTGCTTGCATTTCCTGTGACTGGCCCGGTTCAGATGTTGGCGCGATAGCAAAATACTGCAGGTGTTGGAAATCCGAAATAACAACAGAAAATGCTGGAAAAACTCAGCAGGTCAGGCAACATCCGTGGAGAGAAACTGGGTTTTGAAGAAGGGTTCGACCCGAAACGTCAACTCAAATTTCTCTCCACGGATGTTGCCTGACCTGCTGAGTTTTTCCAGCATTTTCTGTTGTTATTTCGGATTTCCAACATCTGCAGTATTTTGCTATCGTACTAGTGTTTGGTTCACTGCCACACCTCTTCTAGGAATGCCTACCTTGAAGAAGTTCTGCTCTTCTCTTCGACGGGATCTCCGTTTGGCTCTTCAACCTTGTTCATCTTCATTACTTTCAGTTTCCCTTCTCGTGTTTGATCAGGTATCTGCCAAGACTCGGTTTCACAGCCATATCATTTTCCTCAGCAACTGTCTCCGGTTCCGGCTTATTCCACGTGGATTCCAACTAAACTTCCACCCTTCGTGCTTCGGATCCACCCAGGATTACAAATATCTCCAAGATATTCATCGTTCCTCGAACTACTGCTCTCGCCGCATCCTGAGATCCACGCTCAACGCCATGCGGCGCCACATGAACACACTCGACTTCTCTCTTCAGCAACACCGGCGCACTCTATCTCAAAGCTGTCCGGGTCCACAGTTCCATTTCATCCTTCGACTCATCCAACGCTTCAACAAAAAACTTTTCTTCTTCCTTTCCGATGTCAAGGATCGCAAGCTTCATCAACTCTTGGACACCAACGCCCCTCCGGAACCATCTTCCCCTTCACTTTCCTCTGACCCCCCTTCTCCCAATCTCACCCCCTGCCACGTTTCCATTATCCCCTCTGACCTTCCACTCTCTGACCCTGAACGATCAGTCCTCAGCAAAGGCCTGAGCTTCATCCCCTTACACCCCCACCTCAATGAATTTCGAGCTCAGCACGATGTTGAGCTCTTTTTCCGCCACCTTCGTCTCCGTGCCCACTTCTCTGGCCAGGAGTCTTCCCCCCGCACAACTGACCCTTTCTCCCGCTTGCAGAATTCCCGTTCTACCTGGACCCCTCCCCCAGCCTCTTACCCTCTCTAGATCTTTTCATCGCTAACTGCCGCCGTGACATCGGCCGTCTCCATTTCTCTGCTCCCCTCACTCACTCCAACCTACCTCCCTCTGAACTTGCAGCACTCCATTCTCTTAGATCCAACCCTGACATTGTCACTAAACCCGCTGACAAGGGTGGTGCTGTTGTTGTTTGGCGTACTGACCCCAGTTTTGAAGAGGGTTCGACCCAAAACGTCAACTCAAATTTCTCTCCACGGATGTTGCCTGACCTGCTGAGTTTTTCCAGCATTTTCTGTTGTTATTTCAGATGTCGGCGCGCTGTGCTGACCTGATCCAGCGGCGTACTTAGTTCGATGTGCCAGCTGGGATCAGGTGAGCACTGTGCAGCCAATCAGGGGAGGGGAAACTTCATTCATGAGTTTGATAGTAATAGCTGTCAAACTCATGAAAACTAAGGGGCCCAAAACACTACTTAAACTTTAAATAAAATTTTAAAAAACATCCCACTGATTAAATTAACTATAAATAAGTTTAAAAAAATATTTTAAACAATTAATCAAATTTTTGAAAAAAAAATTTTTTTTAAAAGTAGGGTCTAAAACTAAACTTACTTTACAGTAAATTCTTTAAAAATAATAAACCTGTGGAAAAAAAAATTCTAAATTGTACTAATAGACCACTTACCTGTAAAACTAAGTACTTACGTCTGGTTTTTCCACGCGTAAAAACTGGAGGCCTTTACACTCGGGCAACTCTGGAAAAAAAAAGGAATTTCACTGCGCACGCGCTGCTTCACAAGTCACACGCGTTCTGCCTCTTAACCCCTTGGGTCAGAGGAGAGGAAATGCCGGTTTTCAGCACATGCGCTGTGCATGCTGAAAACCGGCAATTTCTCCGGGCACACGCGTGAGTACCCCGTCCATACTCACGCGTTGGGAGAGGAATTACTGGGCCATTACATCGTACTCCAGAGCTAATAGAATGTGTAACTGTCTCTATCTAATCCCCTTATACCACGCCTGTCTGCACCAGCCTTAACATTTTCATAACTTTCGTAACTTGACAGATCGCAAGTTTGGGATTTAGCGCATGCGCAAGTGTTTGTGGAAATCCCGAACTTGCGATCCATTTCAAAGGCGGCATGACGAGTACTCTCAAATTGAACGTGTGACTGAAAAGCTTGTACAAATTAAGCGACACTAGGCAGGATCAGCAATAAACAGAGACGATTCCAGTTAAACGTTGAATGGAGGAGGGAAATATTGCTTCAGATAAAAGAGTTGAATCTGTTCCTGATTCAACATTCAAGAGTAGATTGGATAGGTAGATGAAGAAATAGGGGATGAAGGGATATGAGAATAGGATGGGTAAATGTGATTAGGACTATTTGCTCACTTGGAGGGTAAATGAGGATATGGACTAGTTGAGATCAATGTCCTGTTTTTTTGTAATGATTCCTATGACAAGGCTGAGAAATTTTACCATAAAGGATAATGAAGGCAGTTTGGAAAGGGATGTGAGCAGCTATTCATTCCATTTATTTACAGAAAAACAAAGGGAGAAACCTGTGATGTGGAATCAAACTCAAAGTGGGATGGTCCATCGGCATAAGATTCAGTTTCTAATTCGGTGCCACTGAGATGTATGCCAGTACATGATTAGTTTTCTTATTAACTGACTGGATACTTTCAGGAAATAGTTTTCAGCAATGATCAGTAATCACATTGGAATCCTATTAATTTTCCTCTGTGGCTAATGGACATCCCTTTATCATATACACCTTTCTGCATATCCTACATTTACACTAGATCTCCAATTATCCAGTCTTCTATTATTCACAGTCATGATTCTCTGGGAGATGGGCAAACAGGAGTTGGGAGTTGGGGTTGGATCACGCCTTTCAATTCTGGGCTGCATTGGTATGACACACATTTCAATGAAATTTCCGTACACACTTCAGATCAGTCAAATCAGGGATTTGGGTCAATTCACATTGCATGTTTGGCAGGACCATACAAGCTCCACTCAGAATAAAGCACACGGCACAGAATCATTCAAGTTAGGTTGGGGGTTCAGGACAAACCATGTCATGTCTTTTGCTGGGCTTTTTTATCAAAATCACTGGGCTTGTTTTAACCGTTGAGTAGCCACTTTAGAGCAAAGGGACATTATAGATTAAGTGAGTGGGCAAAACTGAGGCAATATGGAAATGTGTGAGATTATCCACTTTGGACCTAAGAAAGATAGATCAGAAGCTAGGAACTGCGGACAAGCAGAGAGATTTCGGGGCAAAAATTTGGTCGCGGCCCCTTTGGGGCACTAACTTCACCGGGGCACTAAAGGTTCGCGCCCCCATGCCTGAAATTCACTGGTAGCATCCCGAGGGGGAGGTGGGGCAGTACTGGAAGCGCTCCCCCTCCCTCTTGGGGTGCAACCAGGGAATATTGCGGCATGTTGCGCCGCAGTACTGCAGGCCTTCCATCCCTTATTAAAGGGGAGGGGCCATGCGCAGCACGACCCAGGGCCCAGCTGGGCCACCAGGGATCGGGGTGTCGGCAAAAGAGCCTTGGTCTCACCTTGGTCCTCAGAATCCCACTATGATCAGCCCCAACACCAGCAGCACCAGGCACACCAGCTGCACCAACAACAACACTAACCTTCTCCGCAATCAACTGATGCTACACAGGACACAGAGCATCAGCACCCAACCACATTGATGCCAAGGATGGCCTCACCATAGCCAGATTTACTTCACTTGACGCTGTACACCATGGCTGCCACATGATGCACCAGGTTGGCACCACCCCACACCAGCACCATAAAGCATCCCTACAATGCCCAACCCATTCCTTTCACACTCATCACCATTGCAGGGGTACCGCTTTGTTTCACCATTCACTGCAACTCACTAAGCCACTTCCAAAGGTGCACACAAATCTGTCCAATAACGCAGTGTTGAAAATAAAGATTTCAATGTTTGACACCATATTAACAGAAACTCCACATGAAC
Source organism: Somniosus microcephalus (assembly GCF_052327205.1). Lineage (NCBI taxonomy): Eukaryota > Metazoa > Chordata > Chondrichthyes > Squaliformes > Somniosidae > Somniosus > Somniosus microcephalus. The sequence goes on from NC_140998.1 coordinate 137,543,592, forward strand.
ATTGGCTAAAACACACAAGTGCCTACCCTTGTGTGTTGTTAGTTGGTATGATTGAACTAGGATAAGGGTGAGTGTGAGGGGTGGCTAGTGAGATGGGGAAGTGATAATGTAGATAGAGAGGGATGGGTGGAGGTGCAAAGTAAATTGGTGTGAGTAAGGATGTGCAGGAGTAGAGTAGGGAAGACAGAGTGATGGGGATGTGATGAGTGGCACAGCAGGTTGAGGCTGAGTGTGGTTTTGCAGTAACATTTCGTGATCTACTGAGATCATTGAAAGGTTTGCGCCACTGCAGGCTGGTCCTCCTGATGATATCCCTGCTTGTGTCCTCCTGTGCAATGTGCAACCAGGCTGCGTTGGTATCCTGGGGAGGTCTCTTCCACCCATGGGAAGGGAAGAGGACCTCCCTGTGTACTGTGACTCCCTCCAGAAGCATATGGAGGGAGTCATGGGAGAGCCTGGGTGCAGCCGTGCACCTCAGTGCAGTGCTTGTCAGTGTTTGCAACACCTCAATGCTGCAGAACACTGACAGCACAACCGTCAAAGTAAATTTGTGCATGGTCCCTTTAAGGAAACCGGCTGATGATGCGTCATCAAGTGACATCATTAGACCCGCTTCCTTTAATTGGCCGGCAAATGCGCTGGGCGGGCTTAACAAGCCCAATCAACATAAACTCACTTTGCACAGCGGGCTGGAGACAGCAGCGAGGTCGGGACCCGCCACCGACCCCGGCCGCACTGGACCCACTGAGGTAGGGCGCCGCCACAGACACGGAGAAGAAGTCTATTAGTAAAAGTCGAAAAAGAAAAGAAAGGTTTGTTGTAAGTGTTGACTATTTGTTGATGAGTCAATGTGAAGCCATTATAAACATGGCTCATCATGTACTAGGATGTATCTAAAGGCCATTTCATTATATGTCTAAACACTAACATTTATAAGAAATTTCTGAGAATTGCAATGTAGCTAATAGGGTGAAGAGACATACCTGAAAACTCTGAAAACTGCTAAGTTTAATGGCCCGGGTTTTGCGGTCAGTGGCGAATGAACAGTGCTAGCCCTTCATTACACTTACTTGCCCACAGAATTTCTGTGGGCTTTTGCACTCTGACTTACGGTTATTAGAGAGTCAAAACAGGTATCTGGGACCTGTGTGAACAGGGCAAAGAACGGTCTGTCTCCTTAACCAATCAGATTGAAGAATCCATTGCGAGACACACTGGGCTAGAAATTCATCTTGGGCAGTGGCACAAAACAGGCGGTAATGGGTTGGCGGTCTGTTATACGCAGTGCCTGATATTCAGTTCCATTGCAGTCAACGGAGCTGAATATCAGGCATATAACGGGCAGCCGATCCGATAATGCCCATTTCGTGCCACCGTCTGAGACAAATTTCAAGCCGGCAGAGTCTAAACCAGGATGTATAGGTTAGAATAGTTGATTCAATGTCAAATCATGTACAGAAAGCAAAATAACGAGTGGGATAGAAAGATTGGATTAGCAGAGTGAGATAAAAAAGACAGAAAGAAAAGGTTTTAAAAATTGTTATTTTTTTTTTAGATCTCCAACAACAATTAAAATCTGAAGGAATGAGACTCCACATTTTTAAAAGTACATTTTCAGTGCCAGAGAAGTTGTTTGGTAGTAATTAAGGCTTAACACCAATGCTCCCTCTAAACTGTGCACATGCGCGGCCACACAGCAATCTGGAAGGAACCACGAAGGCCGCTCACAAGCTGCTCCCTGTAAGATAAAGCCATGTATGGCGCAGCAGATTTAAAGGTACTGCACGCACAAAAAAATTTTAGAGGGAACATTGCTTATCACACCATTAAAAATTCACTTACACTTGAATGGACAAGCTCTAACTTTTTCTGGCATTGAGTGCGTAAGTACTGCAAATTCATGCCCTCCCAGGTGTGTGAATGCCGAGTCTCTCTGTGAGATACTATTAGAGTGAAACTTGCTCCCCCATAACCTAGCCCTGAACTTGCATCTTTCTCCAGCTTCTCTCCGATCTCCCCTCATGCCCTCTCCGAGCTCATCTGGTCCACGAGACCCACTTCCTGCTCCCTCGACCCTATTCCCACTAAACTGCTGACCACCCAACTTCCGTTCCTGGCTCCCATGTTAACTGATATTGTTAACGGTTCTCTCTTCTCAGGTACTGTCCCCCTCACCTTCAAAATGGCTCATATCAAAGTAACAAATGACATCTTATGTGACTGTGACAAAGGTAAACTATCCCTCCTCGTCCTTCTCGACCTGTCTTCAGCCTTTGACATGGTTGACCACTCCATTCTCCTCCAATGTCTCTCCACTGTCGTCCAGCTGGGTGGGACTACACTCGCCTGCTTCCATTTCTTATGTATCTAATCGTAGCCAGAGAATCACCTTCAATGCCTTCTCTTGCTGCTTCCGCACTATTATCTCTGGTGTCCCCCAAGGATCTATCTTTGGCCCCCTCCTATTTCTCATCTACATGCTGCCCCTCGACAACATCATTTGAAAACACAGCGCCAGTTTCCACAGATACGCTGACAACACCCAGCTCCACCTCACCACCACCTCTCTCGACCCCTCCACTGTCTCTAAATTGTCAGACTGCTTATCCGACATCCAGTACTGGATGAGCAGAAATTTCCTCCAAATAACTATTGGGAAAGCCGAAGCCATTGTCTTCGTTCCCCGCTGCAATCTTCGTTCCCTAGCCACTGACTCCAGCCCTCTCCCTGGCAACTGTCTGAGGGTGAACCTGACTGTTCGCAACCTTGCTGTCATATCTGACACCGAAATGAGCTTCCGACCACATATCCACGCCATCACTAAGTCTGCCTATTTCTAACTCCGGAACATCGCCCGACTCCGCCCCGCCTCAGCTCGGCCTGAGCTCATCTGCTGCTGAAACCCTCATCCATGCCTTTGTTACCTCTAGACTTGACTATTTCAATGCATTCCTGGCCAGCCTCCCACATTCTACCCTCTGTAAACTTGAGGTCATTCAAAACTCTGCTACCCATATCTTATCTCGCACAAAGTCCCAGTCGCCCATCACCCCTGTGCTCGCTGACCTACATTGGCTCCCGGTTAAGCATCGCCTCAATTTTAAAATTGACATCCTTGTTTTCAAATCCCTCCATGGCCTCACCCCTCCCTATCTCAGTATTCTCCTCCAGACCCACAACCCTTCGAGATATCTGCGCTCCTCTAATTCTGGCCTCTTACACATCCCCGATTTTAATCGCTCCACCATTGGTGACCATGCTTTCAGCTGCCAAGGCCTTAAACTCTAGAATTCCCTCCCTAAATCTCTCCGCCTCTTTACTTCTTTTTCTTTCCTCCTTTAAGACGCTCCTTAAAACCTACTTTAACTGCCGTACTATCTCCTTTTGTGGCTCGGTGTCAAATTTTGTTTTATAACGCTCCCGTGAAGCGCCTTGGGACATTTTATTATGTTGAAGGTGCTATATAAATACATGTTGTTGTTGATGTTCTTGAGGAGCAGGGCAACACAGACAGCAACTTCTTGATTTTTGCGTTTAACTGCGCATGCACAGACACTGAAAGTTTCTGTCCGATTTATTCATCAATAACGGTGATCGCTGATAGCCTCACCGTTATTTCTACAGCAAAATCCGGACCAGTATCTCTTGTAGGGAAAGTCTTTGAAGTGATCTTGAGATATCTAAGAGAGTGGGGTTCCTGACAAACTAACCTGATAGAGTGTTTCAAAGATATTACTGACGTGGTGAACATTTGTTATTATATTTTGGATTTTCAGAAAGCATTTGATAAGGTTTCTCATTGGCAACTAATGGCTTAGGTAAGGAGTAATGAAATAGGGATAAAGTATGACACTGGATTAAAAACACGGAACAGGAGGAACTTATAACCCTAGGAGTTAGTCTTAAGACCCTTGTTATTTTTTCTGATGAAAAAATGTACTATTGGTCACAAAAATACACTGATCTGCTGGAAAAAGTGCAACAGAGTGGGCACCAGTGACCTCTACCCCTATCTCTGCTGGAGCATACAGGAGTATGGTGGGATCACGTGATTTCAATACTGCCAGCAGGCGCCCACGCCACTATAGGTGGGCAGGAAATAGGTTGAGAAGTGGTGTTCCCTGGTCCCATCAGTGTATTTTTTGTGACCAATAGTACATTTTTTCAACAGAAAAAATAACAAGGGTCTTGAGATTAACTCTTAGGGTATCCAAGCCTTAAAGGTTCCTCCTGTCCCTTGTTTTTAATTGCCACTCTTGTTGGGCCTCCTGCGCCTGACTCGCAGCCCAAGACTGCTGTTGGGGCCACTGATTTTTGGACCCGCTTACTCCATATTGTTATTCTTTTCATCTGAAAGTGTCTGACTTTGCTGCATAAAATTGTTATTTCCTCATCTGTTTGAAATTAACAATAAAAATGATCTTTCTGACTGATGTGTTTTCTGATCACTATCTACTGCTCTGTGACTGATAGCCACTCATAAGCCACATTATAACACAACATTGTTACTCACTATGTGCTCTACTCATTCCAAAGTGTGGATTTTAACCAACCCACAAATAAAACTCCAAAGATTGTCATCATCGGAGCGGGGATAGCTGGAGTGGGAGCTGCTGGAAAACTGCTGAAGCAGGGATTCACTGACATACAGATTATTGAGGCATCGTGTCAGCCTGGAGGACGGATCAGAGGCTTTCCGTTTGGTAAGTGCAATGCAATGGAAAAGCTATGGAAACATAGAAAGCAAATTGTATATACACCAGCGACCTCGTAAAATGAATAGTACTTTGAAAGAAATGTGATTAATGTGTGTGATTTAATCTGAATCTCTCCACAAAGATTTACAAAAACAGAAATATTTATTGATTCTGGTTCTTTGGCATTAAATGCACTCTGTTAGTTGCCTCTCTCCATTGGTACTTCATGTATTTCATTGCCAGTCAAATAGAGTGGAGATGCCAAAGACATTTAGTGCAATCTCAATTCAGGTTGGGCTGGGATGCTGCTGCTGCTGCGAGAACACATTACATGAAGAGGCACACTCCCAAATAAAGATATCTTGGTAAATCACTGAAATAGGATGCGGCAGCCAGCATTGACAAATATCCCATTAAGCCAGCACAAAAATGTAAGTAAATAAAATATGTGTTTATGTAGTTCTAAGCATCTTTCTGTTTAGACTTGTGTAAAAATCTACTGTGCAGTGAAGTGCAAGTAAGCAAATTAGCTTAATTATAGGCTGAAATTAAACTAATGTAGGATAGGATCATTATGTACACACTCCACATTCCACTTGTAATTTTCCACCTCGACAGAGAAAATGATTCATAGCTCAAGTGGAAGTGGATCCAATTCCCTCCAGTGCCAGATGATACCAGGGCCAGAAAATGATTTGCAAGGCTAGGATCAGGAAAGTCAAGACAAAGGAAAGTTTGCAGAGAAACACCATACCTCTAGGCTTAAAAAAAATCATTCTCAGGATATGTGCATCACTGGCAAGGCCAGTATTTATTGCGCATCCCTGGGTGCCCTTGAGAAGGTGGTGGTGAGTCTTCTTCTTGAATCGCTGCAGTCCATGTGCTGAAGGTACTCTCACCGTGCTGTTAGGGAGGGAGACCAGGATTTTAACCCAGCGACAATGAAGGAATGGTGATTCATATCCAAGTCAGGATGGCGTGTGACTTGGAGGGGAACTTGGAGCTGATGGTGTTCCCATGCACGTGCTACCCTTGTCCTTCTAGGTGATGAAGTTTTCTGGTTTGAGAGGTGCTGCAGAAGAAGCCTTGGCAAGTTACTGCAGTCCATCCTGTAGATAGTACACACTGCAGCTACAGTGCACCGCTGGTGAAGGGTGTATTGATTTCTTTGTGGGTTCAATGACGAGACATTTATGAAAGAGAATGACTTTTAATCTAAAGTTTGTTCAACTCTTTTATACAGCTTTTACAGGAGACACGATGCTTGTGATGCATCTAGAATGAAACTGAAACTAAAACTAACTGCCTTGCTTCTCTCGGTCACATGCCCTCTGCTGGTCAGGCACAAGCAATCAATACATGCAAACATGCTATTAAGGCATCATAATCGAACAGGCAAATACCATCTCTATTTGCTGATATCATTACATCTCCTTTTCTTAAAACAAAAGTATTTTATTTTTAACTAACAACATGTTTTCTTTGTATTAATCTGCATTTTAACTGTAACACTTAATGAACTTACATTATCATTAATGTTTTTTAACCTTGCTTTGTGTGTTCACATGAAATATGTCAATACACTAGAACTTGAAGAAAGAATACGATAACATTACTTCCTTCTATAACAATAGTCCTTAAATTTGCTCAATGAGTCTCTCAGGAGGCTTCACGTATCTTGAGGATTTTCTGATTGATTGTCCTTGAATCTGAGTTGTTGCCTCAGATGATCGGTTCTCAGCTGTGTGATCAGGTTGTTCAACAGTATCAGTCTCTTGACCTGCTGTGGCTGGTCCCATGAGAAGATCTCGACGATTTCTTCTCAGAACAGCACCCTCATCTGTCTGAATGGTGTATGATCTTGGTTGAACTTCACTCAGGACAGTTCCCTTCTGAGTCCATGTGTTTGTTTTGTCTTTCAACCTTACTTGGTCACCAGTGTGGAGTTCAGGTAGGTTTTGTGTTCCTCTGTCATAGTAGTACTTTTGCTTTTCTTTCTGTTGTTCGTTGAACTTCCTCACTTTCTCCCCCTCTTTTGTTTTCAGGAGGTTCTCCGGGATGGGTAGGTTTGACCTTAGCCGACGTCCCATAAGGAGTTGGGCTGGTGACTTAGCACACTCGAGCGGCGTTGTGCGGTATACAAGCATGCTCTGGTAGAAGTCAGTTCCACTGTCTTTTGCCTTGTACATCAGTCTTTTCACTGTGTTTGCGGGCTCTCCTGGGTCAACAGCTCTGGACAACGTGTCTGCTGTATACATCAGCTTACCCGGTGTGTACGCAACATTCAGTTCATCATAGACTGTCTCTCCTTCGCTTTCCACAACGAGGACTCTCTTTACCAGGTTCAGTCTCTCACAGGCTTTTAAACCTAGTATGGCTTGCACATCCTTTGGCACCACGATTAATGCTAGCGTGTGCTCTCTGTCCTTGTGTGTTACTTTGACAATGCATCTTCCTTTCACTGGTATTTCAGTACCTGAGTATCCTGTCACTTTCACTTTGATTCCATGTATCTTTGGTCTGGGTCTAATTTTCTTAAAATCAGTCTCTGATATCACATTAACTTGTGCTCCAGTATCCAATTTAAATGGAATGTGTATGTCATTCACTTTTAGTGTCAACATCCAGTCTCTTTCTTCTTTTTTGTTTTCAGACACAACATCTACATAGAACTCCTCTATGTCGCTTTCATCTACTGCATGGACCTTGCTTTGTTGCATTTGGTTCTTACAGCAACGGGCATAATGGTTGTTCTTGTTGCAACTATTGCATGTTTTACCATATGCTGGACACTTTCTTGGTGGATGCTGTGTACCGCATCGACTACATGTCTTTCGATTGTCCCTTTCATTTTCGTTCGCTGGCCACGCCTCTATTTTCACATTGGCTCTCTTTTTGTTAAACGGTTTGTATCCGTTCTTTCTCACTGCATCCACGTTGCAGCTATTGTCACTGAACAGCTCCTTTGCCTGCAACTTCACAGTCTCTGTAGCCCTACACAGTGCTATGGCTTTTCCCAGGTCTAGATCTTGCTCTCTTAGCAGTCTTTCCCTTAGACCATTATCTGGAATACCACACACCAGTCTGTCTTTTATCAGTGAGTCTGTCAGTCCCCCAAATTCACACGATTTGCTTCTGTTTCTCAGTTCAGTCACATACTGATCAATAGTCTCACCCGTTTTCTGAACACATGTGAAAAATCTGTGCCTCTCAAACATCACGTTACGTTTAGGTATGCAGTAGGCCTCAAACTGTTCCATTATTTTATCTAGTTTCATTTTGTCTCCATTAGCAATGAATGTGAAGTTATTATACACCTCCAGCGCTTCATCACCCACGACATGTAAGAACAGTGACGATTTCCTTTTATTACTTTTCTCGTCAGCTCCGATTGCCGCTAAATACAACTCTAAACGTTGTTTGAATCTCCTCCAATTTTCAGCCACATTACCTGTCAACTGAAGCGTCGCCGGTGGGAGTAAACCTTCCATTTTTCACTTCGTTAGCTATTCTCTAATGGTAAGTAACGATGTTCTCTTTTGGCTTGCTAATCTGTGGAGAACTGATTTAACTTCAGATTTTTTCTCTTCATCTCTTTCAGCCACTTCTGACACCATGTATTGATTTCTTTGTGGGTTCAATGATGAGACATTTATGAAAGAGAATGACTTTTAATCTAAAGTTTGTTCAACTCTTTTATACAGCTTTTACAGGAGACACGATGCTTGTGATGCATCTAGAATGAAACTGAAACTAAAACTAACTGCCTTGCTTCTCTCGGTCACATGCCCTCTGCTGGTCAGGCACAAGCAATCAATACATGCAAACATGCTATTAAGGCATCATAACCGAACAGGCAAATACCATCTCTATTTGCTGATATCATTACAAAGGGATGGATGCTTAAGCTAGTAGATGGCCTGCCGATCAAGTGGACTGCATTGTCCTGGATAGTATCGAGCTTCTTGAGTGTCGTTGCAGCTTCATCCTTCCAGAGAAGTGGAGCGTATTCCATCACAGTCCTGACTTGTGCCTTTTAGGTGGTGGAGAGGCTTTGGGAAGTCAAGAGGTAAGCCATTCACTACAGAATACCCGGCCTCTAACCTGCTGTAGAAGCCATGTCATTTTTGTGGCTGGTTCAGTTGAGTTTCTGGTCAAAGTGTCTTCCAGGATGTTGATGGTGGTGGACTTGGCGATGTTAATGCCATTAAGTCTCATGGGGAGGTGGTTAGACACTCTCTTACATAGAATTACATAGAATTTATAGCAGAGAAACAGGCCACTCGGCCCAACCAATCTATGCTCCACATGAGCTTTCTCGCATTCTATTTACTTCACCTCACCCTATCAACATATCCTTCTATTCCTCTCTTCATTATGTGCTTATCTAGCTTCCCTTGTTGTTGGAGATGGTCATTGCCTGGCACTTGTGTAGTGCAACTGTTACTTGTCACTTATCAATCCAGTTTAGCCTATGTTTTGCGCAAGACGCTGTTAGATCCGTGATTCTGAGGGTATGCTGTTATTCAATAACCACACGGATACTGTAACTTAACAATAAACAGGTCTTTACTGGAGGAGGGTAGTCTCAAGACTGGGGGGTATAGAGGCATGCGCAAAGCTTATATACAGGTGTGGTTACTGTCGGTACTACAGTATACAGGAGCTGTAAAAGTAGTTCTGTCTTAAAGGCACATACACTACAATTCCTCCCCTTTTAGATGAGTAGTACCCCTAATATTCAAATAACAATGAACACTTTAACATGTACATTAAACAACAATAGTTCATTTATAGATTCAGTCTTTGAGGCGGCTTCCTGACCCTTTCGGGATAGCGCCTTTCCTGAGGTTCTTGTTCTTGGTGCAGAGGCGATTCTGACCCCTTTTCATCGGGTAGTTCATCGGGTTCCACTGCTACTGGTTCTGAGGTAGATGCTACCGGTATGTCGAGTTCATCCCCAGGTACTCGAGACATGGGGTTGACACGTTCCTGTGACGCTAAGATCTGATCGACGTGGCGTCTCACAATGTGCCTCGTGCATATCATTCCGGGTTGCCATTTCTCTGTTTGATAGTCATGGGCCAAGACTGGTTGCCCTACATTGAAGCTCCTTGTCAGCTTCTCATTGATGTGCTGGAATTGTTTGTCCTCAACATTTCTTCGCACATTTGGTCTGAGGAAGTCCAGACGAGATCTCAACCTCCGGTTAAAGAACATCATGGCCGGGGTCTGGTTGGTAACTGCATGTGTCGCGTTCCGGTAGGCTAATAAGAAATTGTCAATCTTATGCTGTAGTGGAATTTCATCATCGCACATGGCCTTTATCGCCTTTTTAAAGGTTTGTACGAACCTCTCAGCCAATCCATTCGTGGCTGGATGATACGGGGTGGATGTGTAATGCCTTACCCCATTCCTTCTCATAAATTTTTGAAACTCGTCGGACACAAACTGTGGTCCATTATCAGAGCAAATCTGCTCTGGCAAACTGTTTCTGGCAAATATGGTCTGTAGGACTGCAATCGTTTTCTCTGTAGTGGTTGAAGACATTTTTATCACCTCAGGCCACTTTGAATGAGCATCCACTGCTATTAAGAACATTGAGTCCATGAATGGACCAGCGAAATCAATATGCACCCATTGCCATGGAGAGGAGGGCCACTCCCATGGGTGTAGAGGGTCATGTGGTGATGCATTTTGGACCTTCTGGCATCCTAAGCAGCTCTTAGTTAGGTCTTCGATTTGTTGATCGATTCCCGGCCACCACACATAAGCCCTAGCAAGGCTTTTCATTTTCACTCCCCCCAGATGACCTTCATGTAGCTCATTTAGCACTCTCTCCCTTAACTTGGGTGGAATCACCACTCTGGATCCACATATCACTGTCCCCTGGCATACTGACAGCTGTTCTCTTCTGGATGAGAATGCTGGCAACAGTGAGTCGCCATGTGTTGGCCATCCCCTCACCGTCAAATCATATACCCGAGACAGCGTCGGATCATTGCGGGTCTCCTTCTCTATATCCGCGTTCGTTACTGGCAATCGTTCAATTATTGACGAATAAAATATCTCGATAGGGTCCACTGCTGGTGCTTCCTCCACGGTAGGCAGTGGCAGGCGCGATAGCCCATCAGCGTTCCCATGCTGTTTCGTGCCTTTATATTCTATTTCATATTGATTCGCCCCTAAAAACAGGGACCATCTTTGTAACCGTTGTGCAGTCATCACTGGAACGCCCTTCTTAGGATTAAAGATGGAGACAAGTGGTTGGTGGTCAGTCAGCAAGGTGAACTTCTGCCCATGCAGATAGTGGTTGAATTTTTTTACTCCCCATACTAGGCTGAGGGCCTCCCTGTCAATCTGGGCGTAGTTATGCTCGGCTGAGGTTAGTGACCGAGATGCAAAGGCTACTGGCCTCTCCAACCCGTCTGGAAATTTGTGCGACAGCACCGCTCCAATACCATAGGGTGATGCATCACATGCCAAACGAATTGGTTGTGCTGGGTTAAAATGGGCCAACACCTCTTTTGATGTGATCAATTCTTTACACTTCTGGAAAGCTCGTCTACGTTCGTCATCCCACTTCCATGGTACCCCTGTTTGCAGTAGGGTGTTCAGCAGGTGTAATACCATGGACAAATTTGGTAAGAACTTGTGGTAGTAGTTTACCAGCCCGAGGAACGACCTCAGTTGTGACACATTTTCCGGTGCTGGAGCCTTGACTACTGCCTCAATCTTGTCAGGGGACTTATGTAACCCCTCTTCAATGATGACGTGGCCACAATATGAGATCTGTTTCTGGAAAAACTCGCACTTGTGGCGATTAGCTCGTAGCCCATACTCCTTTAATCTGGTGAGCACCTTCTCCAAATTGGCGAGGTGATCACTGTCATTTTCGCCCGTGACCAAGATGTCGTCCAAATAACACTGGGTCCCTGGAATCCCTTGCAGGACCTGATCCATCGCCCTTTGCCAGATAGCCGGAGCCGAGGCTACTCCGAAAACCAGCCGGTTGTATTGATAGAGACCTTTATGAGTGTTAATCGTAAGGTATTGTTTTGAAGCTTCTTCTACCTCCATTTGCAAGTACGCCTGGGCTAGATCAATTTTGGTGAAGCGTTTACCTCCAGATAGCGAGGCAAAAATATCCTCAATTCGTGGAAGCAGATATTGTACCGTGTGAAGGACTGGGTTCACTGTCACCTTAAAATCCCCACAGATGCGGACCTTCTTTGGTTCCCCAGGCGTATTACTCAACGACCTCTTCATTACAGGAACGATGGGTGTAGCCCACTCGCTCCAGTCCACTTTGGACAGTACTCCTGAATGTTCCAACCCTTCCAGCTCTGCTTCGACAGCTGGTCTGATCGCATAAGGCACTGGTCTGGCCTTAAGAAACTTTGGGCTTGCATTTTCCTCTATTTTAATCATTGCTGTTATGCCTTTTAGTGTTCCTAGTCCCTCCTGGAACACTTCTTTTGCGTCAGTTAGCATTTTTGACAGTCGTCCAGGTGTGACGTCGTCATCCTTTTTGGCCTCAACCTTCAGTGCCTGTATGGAATGCCAATCTAATTGTATCTTCCGGATCTATTCACGTCCTAGCAGTGGTGGTCCTCCATCTGGCAATACATATATATCCATTTTAGGTATTTCTTGGCCTTTATATATCACTTTCACCCTTATTTTTCCTTTGGGGTAGACTTTTTTGCCCCGTATACGTCTTCAAAACAATCTCTGTAGCTTTCAAGGGTATATGTGAAAATAGCCGCTTGTAGTCCCTTTGGTTTATGACTGTTAGGGCTGATCCTGTGTCCAATTCCATTTTCACTTGGACTCCGTCTATCTTGAGTGTAACCCAGATAGTCTGGTGATCCTCCATTTTGGTTACCTTATGTAGTTTCAGACAACCCAGCTCCTTGCTTCCGGAGTCTGTGTCACTTTTCTGTTCGTCTGAACCACTGTCCATCACCTGGTGTACCTTTTTGTACTTCTCCTGTGGAGATTTCTTGCTGTTGGTTTTCTTCCCAGACCTGCAGACTCTTGCTATGTGTCCTGCTTTCCCACACTGTCTGCACACTTGGTCCTTGAACCAACAATCCTTCTGGTCATGTGTTGTTCTGCCGCAGCGATAGCACTTCCCTGTTCCATTGGACATTTCATTGGTGCCATATTCTTGCGGTCTCCGTTGTATCTCTGCAGCGCCCCTTGCGGCTGCTTCATGTGATACTGCCATACTGAAAGCTTTGTCCAGCGTAAGATCCTTTTCTGATAGAAGCCGTTTCTGGGTTCCTTCACTTTGTAGCCCACACACAAACTTGTCCCTTAACGTATCTGCTAGTCCCGCTCCAAACTGGCAGTGTTTCGATAGCTTGCGCAGTTCCGTTAGGTACTCAGCATTGCTTTCGTCTTTGTGTTGGTTCCTTTTATGGAACTTAAATCGTTCTGCTATCAGCAGCGGTGTGGGGTTTAAGTGGTCCTGTAGGATTTCTACTATGCTTTCGAAATTATGTTCACCGGCTTCTCTGGGGTTATTAGATTTCACAGTAACCCATAAGTTTTTGCACCCATGGAATTTAACAAAACCAGTGCTTTATTAGCATCTGGCACTTCATTCGCCCTGCAGTACGCCTCAATACGTTCCACATATGTCGCCCAATCTTCGATTTCATTGTCGAACGTAGAGATACTGCCACTCTTCGGCATCCCTGGGTGTGAGTTAACTGTCAAAAATGGCATCTCCTGCGCTTCCCCTTCTTCTCCGCTGGCACAAAATGGCGTCTCCCACGCTTTCCTTCCTTCCCGCGCTCGCCCTTCTTCTCCGCTGCGGCTTCTAAGAATGGCATCTCCCGCACTCGTCCTTCTTCTCCGCGGCTCAATGGCATCTCCCGCGCTCTCCCTTCTTCTCCCCGTGGACCCTGTTCAGCCCGTGAGCCCTGGCTGTGCTCTGCGCGTTCTTCTTTTTATTTTATTTTTTTTTTTGACGCCGCTCGGTCTTGAACCCGGCTGTTTCTTTACCCTCTCTCTCTCTGGTTTGTTTGTTTGTTTTTTTTCTCGACGCCGCTCGGTGTTCAACCCCCGGCTGCGCCCTGTGCGCTTCACCCTCTGTCTTACCCCGTCGACGCTGCTCGGCTTTCTCTCCGCCGTCGGTCGGCTCCAGCCGCCGTTGCCCGGGAAGTGTCTGCGCTGGACCTGTCGTCAATCTCTTGCTGATCGTCATGGCTAGGGAACCAAGCCCGGCTCTCCACAGCCTCCCCTGCGATGTTCACTCTCTGCCTGATGACTGGGCGGTTGCTCGTGGTCAACGCCCGTGTTCCTGGCCTCGACTTTTTTTTTTTAGTTGCAGGTAGATTCGAATCGACACTCGTCGCCATTGTTAGATCCGTGATTCTGAGGGTATGCTGTTATTCAATAACCACATGGATGCTGTAACTTAACAATAAACAGGTCTTTACTGGAGGAGGGTAGTCTCAAGACTGGGGGGTACAGAGGCATGCGCAAAGCTTATATACAGGTGTGGTCACTGTCGGTACTACAGTATACAGGAGCTGTAAAAGTAGTTCTGTCTTAAAGGCACATACACTACAGACGCCATCTTGGTAAAGGAGTTGAAGCTTGCACTAGTAACAGCCGCCCAGAGGATTGTTAAGGGGCTGATTGTCACTTAAATTGCCTGCTAGTGTTCATTAAGAAGGTTGCATGGCATTTTGGTGGCTAGCGCTTGAAATAACACCTTCGCTCAACAGCGACCAGCTGAATAGGAGTAAACTAGTTGTTGCTGAGGATTTTGAGCACCACTTAAAGGTCTATCACATTTTACTGTTCACTTGCTGCTGGAGGTTTGAAGAGGACTTTTGAAACACATCAGGGGACTTTCTGGGACACTTTGTCAAGACTTCACCAACACTCAACATTTATTCCAGAAATTCTCTGAGGACTTCACCTGAACAGAGTGAGTGCTGGGCTACTCTACCTAATTGGACACCTTATAGGAGTCACCAGGAGAAAGGAGTGCTTGGTCATTGGCACCTTGCTAGGGGTGCCCCTTGGTCTGCAGGAGGAATGGGAGGAGGACTTGCGACCAGACAAAGCAACGCCAGCTGCTGCACGAGAGAGGGACAGGAGGGCGAGGTGGATTCCTCCCCCCTGTGGTACAGGACATCCATCCTCCTCTGGACCTCCTCCACCAGGACCTCCAGTGTCACATCCAAGGAGCTGTGTGCCCTCTCACTCGGTCCCTGAGCCAGCTTGAAACATGTCAGCCAGCACACTCCACACCTTCAGTGGAAGTGACTGCATGGAGCGTATTAGGTAGTGGTACAGGTCTGGCTAGTGGTGAGGGACAGGAGGGTATGACTGTGACTCTGGCAGGTAAGAGGACCCCAGGTGCAGTGCTAGAGGAGCGTCGGCTATTTCCTTTATCCAACAGGTATGAGATTCTTGCTGCCTGTGTGGATGAGGGGAAAGTCTGAAGGGTGGATGAGCAAACTGACCATGGCACTGTGGTACAGGAGGCCATTCAAGTGGGGAGAGTGAAAAGGAATGTAGTTGTGGTAGGGGATAGTATAGTCAGAGGGATAGATACTGTTCTCTGCAGCTGCGACTGGGAGTTCCGAAGGCTGTGTTGCCTGCCCGGTGCCAGGGTTAAGGGTATCTCTTTGTGGCTGGAGAAGAATTTGGAGTGGGAGGGGGAGGAACCAGTTGTCATGCAGGAACCAATGACATAGATAGAACTAGGAATGAGATCCTGCTGAGAGAGTTTGAGGAGCTGGGGTCCAAATTCAAACGTAGAACCTCAAAGCTAATCATCTCTGGATTGTTACCTGAGCCACGCACAAATTGGCATAGGGACAAACAGATTAGAGAGTTGAATGCGTGGCTCAAACAATGGTGTGGGAGGAAGGTGTTTCAATTCATGGGGCACTGGCACCAGTACTGGGGAATGAGGGAGCTGTTCTGCTGTGACAGGCTCCACTTAAACTGGGCTGGGGCCAGTGTCCTGGTGAATTGAATAACTAGGGCTGTAGATAGGACTTTAAACTACAAAGGGGGGGGGAGGAGTCAAGTGAGGGGAAATTTAGAAATCTAAAGAGAAAAGTCAAGGCAATGGAGCAGTGTAGCAATTTGGGTAAAGATAAGCAGAGTGTGACAGGAAGGGACAGAAAGTTTAATGGTAATAGTGAATAAGGTGAAAGCAGAGAATAATGGTAAAAAGTTAAAATTAAAGGCTCTATATCTAAATGCACAAAGCATTCATAACAAGATAGATTAATTAGTGGCACAAATAGAGATAAATGGGTTCGATCTAATAGGCATTACAGAGGCGTGGTTGCAAGGTGACCAAGGTTGGGAACTAAATATTCTAGGGTACTTGACGTTTCAAAAAGACAGGCAGAATGGAAAATTGGGGGGGGGGTAGCTCTGATAACAAAGGATGATGTAAGGACAGTAGTGAGAAATTATCTTGGTGCTGAAGATCAGGAAGTAGAATCAGCATGGGTGGGGATAAGAAATAACAAGGGGCAGAAAACACTGGTGGGCATAATTTATAGGCCCCCTAATAGTAGCTATAACATTGGACAGTGTATTAATCAACAAACAATAGGAGCTTGTAACCAAGGCTCCATAATCGTGCGGGACTTTAATCTTTATAAAGACTGGTCAAATCAAATTGGCAAAGGTAGTCTGGAGGATGAGTTCATGGAATGCATTTGAGTCAGTTTTCTGGAACAATATGTGGAACCAACCAGGGAACAGGTTATTTTAGATCTTGTATTGTGTAATGAAACAGGGTAAATTAATAATCTCATTGTAAAGGATCCTTTGGAAAATGTGATCACAATGATAGTATTTCACATTGAGTTTGAGAGTAAAATACTTAAATCCGAAACTAGAGTCTTAAATTTAAATAAAGCCAATTACATAGGTATGAGGGGCAAGGTGCCTAAGGTAGATTGGGAAATTAGATTAAAAGTTATGATGGTAGATAAGCAGTGGCACACATATAAAGAAATATTCCAAAATTCTCAACGAATATACATTCTATTGAGAAATAAAATCTCCATGGGAAAAGTGATCCATCCGTGGCTAACTAAAGAAGTTAAGGATAGTATTAGATTAAAAGAAAAGGCTTATAATGTTGTGAAGAATAGTAGTAAACTTGAGGATTGGGAGAGCTTTAGAAACCAGCAAAGGATGGCCAAAAAATTGATAAAAAGGGAGAAAATAGAATATGAGAGTAAACTAGTAAGAAATATAAAAAACAGAATATAAGAGCTTCTACAAGTATGTAAAAAGGAAGAGAGTAACAAAAGTAAGCATTGGTCCCTTAGAGACTGGATGGTGTCGAGCTTCTTGAGTGTTGTTGGAGCTGCACTCATCCAGGCAAGTGGAGTGTATTCCATCATACTCCTGATTTGTAGATGGTGGAAAGGCTTTGGGGAGTCAGGAGGTGAGACACTCGCCGCAGAATACCCAGCCTCTGACCGACTTTTGTTGCCACAGTATTTATGTGGCTGGTCCAGTTAAGTTTCTGGTCAATGGTGACCCCCAGGATATTGATGGTGGGGGATTCGGCGATAGTAATGCCTTTGAATGTCAAGGGGCAGTGGTTAGATGCTCGCTTGTTGGAGGCAGTCATTGCCTGGCATTTGTGTGGTGCGAATGTTACCTGCCACTTATCAGCCCAAGCCTGAACCTCATCCAGGTCTTGTTGCATGCGGGCATGGATTGCTGAAGATGGTTGGGCCCAGGACACTGCCCTGAGGAACTCCTGCAGCGATGTCCTGGGGCTGAGATGATTGATCTTCAGCCACTACAACCATCTTATTTTGTGCTAGGTATCACTCCAGCCAGTGGAGAGATTTCCCCCACCCCCCCCAATTCCAAGTTTTACTAGGGCTCCTTGATGCCACACTCGGTAAAATGAGGACGAGGTCAAGTAGGTTTTTTCCTTGTATTGGTTCTCTCACTACCACTCGGCCAGCCCGGTCAGTAGTGGTGCTACCGAGCCACTCTTGGTGATGGACATTGAAATCCCCACCCAGAGTACATTCTATGCCCTTGCTACTCTCAGTGCTTCTTCCAAGTGGTGTTCAACATGGAGGAGTACTGATTCATCAGCAGAGAGAGGGCAGTAGGTGATAATCAGCAGGAAGTTTCCTTGCTCATGCTTGACCTGAGTCCGGAGTCAATGCTGAAGACTCCCAGGGCCACTCCTTCCTGACTGTATACCACTGTGCCACCACCCCTGTGGGTCAATCCTGCCGGTGGGACAGGGCATACCCAGAGATGGTGATGGAAGAGTCTGGGAGATTGACTGAAAGGTATGATCCTGTGAGTATGGCTATGTCAGGCTGTTGCTTGACTAGTCTGTGGAACAGCTCTCCCAATTTTGGCACAAGTCCCCAGATGTTGGTGAGGAGAACTTTGCTGGGTCGATTGGGCTGGGTGTGCCATTGTCGTGTCTGTAGCCAGTGCCGAGGTTGATATTTGGCCGAATTGGATTTGTCATACTTTTTGTGGACAGTTTTCCACATTGTCGGGTAGATGCTTTTATTGTAGCTGTACTGGAACAGCTTGACTAGAGGTGCGGCTAGTTCTGGAAAACAGGCCTTCAGCAGGACAATATGAATGTTGACGGGGTCCATAGTCTTTGATGTGCCCAGTGCACTGAACCATTTCTTAACTGGCTGAAGACTGGCATCTGTGATGGTGGGGACCTCAGGAGGAGGCCGAGAAGGATCATTCACTCGGCACTTCTGACTGAAGATGGTTGCAAACGCTTCAGCCTTGTCTTTCACACTGATATGCTTGGATCCACCATTCATTGAGGATGGAGATGTTGACGAAGCTTGCTCCTCCCGTTAATTGCTTAATTGCCCATCACCACTGGATGTGGTAGTATTGCAGAGGTTTGATCTGATCCGTTGGTTGTGGAATTGCTTAGCTCTGCCTATAGCATGCTGCTTACGCTGTTTAGCTTTCCTCTGCAGAGGATTGATTACCTTTTGTCTAGAGGCATATTTGAGCTCAAAACTTATGCAGCTATTATTAATGCAGCCTGGAAGGACCTCAGGGCACCTCAGATGGCCTGACTGTGGATCACTCTGCCTTACAGTGGTGGATTGGGGTAGGCACTGCTGAAGTGTCCTTGCAGGCACTGGTGGCCTTCCCCAACCATGTAAAGGACCCCATCTCTGTTATTTGGGAATGAGGTCTGTGGTCTACTGCAGGGCAGACTGGAGTCATAAGAACATAAGAACTAAGAAGTAGGAGCAGGAGTAGGCCATTTGGCCCTTCGAGCCTGCTCCGCCATTCAATAAGATCATGGCTGATCTTCTACCTCATCTCCACTTTCCTGCACTATCCCCATATCCCTTGATTCCCTTAATATTCAAAAATCTATCGATCTCTGTCTTGAATATACTCAACGACTGAGCCTCCACAGTCCTCTGAGGTCGAGAATTCCAAAGATTCACCACCCTCTGAGTGAAGACAATTCTCCTCATCTCAGTCCTAAATGGCCAACCCCTCAGTCTGAGACTGTGAATCCTGGTTCTAGACTCCCCAGCCAGGGGAAACATCCTCCCAGCATCTACCCTGTCAAGCCCTGTAAGAATTTTGTATGTTTCAATAAGATCACCTCTCATTCTTCTAAACTCTAGAGAATATAGGCCTAGTCTATTCAATCTCTCCTCATAGGACAATCCCCCCATCCCAGGAATCAGTCTGGTGAACCTTCGTTGCACTCCCACTATGGCAAGTATATCCTTCCTTAGGTAAGGAGACCAAAACTGTACACAATACTCCAGGTGTGGTCTTAGCAGGGCCCTATATAATTGCAGTAAGACATCTTGGGGGAAAAATTCAGTCTCGCCCCATTTGGGGCGCAATTATTGGCGGAGCGCAAAGTTTAGCACCTGGCGCTAATTATCGCCTCCGACAGCAAACTTGGCTTTTATCGCCCCTGGAGGTGATTGGAGCGCTAAATCAGGCGCTACACACCTCTCTTAAGGCGCTAAGGCCGAGGAGCGAGGCGTTACCTCACAGCACTGGCGAAGCTCATGTGATTTCAGTCAGCAATGGAACACAGACACACTGGCACCATCCAATTCTTAAAGGGGAGTTCTGACGAATGGTCATCGACCTGAAATGTTAAATCTGTTTCTCTCTTCACAGATGCTGCTTGACCTGCTGAGTTTCTCCTGCATTTTCTGTTTTTATCTTAAAGGGGAGGGTTGATCTTGCTTTCCATCCGCATCCTGCTCATTGTAGCCTTGAATCTCGGCCTGAATCTCAGCCTGGAGAGACCTGTACATCAAATCTGCTGGAAAGAGCAATGGAGAGAACCAGGGGAAGAGCTCAGAGTGCAGACCCCCTAGTCTCTTCTAAATCAATACAAGGAAGGGCAAATCAAAACCAACCTGCAAAGTGCTGCTCAGTACCCAAAATTCCTTCACACAGTGTTGAAACTCTCCAGAAATCTCTCTCTCTCAGAATGCATGGTGCAAAAATGTCACCGACAAAAAAAGGCAGGAAGTGGTCGCCTTTAAATAGCGCTCCCCTAGTCCCTTTCTGACAGCATAACGCTCCCCTCAACCTGTCGTTGCTAGTGGCAGGCGGTAAGGTAGGGGGCGCCACTCAATTTCCGGTCCGGGACGCTACCGGGGCGTTGCGCACTCGACTAATGTCACGATCTGCCGGCGCTGGAGATCGTGGCGGTAGTGTTTAGCGCCGCCGCAAAATGTCTAGTTAATTTCGCGAGCGGCGCAAACATTGCTGCGCCCGGGCGCTAGTTGCTTTGCGCCCCACTTGGCACCCTCTTACGGCGCTAACGGGAGGCGCAAACAACTGAATTTTTCCCCCCTTTACTCTTATACTCAAATCCTCTTGTAATAAAGGCCAACATACCATTTGCTTTCCTAATTGCTTGCTATACCTGCATGTTAACTTTCAGTGATTCATGTACAAGGACACGCAAGTCTCTGAACACCAACATTTCCCAATCTCTCACCATTTAAAAATACTCTGCTTTTCTATTTTTCCTACCAAAGTGGATAACTTCACATTTCTCGACATTATATTCCATTTGCCATGTTCCTGCCCACTCACTTAGCCTGTCTATATCCCCTTGAAGCCTCCTTGCATCCTCCTCACAACTTACATTCCCACCCAGCTTTGTATCATCAGCAAACTTGGATACATTCGGCCAGAAATTCGGGTCCCCACAGGTGACTACATGCTGGGTACTCGCACGTAGGGCCAACGAAAGTGCCGGTTTCGTGCATGCACTGCACATGTGCGGGAAACCGGAACTTCCGTTCCCTTGAAAGAAGGGGTTCACAGGTTGAACGCATGCACCGGAGAGGCAGAGCGTATGCCTGGAACTTTCATTTTTTTTGCAGGTTTCTCCGGGAGGGTAAGTCTCCAGCAGCTACGCTTTTAACAAGGTAAGTGGTGAATTAAGTAAAATTAAAACATTTTTCCACAGGTTTATTATTTTTAAATACTTTAAAGAAAGGTAAGTTTATTTTTAGCCCCGTTAAAAACTGTAATTAATTTTTTCAAAAATTTAAATTATTGTTTAAAATAGTTATTTAATGTAATTTATAGTTATTTTTAAAATGTGATTTAAAAAAAAATTATTTGAAATTTTAGTTATGTTTTGGGGCCGATCTCTATTTCATAGATTTGACAGGTCTTCCTGTCAAATCTATGAATAGAGATTCCCTGCTACGATTGGCTCTCCATGGCCCACGTGATCCCAGGGGACGCTTCGAACTAACTGCACCCCTGGGATACGCAAGCACTGCGCGCTGGCAGCTGGAGGAGGCCCAGGATCGGAATCCCACGCGGGCCCACAGCACAACGGCCGGCGTGCTAGGTAAGTGCAGGTCGGAGGCTTGCACCCGCGGGAAGCCCCCGACCTGAATTTCTGGCCCATTACATTTGGTCCCTCATCCAAATCATTGATGTAGATTGGAAATAGCTGTGGCCCAAGCACTGATCCTTGCGGTACCCCACTAGTTACAGCCTGCCAACCCGAAAATGACTAGTTTATTCCTACTCCCTGTTTTCTCTCTGTTAACCAATCCTCCATGCTAGTATATTACCCCCAAACCCATCTAATTTTGTTTAATATCCTCTTGTCGAATGCCTTCTGAAAATCTGAATACACCACATCCACTGGTTCCCCCTTATCTATTCTGCTAGTTACAAGCTCAAAAAATTCTAACAGATTTGTCAAACATGATTTCCCTTTCCGTTTTGACTCTGTCCAATCCTATTATTATTTTCTAAGTGCCCTGTTACCACATCCTTAATAATAGATTCTAACATTTTCCCAACTACTGATGTCATGCTAACTGATCTAGTTCCACCACACTTCTACTGTTGAGGTACTCCAGGAAACTAAAGCCCAAAGATTTCAGCTCCACTTTAAAGCCACCAGAGGTCTGCAGTTTACATTAACAGCACCATTTGCCATTGATTACACCACTTTCCCTAGTCTCTGCCTAACTCTGGTGTTTTGATCATTTGCAGAAAGTAATCACAGCTACTGAGTATAGATTTATGATCTTTCCAAATAGTCTATTTTTAATATTACAAAATAAGACTTGGGAAATCCACATTGATATTTCCTTCAGTGATTTTTTTTAAGGAATCATTTGGCGCAGTAATTACATCTGAATTAAAGTTTTTCTCTCAAATATATTTAGGCAAATCAGTGGTTGATGAAGGAGCCCAGTACATTCACGGGGCGAGAATGAAGAACCCCACAGCAGTTGGTGATAGGTGAAATATCCAGCATTAAACTTAGCCCCTGGTCACACTGAATTTCCCATTAGGAAGATAATCTTACTAGTGTTTGACAGTTACCTCTAAAGTAAAATAAGTCCTTGCAGATTCTTTTTCTTTTGTTTTACATTTAGGCAAATCAGTGGTTGATGAAGGAGCCCAGTACATTCACGGGGCGAGCATGAAGAACCCCATTTTTCAACTGGCCAAAGAACATGGCCTTCTGGAGCAAGCACACAATACGTCAGACAATGAATGGTCAATCTTCACAAGCACACAGAAACAGCTAGACCCTGACTTCATTGAACAAATGAAGAATCTATTTAATTATATATTGAGCCGCACTTATATTTATTCTCAAGAAAAGGGATTCACACAGGCTAAAAGCATTGGTAGTGTCTACTTGGAAGAAATAAAGAAGCTCATCACAAACTGGACTGGTGACTCTACTAACCTCAGGAGCCAAAAGCTCGGTTTCCTCAATATGATGATGAAGGGAGATTGTATAGATATGGCATCATATGACCTCGACGGTGTGTCACTGCAGGAATTCACTGAATATGAATATATTGAAGGTGGCGACCGCAATTCTCCAGGGTTAGTAATAGATCTGTAACCTGTCTGTTGTTTGTCTTACATTTATGTACTTGTACAAGATTCAATTAAGCTATTCCACAGGCTATTCATAGATGATTACAGTACTTTGCGCAACAAGTAAATTTTACATGGAAAATACAAATTCGGTAACTGTTTTCTCCTATATTTGTTCCCTGGCAGAGTACACGGCATTGACCCTGGCCACCACCTCCTGCCAGGGATGGCGCACTGCTATCCTTTTAGGAAGAATGTCCTTGAGTGCAAAACTGAGCAACCCTCCTTTCATTCAGCCATCAAACAGGATGGGCACATGTCTATTACTGTGTAGTAGATAATGTTTAATGGGTTCTTTCATAGTCAGGAGGTTCCATCATATTGACTGGTTCCTATCATCTATCGCCTATTGTGATAATGTTTCAATGGGTGATACATGCAACTGGAGCCTTTACAAGCCAGGTCACAATTGTGTGTATTTTATTATAATATATATATATATCAGATGTTAGGCTGTGAAAATGTGTACCACATGGGTACTGATTGATTATACTAATTATACAAGAAAATTATTCAAAATGTCTTGGGTAATAGACATTTATGTGATAGAGATGAGTTTTCAATAATAAATTTATGCCATGAGAAAGTGCAGCACTTTAGATATGTCATTATTTTTTAAATAATGCTCATCATGAGGTACTCGCTTTGGTAGAGCCAATATGGCCAGACAAATGCCATTCTTATTTTTTTTATTCATTCATGGGATGTGGGCGTCGCCAGCAAGGCCAGTATCTATTGCCCATCCCTAATTGTCCTTGAGAAGGTGGTGGTGAGCCACCTTATACAACTGAGTGGCTTGCTAGGCCATTTCAGAGTCAACCACATTGCAGAATTACCGGATGAGATATTGTATCACATTGGTGACAGATCCACTTTCACGGGATAATCTAAGTGCTATCACACTTAATATGTCCTATTCTATTCAGTAGATAATATTATTCTATTCATTAGACAGCATTAATTTTTTTCCAGGACAGGTAATGGATAGTGTAGAATGAATTTTATGATATTCAAGAAGTAGTCTTCAATAGATAACATCATAGTAATTGGGTGGTATTTAAATGGACCTATCATACTTGATGGATGCATTCACTAGGTCAATTCACATTCAACTGATTTAGAGTCATTCACATGGCCTGATTTTAGTTAAGATTTTGCTAGCAAGTAAATCTTGTGCTGTTCCAGAGTATTCCTCAAATTAATCTCAAAGCTGGTGGAAGTTATCCCGAGGGAGAAGCTGCTGCTGGAGAAGCCTGTTAAACAGATCCTGTGGAATGGAAGTTTTGAATCGGAGGACGGCTCACTGTATCCAGTCAGAGTGGTGTGTGAAGATGGAGATCACATTCTCGCTGATCACGTCATTGTGACAGTTTCACTGGGTAAAAGCAGCAACACCTCATTTAAGTGTCTGCTTTAAATGATAACTTAATGTTCAAAGTAGTCTAAATATTGAAAACTTCATAAAATAACCATGCAATAACATTATTCAAATTAATCAGATGTGAAAACAGATGAAGAGATCGCAAAGTCTCTGTTTGAAGAATGGGCTCAGTCGAGAATATTTTATGGACTTTATGGGATTTTCCTGAGGGTATTTTCCCTGTGATGGGATCGCCCTGTGCAGATATGTGAAAAACTGGTTTGTTAAAACTCCAGAGAACGCATGGCAGTTGGCTGTGACAAAAGAACTGTCAGTCATCCAGAATGTATGGGTTCGCCCGACAGTCCTGGAAAAAGGAAGGGGGGGCCATTGACGAAGGGGCTGAGGACCCTGAGGCACCCGTTAACTTGAACCTATTAGAAAGCCACTCTAATATGCAAAAGCACTTCTCACCTCCATCTCAGAAGAGAAGCAGAACAATGAACCCACTTACCTAGCCAGCCGAAGAGGAGCCAGTTTTTCCCAACACAAAGACCAAGATATGTCCCAGACTTAGGGCCATTAGTCCAATCACGGAATACTCATGGGTCTGAGGATGGCCCATCACTGACTATGCACCAGAGTGCTTAGATACAAAAGGATTTTAAAGATTGGCAGGAAAGATAGTGGTAGCAAGACTCCTATAAAGATACGATAACAAAATACTGCAGATGTTGGAAATCCAAAGTAACAACAGAAAATGCTGGAAAAACTCAGCAGGTCAGGCAACATCCGTGGAGAGAAATTTGAGTTGACGTTTCAGGTCGAAACCTGAAACGTCAACTCAAATTCCTCACACGGATGTTGCTTGACTTGCTGAGTTTTTCCAGCATTTTCTGTTGTTATTTCCTATAAAGATAGATCCTTTTCCACCATTCTCTCTCTCTCGCTCTCGCTCCACCAAGATTGGCCTAACAAGAAGTACCAGAGGAAGAAGCCGCTGAGACTGAGAACCACAAACCCCTCACAGGGAACGGCTTCCGGGCAGTGACTTCCCACAGCTGAGCAGAGCGATCGAGACCGACTGTGTGTGGTGGTAAGCATGGTCTCGAGTGTCCCAAGCTGGTAACCAGATATCCCAGGCAAGCTGGGTGAGGTGTAATGGCTCAAGGTTTTTCTCAGAAGTGAAGCTTTTTTGGGCTATTCCGGGGTGGAAGCTTCGTTTGATTCAGCCAGGCGAAGGGGCTTATGCGGCTGGGTAATTCATTGGTAGGGGTGGAGTTAGAGTCCACCATAGCAACAAGGGAATTACTGCATGTTATAGTCCCCAGTTGTGTACTCTATGTATGTTGTTTGTAACCTGGATCTTATTCTCCACAGAGACAGTGATTTCGTTTAGTAGTGCATGTTTTAGCCAGTGTATGTTAGACCAAATAAATATAAGTATGATTTTTCACCGAAGCATTCCTGCCCGTGACTTATTCCATTTACACTCTGAATAATAATTCCCGGGTATAGAACTTTCGTAAGGCGAGTGTGATTCGAACCATCCGTCTACCAATTGGGCTAGGATCAAAACCGCTTACACAGAATTGGGTCCAATCTCTATAAAGACAAATATAACCAACTTTGCAGTTAAAGGAGTTTGAAAACTGAACATTTTTGAAGTAGGAAATTTTGGCTGCGTTAGAATAAAAATCACTTGGAAGCACAGCAGCTTTATTAGAAACTCATGGTGACGGAGTGGTCATTCAATATATTGGGAGAATGCCCCCACAGGCAAATCATTATGGTTGCTTTGAGCAATATGTGTGGTGCCGCAGGGCTGTAGGATGCAGGTTTGATTGCCCCCTCTCTGCTGATTTCCAGATCTGGGTTGTGCTGCTGCAGGAAGGCAGAGCTGAGGAAGTGGGTGGGGGTTTATAGGAAAGGGATTGTACTAACAGTGAGTAGTATAACCTCAAAGATGATATACAAAAGAAAAGTGTAATATTCATGTTATATTACTTTCCATTGGGAAGACCAAAGTAATCGTCTTCAGTCCCTGCCACAAACCTCTGTACCCTTGTCACTGACTCCTCCAACAACACCCCCACCCCTCCCGCCGGATACTGTCTCAGGTTCAATCAGATTGATGGTCTATTTGACCTCGAGTTGAACTTCTGACCCTATATCCTCTCCATCACAAAGACCGCCCAGTCCACCTCCATAACATCGCCCACCTCTGTCCCTACCTCAGCCCATCTGCAGCTACAACCCTCATCGGTGCATTTATCACCTCTACACAACTATTCCAATGCTCTCCTGGCCAGCCTCCCATTCTCCATAAACTTAATCTCATCTCAAAATCTGCTGCCTGTATTTTATCCCGCACCAAGTCCTCCTCACCCATTACCCCTGTGCTCGCTGACTTACATTGGGTTCTAGTCCCCCAACGTATCAAATGTTCAATTCTGATCCTCATGTTGAAATCCCTTCATGGCCTCAACCTCTCCACATCCACCCCCCGCCCCCGCACCCCCCCCCGACCCCGTAACCACCACCAGCTCTCTCCTCCTTTAAGATCCTGCTTAAAACCCACCTCTTTGACCAAGCTTTTAGTCACCCCTCCTAATATCTCCTTCTTTGGTTGGTGTCCAGTTTTGTCTGATTACGCTCCTGTGAAGTACCTTGGAACATTTTTCTATGTTTAAGGTGCTATATAAATGCAAGCTGTTGTTGTAGTGTGTTAAGTTCCTTAAATACAATCAACAAAATGTTAAAAAAAACAATTAGCTCACTACATAATGATGAAAAGTGAAAACATATTTACGGAGCAACTATTTGAGACAAAATGTACAATGTGGCTGTCTGAAATGCTTGCTGTAAATAAATGAAAACTTGAAGAACTGTTCACTTAATAATAATTTGCAATTCTAATTTTTCCATTTAACAGGAGTGAAGAGAATGTCTATAGGTAGTAAAATCTATAAGAACTCTAATTAACTTAAAAACACTGTGTTCTTAAATTATGATCAATACATTAAGACTTACCCTGTATTTGCTCACTAGGCTATCTGAAAGCAGAAGCGAAGGCATTGTTCCATCCAAGTCTTCCAGAAGAGAAGTTGCACGCAATCAAAAACATGGGCTTTGGCACAACAGATAAGGTTTACCTGGAGTATGAGGTTCCATTCTGGGACCAAGATATTGGTCCAGAATATCAGATTGGATTCGTTTGGGAAGATGAAACTCCATTGTCTGGCCTAAAACCAAACCTAGCTGAATGGTGGCGACGCATGCAAAGTCTTGATGTGCTCCAACCAGCAGAAAGGTATTGAATAGTAAGGGAACAATTGAAGATGTGATAAACAGCTATATAAATACTAGTTTTCTCTCTTTCTCACTCTATGATGCTTTTGACATAGTAAGGAGAAGGAGACTGAGGCAGCTGAACGGATTGTCTCAGTCATTGAGATGAAAAAACTCCACGTGGCCCTCACACTTGATACCAAAAATAATAGGAGGAGCAGAGGATGAGGGTGAGAGCAGGTTCGGGCGGGGGGAGGTGTCATTGAGGACTTTGGGATTATCCTTACCATCCCAGAGGTTGTGGTCATGGAAAGGAAGGTATTACTTAAGGTGATCTGGCCAGAGCTGATGGTGAATAGCCAGTCCAGTCATATGCCAGATCACGCACTCAAGTCTGTGGGCCTCAGATTTAAGAATGAGGAGGTAGGAATTGTACCATGGCAACTGGCACCAGTGGGGACTGAGGAGGTCAGATGGGACGAGCGTTGAACTTAGAAGCAAGCGAGCTGCAGAACAGGTCATGAGCAGCAATAATGTTGTAACAATGGAGGGCCAAAGGACAGGAAGTTGGAAGCTTGAGGGGGTTTTCAATAGGGAGCTGAAGAGGTCATTTTTTTCTGGGAGTGGATATGGTGGTAGAGGGGTTGTAGGTGGGCAGATTGATGTGAACGTTGAGGAAAACAAGGAAGGGTCATGCTGACAGGATACAATGGGACCCCACATTTAGAACTACATTTAATTTCACCTTTTCTGGAGAAATACACTGAATCATAATAGAAACTGGGGATTCTTGCGCAATGAAGGGCTACTGAGGAGATAGAAATAGATCAACAGCACTTTCTCAATTGGATATCTAATCCTTAAATATTATACATTTCTTTTTGGCAAGTTTGAGGATTGCCTGACATTTGTTATTTATTTGGTAGATTAGGGTAATGGCTGATGTTTGATCTGTTTGGCAGATATGGGCACATCATTTTTGGCTGGACCTCAGGGAGAGAAGCAGAGTTTATGGAAACACTCAGTGAAGAGGAACTAGCATCAAACATCACCAGGGTTCTAAGGCAATTCACTGGTAAGAATTCTTAGGGTAGGTCCGCTGATGCTGTGCTCCCAGTAGGAAGCTGTGCATGAAGGCAATGTAAATTTATGGGATGCATATGTTGTGCAATCGCACACGTGGCCACCCTCTTGATCTCAATATCATACATGGTCTTGAGACTGCCAAGGTCTCTATCACTGACAGGGCTACTTTCAACCATTTCCTTATCTCCCTTACATGCCCCTGTCTCCCTCAAATCTTCCCACCCTGGAGAAAATTACCCTCAACTGTCTCTCAAGCACCCGCTCAAACTCTGACTTCCCTCTGCCAGCCATGACAACATTGACACCTCAGTTGATCTGCTCCACAACTGTCTCACATCTACTGTTAATGCCCTTGTTCCCCCCACCCCCACCCCGCAACCACCTCCACAATCCCCGCTTCTTGGGGGTAAGCTTAAACACGGTGAGCAACTGACCTGGCAGTCCACTACTAGATCAGCTTATAACCACCTCAAGTTTTACCATCACTCCCCTTCCATTGCCAAGTCTTCTTACTAGTCCAGTAACATCCTGGAGTGCAGAACCAACTCCAAACTCCTCTTCTGACCTTATTCCTTCACACCGTCCTCACTTCAAACTCATAATACGAGCAAATCGTAATCTTTTTCAAGTCTACAATTGAGACCATACACACAGTTGCTTCTATCTCTCTTTTCTCTCATCCCAAATTCCAGCTCTATATTCCCACCTTCTAGTAGAGCCCTCACCTATTTCACACTGCTCGGCTTCTTCCCTATCATCTCCTACCCTCGTTACATTCATTTTGTCCATAAAGCCCGCCACCTGCTCCTGTGATTCCCTTCCCATCCCAGCTCCTGGTCATCTTCGTGTCCTCAGTCACAAGCTCACCAACATTATCAACGTGTGTCTAATTGGCACTCTCCCTATCTTCTGCAAAACCACCATTATCATCCCTCCTAAAAAATCTCAGACCCACCGTTCACTCTAACTACCACCCTATCTCCAACATTTTCTTCCTTAAAGTATTGGAATATGTTGTTATCTTTCACTATTCTCCCATCTTTCCCACCACGTCCTGTTAGAAAGCCTCCAAACCAGCTTCCATCAATCCCACAGTCCCCCAACCTAGTCACCGTCTCTGCCTTTTCCTTTTTCCCTCCTGCTCAAAGTCATTTATTTTGCTCTTCAGACTGAAGTACTTTGAGACATCATCCTTTACGTGGAATGCTATGGAACTATAGCAGAAGAAATTCTACCCCTTTGTGTGTTGTACGCTATAATCTTCCTCCCATTGTAAAGAAGAAAATCCTCCAAATTACCAGCAGCATCTTCACAGGGGCTATGCTACCATTGAAAAACAACAACAGGACAAAAAACTTTTTTTATTGGATTATGTCCTGAAAACAAAAATGCTTTGAACATAAAAGACTTTCCTTATTTTTTTAATATTATTTTAGAGTCGGGTGGTCTCTTATAGATTGGCTACACATTGTGCATATCTCTACCAGATTTTTTTAATTTGCTATAAAAACAGCCTCATCTGATGAGGTTGATGAAGAAATTAAAAATTGATATACATTGGAGGTGGAGATTGTTTCATGTAATAAAACGAGCTTTTTTGTTAAATTTCCTGTCTTAGCAGTCACTGCAGGCATGATTGAAAAAATTGCATTCTATACTTACACCAACTTTACTGTAAAAAAAATTAGCAACTGGATAATCTTCCTTCCCCATTGTTAGTTTCTAACCACCACTGGCTTTGTCTCTAGGGAAACCTGTGCCACAGCCTAAAAATGTTTTTGTAACAAAATGGTTCAGTAACCCTTACACTCGGGGCTCCTACTCCCATATATCCATCAATTCAACTGGAGATATGATTGACACGTTGGCTGAACCTCTACCACAGGAAGGAGGGGATGGATATCCTCGCAGGGTAAGTGAAGGCAACCAGTGCTGTAACATTCTGTATCAAAGGGCAGGCTTCATGCCAACGGGAGGTGACATTCCCATTTTGTAAAAGGGGCAAGCTAAATTCAGTCATGAGAATGAATATTTTTATACCATAAGGACAGGAACTGTACTTGAGGTCAATTTTGATAAGATAAAGGGTTCTAAGTGTTGTGATTGACTGCTGCATTTAACTGGACCAACCAGTATGGATTCTGTTTAAGCTGCAAGGTTTAAACAACAGGGAGGCTGGGCCGGTATTGAGTGTACACTTCACAATGTTCAGCCTCTGCTCCAAACCACATCTTTGTGCAGTTTGAAAACAAAAAATTAGCAGCAAGGATTTCCTGTGGCAATACATTTATCTCTGGAGATGTTGGTGCAACTTGTGACTTAGCCATCTTTAAATGTATTGTGGTTTAATGTCCTCTATACAGTGTACCTAATGAACTGGTTAATTCACATTAAATTCTAGCCTGCACTATTTAATAGAGTTGTTAACTTATTTAAATAAACAGATTAACGGCTCACTAAAACACCTTAGACAGGAATTCAAAAGCAAACTTTTTGTTGTGTATCAAATAAGGAAAATGTTGGCATTTTGTTTTATATGGTTTTAGATAGACAGGGCAAATGTGATTCAAAAATTGGCTTCTGCAAGCTGCAGCTGAAAAAGTGGCACTCACTGGGAATTTCCTCAGAGATTCTCCCAATCAGCTGCATAACTTCGGTGGGAGATCAGCAGACACCGGATACACGTGTAATCCTTCCTTTTGCAGGTCAGAAATGAACCTGTTTTTGACCTATCCACCAAGTTTAAAAAATAGGAACACAGGAACTGGAGTAGGCCATTCAGCCCTTCGAGCCTGTTCCGCCATTCAATGAGATCATAGATGATCCGTATCTTAACTCAATCTACCCTCCTTGGTTCTGTAACCCTCAATACCCTTGCCTAACTAAAATCTATTAATTTCAGTTATTAAATTTTCAGCTGACCCCCCCAGTGTCAACAGCTTTTTGGGGGCGAGAGTTCCAGATTTCCACTGACAATTTATCAGTGGAATTTGGGTAAAACCTGATTTCTAAAGGTCTCTAAGCCTATATCCACTTGTAAAATTACTATTACAGTACTGAACACATGGGCAAAGTAAATAAGACTTTTTTCAAGTGTTGGGGTACTGCTACATTCCCAAGACATTGCAGATAAGTTCTGTACCCACCCACCTAACTTGAGGTTGTTTGGTTTGGTGAAAAGTAAAAGCAGAAAAATCTTCCAGCACTGCCTTTCCTTCACCTTAGATTTCAGCCTTGGCTCAGTGATAGCACTCTTGTCTCTGTGTCAGAAGGTTGTGGGTTCAAGTCCCACTCTAGAGACCTGCGCACAAAATCTAGGCTGATACTCCAGTGCTGTACTGAGGGAGCACTGCACTGTTAGAAGTGTCGTCTTTTGGATGAGATGTTTAACTTCTCTTGTGGACGTAAAAGATCCCACGGTACAGTGCAAAGAAGAGCAGGGGAGTTCTCCCTTGTATCCTGGCCAATATTTATCCTTCAACAAACATCACTAAAACAGATTAACTGGCCATGTATTTCATTGCTGTTTGTGGGACATTGCTGTGCCCAAGTTTGCCGCTCTTGTTTCTTACGTTACAACAGTGACTACACTTCATTTGCTTTAAAGCACTTTGGGGCATCCTAAGGTTGTGAAAGGTGCGATAGAAATGCAAATTCCTTCTGTCTTTGATGAGTGATCATTTCCCACACTTAAAAACTGTTTGCCCCTGCACTCCCCAGCAGATTACTGTAATCACTTTCCTCTGATTCCAGATGTTGCAGGTTTTATTTGCTGGGGAAGCAACACATCGGAGCTACCACAGCACCACCCATGGAGCCCTGCTGTCTGGGTGGAGGGAGGCGGATCGACTGATTGATCATTACTCCACCAGTGAGGGACAAAGCCCTCAGACCGAAGAGGCATTTTAAATGCAACCATGTAGTAATAAGTCAGGGCATTTGTTACAGGAAACTTTCGATTTACCGGCACCTAAATAACCGGAAATCTCGGTTAACCGGCAAAATTCAGGAGTAGGTTCAGGTAAGTTTTATTACTTGCCTTCCTCGATCTGTTGCTGTGCAAGGGTGTGGCTGCAGCTGTTGCTAAGCTACAGAGATGCTTGGAAATTGTGGCCATTGTTCTGAACCTGAGCAACAGAGTTTGTTGCTTTATACGGAGCTCTCCGCTCCGTGTCTTTTACTATAGCTTTCGGTTATCCGGAATTTTTGATGAACCGGCACCACGTCAGTCCCGTCGGTGCCGGATAAAAAAAAGTTTCCTGTATTTAGTTCATTAATATGGCAAATTAAGTTACTTCTTTCCCCTTCCACTTTAAGTCCCAACAACTTTCCACCAGAAGAGCACAGCCCGAGGACCTCGCCACAGCTTTTATCGGTGCAGCTGAATAAAAGTGTTTTTTAGACTAAACCGAAGCTTGTAGAAATATCAGCCATTTACATGAGATCATTAATACAAAAGCAAAATACTGCGGATGCTGGAAATCTGAGATAAAAACAGAAAATGCTGGAAATACTCAGCAGGTCAGGCAGCATCCGTGGAGAGAGAAACAGGGTTAACGGAAACATTAACTCTGTTTCTCTCTCCACAGATGCTGCCTGACCTGCTGAGTATTTCCAGCATTTTCTGTTTTTATTACATGAGATCATTATTGTGCTCAAAACAAGTTAAAACCATTCAGATAGCTTTTCTTCTCACCCTTTCCTCAATATGGTGCAACCAAACAGAAATGGTCTGCGGAGGTTGAGAACAGTGGAAGCTGCTGATTGGACTGTGTCGAACACCAACAGCAACATGCCAACAAACAAACCTTGGGTTGTGCAAACATTCTTGTGTAGCTCCGGCAGTCTGTAAGTTGTTTAGGGTGCACTCAAAGTTATGTCAATTCTGGTGAACTACAATCAAGTTAAAGCGAAGAAACGTTCAGACAATCCCTGTCTGGACAGAACATCCATTACTGTTAGTTCATTTAGTTTTTGGGCAGGCAAATCACTTCTGTTATAAATGGAATTCACTGTAGTGCAAAACATTTTATAATCATGTTCAGTAAATAAAATGCTCATCAATCATCATCTGATACATAGGTAAAAAAATCAAACATATTTGGTGTTGTATTTTAAGTGGGGGTTAAATTGTTAAAAATAGGATTCCCGACCTGAACCCTTCCGGTTTTAACAGAGGCGGGACGGGGTGTAAGAAATAGCTGTTAGATTCAAAGATGGGTTTTAATTCTTAGAACAGAGACTGACAACATGCAGCCGGGAACAGATAGCAGAAATGCCAGCAAGGTCGAATAGCAAGCATCAAAAGACAAATAGAAGTGATAAGGGAATCGTAAAATGCAAAACAACACAGGGTGGTGGGATAATAGACAAAAATGAAGCTGAAAAGTCATAAAATGTCCTTAAAGAAACATAACAAAACATTCCTCAGAAAGATAAGAGGGAGGCCTTGTCAGTCATGCAGAAAGGGACAGCGAGGGATGCCTTCCTGCTTCACAATTGGACAATAGGATGGGGGATCAAATGATTGACACCAGGTGATTACCAGCCCACCGAAATAACTATAAATATAGACGACCGAGAGAGGAAATCAGGCAGTCAGGGGCGAAGGCTTCCCCGAGGTGTCTACAGCCTAACACCTTGGTCAAGTTTAGCCTCTGAGGTGGCTGACGGCCTAACACCTCCAACAGCTCGAGGGATGACCCAACAGAACTGACCGCTGTAGCAGACTGCAGGAATCCACCCAATCTGAGACCACCATACTGCCTCCCCGTCCTTCCGGTCATGGCATTCCGATTCGGGAGTCGTAGATTGCTCTCTACTGTCACGGGTTGTATGTCTATTATACTCAGCTTAAACCATATGTAATATCTGATTATGCTTTAAGACTGTAGCTCTTTAATAAAGCCTTGCAACTCCTAAAACCTTTTGGGTAATCTGTGTGTGGCCTGTGATCCTAATCTTACAGGGGGCCGGGAGCCAACCCGCTGCCAGGGGGCGGGATGTCAATTTAAATATTATAATGCGTGGTGAATCTGCACTGAAGAACTGAGCACACCCGTTCTTCCGGGTTTCCCAACTTCAATCCAGTTCCCTCACTCCCTTCCCGCCTCCGAGTAAAAATCCAGCCCACTGTATCCAAAGTATTGTGGGAAGCATATCCAAGACTGCACTGAATATCACAGATCAGCTCTGTGTTTATTGTTGTTGACATTATTACCCCAGATAATACTGTGCCTATAACCATAGTGCTTTAATACTCTGTCATCTCATTCATCTGCCACATCATTTGGTGTTTTATCCCTCCCCTCTCCTGATCTTTGACTCCTATATGTCCTGGTGCTCTGTCAGTGATCAGAGTTAAACTGAATCACACAGCCCCTGACTCAACCCAGACACAGGGTCCATTAAACTGTGCACTGAGTTCCACCTGTCTCAACTCCAGAACTGCAGACCAGTGTTGGAAAAAGTTCAGCGATGCGGCAAGGTGACGTAGATGCCATTGTCCTTTCTCTTTTTTGGGCACTATGGACACCATCACACTGGTCACCCTGTAGTATGACTTGCTGCCAAAGCTGTCCTCCTCACTGCATTGTGGTTCAGCGTTGTAAGATGTTTTCTTTCAGGACATCACAGGTTTAAGTTTCTGACCCAAGAATTATAAGTGAGTAATTGACACAAACGCAGATACCGAATTAACTCAACTTTATTGAGATGTCAGAGATCAAGGGTTACAATACAATGTCAAAACTAAACTTATTGCAATACAATGCAAATCACCACTAACATATGTTGTGGATAGGATAGACATACGATCACCCACGGATGGTCAGTTTGTGTTGATTGTAGGTTCCTTGGGCCGACCGATTAAATCACACCCCTCTTCCGACTGCAGCAGGTCCTCGTAGGCGAGATGGCTGGCCAGGCCACCTTTTTCCGACTGCAGCCCCTTCTGGTTGTTAACTCTCCCCTTTTATATGCTTTTCTTGGCATGTGTCGAAATCTGTTGGTTGGTTCTGGTACTTTTCCACCAGACGACCTTTTGCACACGTCAGTTTACTTCATTCAGTCAGGGGTCCTGAAGACAGTTCCATTGTTTAATTAAGTTTGTCGCACACATTGGCTTACTTCATTCGGTCAGGGGTCCTCCAGACGTTCCCTGTCATTGTTTAATTATGTTTGCCTTGCAACACCTCATTGTCTTCTTCCTTATCTGTAAATAGCTTGCAACTGCAGCAGTTCTGTTAATATGGAATTTGCCCAGCAACACGGCCTTCAGTCTCTTAAGGCACGCTGGTCCATTAAAATTTCAGTCAAGCATAATGACAGCCAATCTTAATCAGCAAAAGACATTTTGCTACAGGGTTCACTAACTCTGTATCTTCGATGTCTAACTCTGCTTGCAAGAATGACTTGTATGCCATGGTTTAAAAATCCTTCTTCCAATTTAGCATGGTGCTACTGGAGGGTCGACTACATCAGCTGTCTGATGCCACCTAGGTGACACTCTTCAGATGAGAGCCCTCACCTAATGCCCACAATCCTTTCACAGGAGAAATTTGCACATAATGCCTGTGAAAGGCAGGGGACAGGAGGGTACATACATAGACATTAGTGTGTAGACTTCTTATGCGGATCAGGTGATAGAGCTGTTGGGGAGATACACCGTTCTAGCCATGGAAAATGGCAAGATTGGTGCAGAGTGCAGCAACGGGGAGGAGGAGGAGTAGCACAGGAGAAATATCTTCCTCATAGACCATAATGATGCCTATGATGAGGAAGATGAGCTTCATAAACAGCAGGACACACAAGAATCCCTTGACCAAGATCCTACTCCATGTCCCTCTGCCCAACAGCCCCGATATCATCAGTTGCTTTCTTACTTCGCGCACTAGCTCAGAGCAAGGTGAGGATGTGGCACCAGGTGATTCACAGAACATGAGGGAGTTGAAGAGGTGGGGAGCGGGTGAGGATGTGCCAGCTGACCATGGGACTCAGATCTCATGAGCACTCCCTGAAAAGAAGGATGTTTGAGGAACATTACACCTATGTGTAATTGAGGTTAGTTGCTGAGGGTATATACCCCACCTCAAAAATGGCCCGGGATTCAGTCAGTGCTTCCTCCTCCATAGAAGCACAAACTGCAACCCTGAAGGCAGTAGGGGACAGATTAGACACAAGTGTCTTTCAGCTACTTGGGGCTAGGATACAGGCTACTGTCTCGGGTTTCCGGAGATGTCTGACCAGCTATCCCACTCCTTAGTAACAGATCTAGGGTCCTGTAGATGGACACCGACTGGAGTCAACCTGCATGAAGCTCTTGTATTATCATTATATATGTGTGTTTATTATAAATCATTGCACTATGGTAACTAAAATTAAGTAGAAATTGAACAAGATGGAAAGGGTTAAATATCATGCTAAAGGAAAGAAAAGTATATGTACCTGCAAAGGAAAAATGTGGGTCACAGCTGTAATAGCTTCAATAAGACTGACAGTAATGAACGGTTCATAAGTAGTAAGCTTGACGCTGGCTAAAAACAAAATTGGAAAAAGACTTTGAGACGGCTAAAAATATGATAAGGAAGAAAACTGGTCGTAAACAAGTGGGTTATAAAAGTCCAAAGAAAATAGGTGAAATTGCTGTTGTCAGAAAAGAAGAGCCAGTGGCCGATCAGGAATGCCAAAGAAACGTTAAACTGGGCGAGGGATAGAAAAGTTGACCGGCCATTCAGAGGTAAAGGCCCAGGATCTCTCCAGAGGAAAGCAAGCAGAAAGTTGTTTATAATGTTATGCTGATTATAAACAAACTCAGAAGTAAAAGAACCTAGAGGCTTTGGTCTGGAAATTGGTTCATGACGGACTTCAGGTGGGAACTCACCAGCCTTCATGAACCACTGTGCCAAAACTGATGAGGAAGAGGACCATGTAAAATTGGTCCTTATAAGTCATCAGGACGCAACTGGTGTGTTGGGGATGCCAGTCGTGCCCCAAGAGGCAGTATGCCGGTCACAAAGACAATGAAGATTGGTCTAGGAGAACACCAGCACCGGGCATTCCATGAGTCAGGAAGGGGGGGAGGGGGTGCTGGAGATAGAGGTGGGGAGGGGGGGCGGGCTGTGGGGAGGAGATTGGGAGGGGAGTGAGCTTCCTGCAGTTGTAACATGGAGTTAGAAGGAGCACTCCTGCTCCTTCTGGCTCCACATTCAGGTAAGTAAAATATTTTAAAACTTTTTCAGTGGCAGCCTCCAGCAGTCCATTTAATAAATATTGGTTTGACTACTGGTCACCTGTGGATGTCACAGTCAGTCACCAATATCGGAAAGTTGCCTGAAATAGGCATTAGGCACCTGATTTGTACAGGCAAGGTAGGAAGCGCCTATTTCAGGCGATCACCCTCAATGACTACAAGACACCCTAACCAATATAGCGTGCATTGCATAACCAGCACGGAATGATCACGCACACACCGCCCAACATATTGGGGATTTCAGCAGCTTTTTTCTGCCTGAAAAATAGGTGATTCATTTTCTAGGCTGTAATCTCCTTCCGTTCCTGAGTCACATCAAAACCAAATAAACACGCCAGACAAGTCTGTTACTGACTTCAGTGAAGTATTACATAGTTAAATAGCATTACATAGTATTTACAGCTCAGAAACAGGCCATTCAGCCCAACAGGTCCTTGCCAGTGTTTATACTCCACATGAGCTTCCTCCCACCCTTCTTCATCTAACCCCATCAACATATCCTTCTATTACTTTCTCCCTCATTTGTTTATCTAGCTTCCTCTTAAATGCTTCTATGCTAGTCACCTCAACTACTCCTTGTGGTAGTGAGTTCCACATTCTAACCATTCTCCGGGTAAAGATGTTTCTCCTAAATTCCCTATTGGATTTATTAGTGACTATTTGATAGTTATGGCCCCTAGTTCTGGTCTCCCCCACAAGTGGAAACATCTTCTCTACGCCTACTCTATCAAACCCCTTCATAATCTTAAAGACTTCTATCAGGTCACCCATCAGTCTTCTCTTTTCTAGAGGAAAGAGCTCCATCCTGTTCAATATTTCCTGATAGGTATAACCTCTCAGTACTGGTATCATCCTAGTAAATCTTTTTTGCACATTCTCCACTGCCTCTACATCCTTTTTATAATATGGACACCAGCACTGTGCACAGTACTCCAAGTGTGGTCTAACCAAGGTTTGATACAAGTTTAACATAACTTCTCTACCTTTTAATTCTATACCTCTAGAAATGAACCTCAGTACCTTAGTTGCATTTTCATGGCCTCTGTGTTGCTACTTTTAGTGATTTGTTTATCTGTACTCAGATCCCTCTGCTCCTCTATCACATTTAGACACTTATTTTCCAATGAGTATGTGGTACCTTATCTAAGGTCTTTCTACTACATTACCCTTGTCTATCCGGCATGTGAATTCTTCAAATAATTCAATAAGGTTGGTCAAGCATGACCTTCCCTTTTGAAATCCGTGCTGACTACTGGTTATTATATTTTCAATTTCTAGATGTTTTCTATTACATCTCTATGTAAGGATTCCATTGTCTTTCCTACCAATGACGTTAAGCTAATTGGTCTATATTTCACTGGACTTGTTCTATCTCCCTTTTTAAATATAGGAATTACATTAGCTGCCTGCCATTCCTCTGGCACTATTCTCTATATAGTGGTTAGCACTGTTGCCTCACAGCGTCAGGGACCCGGGTTCGAATCCGGCCTCGGGTGACTGTCTGTGTGGAGTTTGCACATTCTCCCCGTGTTTGCGTGGGTTTCCTCCGGGTGCTCCGGTTTCCTCCCACAGTCCAAAGATGTGCGGGTTAGGTTGATTGGCTATGATAAATTGACCCTTAGTGTTAGGGGGATTAAATACGTGGGGTTACGGGGATAGGGTGGGATATGTGTTGGTGTAGGGGTTACGGGGATCGGGTGGGATATGTGTCGGTGCAGGCTCGATGGGCCGAAATGGCCTCTATCTGCACTGTGGGGTTTCTGTGATTTCTGTGATATATATATATGTAATAGTGCCTCTGCTATCTCTTCCCTAACTTCTTTTAATACGCGTGAATTCATCCGGACCAGGGGTTTTATCCTCTCTAAGTTTGATTAGTTTATCAATTATCGCCCCTCTTTCTATCTTTAAATGTCTTTATATCCTTTTTGATCTCTTCTTCTGATGTCATGCCTACCCTGTTAGTCTGATAAAAACTGAGGCAAAGTAATTATTTAATATTTCTGCCATTTCGCTATCATTACTTGTGAGTTTATCATGTGTATAACTTAATGGCTTATTCCTATCCTGATTTTTATTTTGTTATTTATGTGTCTGTAGAGTACTTTACTATTTCTTTTCATATTCCTTGATAATTTAATTTCATAGATTCGCTTTGTCTTCCTAATTTGTTTTGGCTTCTTTCCTAACCTTTTCATATTCCCTTTTGTCATCCTCTCCTTTTTTGTCTGTTTACTTAGTGTATGGCTTTTTCTTCAGTTACAATTTTGCCCTTATTTCTTTATTCATCCATGGTGTATCATTACATTGTTCTTGCTTTTTAGTGGGATATATTTCTTCTGGACTGTACTGTTTAAATGGTTCCCACTACTGATCTATTACTTTTTTCGTCAGTAAATTTTTCCAGTTTATTTTCTCCAGTTCCATTCTCATCCAATTTATTACTTTGATCTTTGTCTTACTTATGACCTGCTCAATCTTTATCTTAAACCTTATTATGTTGTGATTGCTATTGCCTAGATGTTCCCTTATGCTTACTTCTCTTATCTATTCGGGTTCATTTTTCATTACTAGATCCAGCAGTGCTCCCTCCCTTGTTGGGCTTTTTACATACTGGATAAGAAAGGAGTCCTGCACACATTGTACAATCTCCATTCACTGTAATATATGTAAACTGTCCCAGATGGGTTAGTTGTACCTGGACGGTAATTACATAACAAGGTTTTCGTTTCACAGAACAGCAAATACCAGGCGTCCAGCCTATCCCTTCAGAGCAACTAACAAGTGGAACATTGGAAGCAAGAAAGACCAGGCTGCCCAGGCAGGAGCTACAGAGATGCAGCAAGTCCTTCTCAGGATCAAACTGTCATGAGCGAAGATCCACCTGAGTTCCAGGATCTTTTTGTGCCACAAAAGTAGCCAAACGCCTCTCGCAATACTGGAGTAATTGCAGTGGTGACAAAGGGAGATTCCTAAAAAAAAGTAGAATACATCATTGTAGTCACAAAAGCAATGAGACAAAAGGTGGTTAAAATGTAATGAGCTAAGAAAGAAAGAAAGACAGACTTACATTTATATAGCGCCTTTCATGACCACCGGATGTCTCAAAGCGCTTTACAGCCAATGAAGTACTTTTTTGAAGTGTAGTCACTGCTGTAATGATATTGTTTCCCCAAAGCAATGATATTGTTTCCCCAAAGAGTAAAAACAATAAACAATTTGTTATCCTGTCTTGGCAATCGATAAACAGCTCACACCCATTGTGATGAGCAGTGCCTGATCCCCGAATCTCAACAGTGGTTGTCTAGCAGAGACCCTCTTCTCAGAATGTGAACACAGGAAGATAAAAAGAAAGAGACCGAGACAAAGGGCTCGATTTTACCATTGGTGGTGGGTTGGGAGCGTGTCAAGTAGTTGGCGGGTCCCGGTCCCACCTCCACTGTCGGGCGGGATAAAATTGCGATTTTGCCCCAATTAGGCAATTGATTCCCTGTGTGTGCGCTCCCCTGGCCCAATTAGTCTTTTGGGTCTGAAACTCACCTCTGCTGACGTCCTTTATTCAGCTGCATTTAAGGCCTCCAAGCAGCATTGCTTCATTTTGTGCCTATGTTCTTCCAGAGTGACAACTGCTTAAAGTGTGTGCTACTGCTGAAATGTCGAGCTCAAGGGCCAAGGCCTCACCATGTTTCGATGATGACTCCCTCCATGCTTTAGTGGAGGGAGCCAGAGTTCAAAAGGAGGTGCTCTTTCCTTCCTCTGGGAGGAAAAAACCTCCCCAGCAAACCAAAGCTGTGTGGCAGCAGCTGGCTTACCCGCCTCCGTAAGGTTTTCCTCCTCCTCCTCATCCTCCTCCTCCTCCTCCTCCTCAGCCTCCTCATCTGAGGAGGCTATGTGCTGAGCCACTTGTTCCTCAGGCAGCTACAAGCCACGATGCTGTACGATGTTGTGCAGTGCACAGCAGACCACGACAATTCTGGAGACCCTGGCTGCTGAATACTGAAGGGCTCCACCTGATCTGTCAAGGCATCTGAATCGTATCTTCAGCAAGCTGATGGTTTGCTCAATGATGGATCTGGTCAAAATGTGGCTGGCATTGTAGCGCTCCTCAGCTTCATTCAATGTCCTCCTCAATGGCGTCATTAGCCACGTCTTCAGGAGATAGCCCTTGTCTCCAAGTAGCCACCCAGAAAGTTGGTTTGGCGGATTGAACAGCGGAGGTACACTAGACTGCCGAAGGATGAACAAGTCATGGCAACTGCAAGGGTACTTTGCACAAACATGCAAAATGTCCTTCCTGTGGTTACACACCAGCTGTACACTGAGGGAGTGGAAGCCCTTGCGGTTGACAAAAACAGCTGGGTTGTGATGGGGTGCCATATTTGCAAAGCCAAGTGGCTTGATCCGTCGAGAAGTGGATGTAATTGTGCGCCTTGGCAAAGAGGGCATTGGTTACTTGCATGATGCAAGTATGTGCGGACGACTGGGAGATGTTGCTGATGTCTGCTGATGATCCCTGGAAGGAACCAGAAGCAAAGAAATTGAGTGCGGTGGTGACTTTGACAGCCACTGGTAGGGGGTATCCACCCGCTCCTACGGGCTGCAGGTGTTGGTGCAGCATTACACAGATGTCAGAGACTACCTCTCGCAAAAGTCTCAGCCTCCTTTGGCATGGCTGCTCACTCATGTTGAGGAAGCTGCTCCTCGGCCTGTAAACCCTGTGTTGGGGGTATCGCCTGCGGCGACGTGCTTCCCTGTGCTGATGCCTTCTGCCCTGTGCACCATCAGGTGGGTGAGCAGCAGGTTGCCACTCCTGCTGTTGCTGCTGCTGTTGCTGTTGTTTCTGGTTCTGCTGCTGCCTCAGCTGCTCTTCATCCGAAGACTTGTGCTCCAGAACTAGCTGCGCCCTTAGCCAAGCTGTTCCAGTACAGCTACAACACTGGCATCTACCCGGCAATGTGGAAAATTGCCCAAGTATGTCCTGTCTACAAAAAGCAGGACAAATCCGACCCAGCCAATTACTGCCCCATCAGTCTACACTCAATCATCAGCAAAGTGATGGAAGGTGTCGTCGACAGTGCTATCAAGCGGCACTTACTCAGCAATAAGCTGCTAACTGACGCCCAGTTTGGGTTCCGCCAGGGCCACTCAGCTCCTGACCTCATTACAGCCTTGGTCCAAACATGGACAAAAGAGCTGAACTCAAGAGGTGAGGTGAGAGTGACTGCCCTTGACGTCAAGGCAGCATTTGATCGAGTGTGGCATCAAGGAGCCCTAGCAAAACTGAAGTCAATGGGAATCAAGGGGAAAACTCTCCATTGGCTGGAATCATACCTAGCACAAAGGAAGTTGGCTGTGGTTGTTGGAGGTCATTCATCTCAATCACATGACATCACTGCAGGAGTTCCTCAGGGCAGTGTCCTAGGCCCAACCATCTTCAGCTGTTTCACCAATGACCTTCCCTCCATCATAAGGTCAGAAGTGGGGATGTTCGCTGATGATTGCACACTGTTCAGCACCATTCGAGCCTCATCAGATACTGACGCAGTCCATGTCCATATGCAGCAAGACCTGGACAACATTCAGACTTAGGCTGACAAGTGGCAAGTAACATTCGTACCACACAAGTGCCAGGCAATGACCATCTCCAACAAGCGAGACTCTAACCATCTCCCCTTGACTTTCAATGGCATTACCATTGCTGAATCCCCCACTATCAACATCCTGGGGGTTACCATTGATCAGAAACTGAACTGGACCAGCCATATAAATACTGTGGCTACAAGAGCAGGCCAGAGGCTGGGAATTCTGCGGCAAGAGTCTCACCTTCTGACTCCCCAAAGCCTTTCCACCATCTACAAGGCACAAGTCAGGAGTGTGATGGAATACTCTCCACTTGCCTGGATGGGTGCAGCTCCAACAACACTCAAGAAGCTTGACACCATTCAGGATAAAGCAGCCCGCTTGATTGGCACTCCATCCACCACCTTCAACATTCACTCCCTCCACCACCGGCGCACTGTGGCT
The DNA here is from genome assembly GCF_052327205.1 of Somniosus microcephalus. NCBI lineage: Eukaryota > Metazoa > Chordata > Chondrichthyes > Squaliformes > Somniosidae > Somniosus > Somniosus microcephalus. The sequence goes on from NC_140998.1 coordinate 137,587,747, forward strand.
GCAGTGTGTACCATCTACAAGATGCACTACAGCAACTCGCCAAAGCTCCTTCAACAGCACCTTCTGAACCCGCAACCTCTACCTCTCAGAAGGACAAGGGCAGCAGATGCATGGGAACATCACCACCTACAAGTTCCCCTCCAAGCTACACACCATCCTGACTTGGACCTGTATCGCCGTTCCTTCACTGTCGCTGGGCCAAAATCCTGGAACTCCCTTCCTAACAGCATTGTGGGTGTACCTACACCATATGGACTGCAGCGGTTCAAGAAGGCAGCTCACCACCATCTTCTCAAGGGCAATTAGGGATGGGCACTAAATGCAGGCCTAGCCAGTGACGTCTACATCCCATCAATGAATAAAAAAAAAGAATCTGAGGACCAGGATGAAAGGAAATAAATGATTCCCTTGATGCTGGTAGATACCTCAGTTGAGGAAGCGTTCAGTCAATATGGGGAGAGGGTTTTCCCAGGAGGCCACAATGGAGATGGATCTCATCTTCACTGTAATGATCAGTAACATGTCATTCTAGAATGGTACACTAGGTGGAGCTGTATGTATATAAGAGTTGGGGCTACCCACAATGCACTAGGCTACCCACAAGGCAGTAGTCAAGATGGATGCCTGCACATGAAGTCCACATGGCTGAATAAAGTGACTAGCTCAAGCTAGCTGTTCATAATGAAAATGTCTATTTATTTATGAACATAACATGGTACCAGGAGTGGGGTAAAATCTGCTGAATATTGTGAAACGCGACATGGAGAATTTGAAGCCACCAGAGGGTTTGAAACTCATGGGGAATGTCGACTGCAATTGGCGGACTTTCAAACAACAATTTGAACTCTACATTGCTGCCATCAGGTTCGGTACGAAGCCAGACGCAAGGAAAATAGCGTTACTGCTCATGGTTGCAGGCCCGCAGGTGATAGAGGTATTTAATACATTTGTATTTGATCAAGAGGAGGACAGAGAAAAACTGGACGATGTGCTAAAGAAATTTGATACACATTGTTCTCCCAAAAAGAATGAGACCTATGAGAGATATGTGTTCCGTTCATGGACACAGCAGCAAAATGAGATTTTTGATAGCTTTGTGACCGATCTGAAACTGAAAGCACAGACATGTAATTTCTCTGAACTGAAATCATCTATGATTCGTGACCAGATTGTGTTTGGTATTCATGATAAAAAGGTCAGGGAACGTCTGTTGAGAGAAACCGAACTAACATTGGAAAATGCTGTGAAAATATGCCAAGCCAGTGAGCTAGCTCAAAAGCACGCGAAGACTTTCAGTGAAATTAATAATAATGCAATTGTAGTAAGTGATAGTGCTGCTGTCGGTGCTGTGTCCTACAAAGGGAAGAAACGTGGGCAGAACAGAAATGAAAAGGAATCGGAGGAAGGAATTTTTAATTGTAAATGCTGTGGTTACAAACACCAGTCACGACAATGCCCAGCGTTTGGAAAAATGTGGACAAAATGTCATGGAAAGAATCACTTTGCCAAACAATGCTTTTCAAAAGTAAAAACAAAGAAAGGGCAACAAGTCAATGTGAATGAGGACACCGATTTAAGTGAGACATTTTCTGTAGGAATGGTGTCATGTGACAATATAGAAAAGGATACAGAAAATGTGCAGCCCTCAGGAATGGACAATGCTGAACATAAAGTTAATGCAGTAAAAGAGGACAAATGGATAATGTCACTGCAGGTAAATGGAGCATTAGTTACATTGAAACTAGACACTGGGGCAAAAGCAAACTTAATCAGTATGAGTGACATTAAAAATATGAAAGAAAAGCCCAAAATACAGAAAAAGTCAGTACTACTGAAGAACTATAATGGACAGAAAATAGATAGCTTAGGTGTATGCAGACTTAAAGTGACAGTCAAAGACAAAGTGCATCATCTCATGTTTTCTATTGCGGCTGAAGGGCTTGATTCACTACTAGGTGACAAAGCTTGTGAGGACTTAGAACTGGTCAAGAGAGTCTACTGTATCAACTGTGCCATAAGTAGACCAGATGACTCGGTGGATTCTGTAGTGAGTAATTTCCAGGATGTGTTCAAAGGATTTGGAGTTCTACCATTCACTTACAAGATCCAGCTAAAGGAGGATGCTCAGCCAGTGGTACATGCTCCACGGAGAGTTCCAGCACCCCTGCGTGACCGGCTCAAGAAAGAACTGGACAGAATGACCACACTAGGTGTCATCAGGAAAGTCGAAGAGCCAACAGATTGGGTTAACTCCATGGTATGTGTAAAGAAAAAGAACAATGATCTAAGAATATGCATGGATCCAAAGGACTTAAATGCAAACATAAAACGTGAACACTACCAGATTCCCAAGCGAGAAGAAATCACCAGTGAAATGTCAGGTGCCAGATACTTCACAAAGCTCGATGCCTCACAAGGATTTTGGCAACTAAAACTGGATGAAGAGAGCACCAAATACTGTACCTTCAACACACCATTTGGCAGGTATTGTTTCCTCAGAATGCCTTTCGGGATAATATCTGCATCTGAAATCTTTCATAGAGGGATGGAACACATAATTGAAGGTCTGGAAGGAGTTCGGGTCTATGTTGATGACATCATCATCTGGGGCTCCACACTGAAAGAACACAATGAGAGACTGACTAAAGTGCTACAGAGCATACGCCGGAATGGACTGAAGCTCAGCAAAGCCAAGTGTCAGTTTGGCGTCCAGGAAGTCACTTTCCTAGGAGATAATCTATCTGGTAAAGGAATAGAGCCAGATATGGAAAAAGAAAACGCCATACTCAACATGCCCCGACCCACTGACAAAAAAGGAGTGCTACGCATCATGGGGAAGATAAACTTCATTGGAAAGTTCATTCCTAACTTGTCAGCCAAGACAGCCTGTCGGGGCCCCCTCCGCCTGATTCCCTGCCCCGTCCGACTTTCGGACCGCCGTTTCCACGCGCCCCGCTTCAGTCCCGCCCGCCGCTGGCGGGACTGCTCGTCGGAGCACTAATCACCAATGATCACCTTGTTAAGGACGATTTTCCCGTGCCGTTGCGACTTTGGGGCTTTCCCCACCTGAAACCTGCCTGCGGGGAACCCCGCCGATGAGAGCTGGCGTGAAAACAGCTGGCTTGCTTGCTTGCAGCAGCAGGTCGCTGAGGGCTGAAGAGATTTAAAGAGGCAGCATTTGCAGGCTGCAGGGCCTTGTTGATCAAGGCTTGGGGGAACTATTTGAAGCCTGAGGAGCAGCTGCAGAAAGTTGGAGCCTCACACACTTCTTCAGTGTGAGCTCCTGGGAAGCCCCTCTCACCACACTAACTCAGGACCTCCTCAACCGAGGCATCTGCTAGAAGCATGGGAGGCCTTTGGCACCTTCCCTTCCTGGCATTAGAGGATCTCCAACGGCAGAGGTGGCAGCAGCAGAACCAGGAACAGTAGGATGATTACCAGGAGCACCAGGCTGCTGCTCACTCACCTGAAGCTGCACAAGCCAGAAGGGGCCAGCGCTTGGAAGTGGCTTGAGAGCACCTTGCTGCGCTTTAGGGGGCCAGTGGGACCCGTTTCTGCACTGGCAGTCCTACTCAGAAGGACTTCCATGAAGATCTGGTTTCTCTGTTCAACAGATGGCCAACGCTCTTCAAGAGATGTCATTCTCTTATGAGCACTCACCATGTTTTCCGTACCCTGGCGAGTTATCTCCTGCATGGAGGTTGCCAACCTTTCCATGGTGATGCGTTCATGCGCCAATGACTCCACAAAGGCTCTGCTCATGGTCGCTATGGACTCCTCCATTTGCTCAGCACTCGCAGCGACCCTGGAGACAAAACCTGCCAGAGACTCCTGCATCTGTGCATGGAGATCCATCACCTCTTCTCTTGCGGATGGACCCAGAGGCAGAGGGTCGTCATGCAGCACAGCTGAGCTGAGCTGGTAGAGTACTGCGCCCTCCGACAAGGACTCTCCACTGCTGTCCCTGTCTCCAGAATCTGCTGAGGCTCACTTGTGAGCTGTGAAACACCAGGTGACAACACTACTCTATGTCCCGAAGGTCCCCCCGAGGTGTGAGTGTCTGCGCTGGTGCTGGGTGCGCTTACTTCTGCTGATGCTGTGCCCTCAGAGGTTGGAGCTTCCTCTGAGGAGTCTGGCTGCACAGCCTCTTCCTCCTCCACAGTGAGGACGGGGGCTCTGGATGGTACTGTGGGTGAGTAAAGGAAGGAGATAGAGATGTAATGCTAAGGTTCTTCTGGTGACTCCCAGTGAGTTGGCATCTGCTGACACCTGCATCCATGCAGCATTGGTCTCAGTGGGAGGCCTCTTCCTCCCTGACCTAGGGAAGAGGACCTCCCTGTGGGCCCCAACCCCATCCAATAATGCCTGCAGTGAAGCCTCGTCGAATTTGAAGGCAGCTCGGCCTCTGCCGCTGGCAGCAGCTGGTGCAGGCTCCTCTGCCATTGTGCAAGAGGGTTGAGAAGCCTGCAGAGGTGGAGAAGCTTGCTGGACACTTTGAAAGCACCACGAATGATGACATCATAGTGTGGGGATTTCTGACTCGAATTGGACAATTAGCAAGGCTTCCCACATGCTGGGAATTAATTGCCCACTTGAGGGAAGATTGCGTGGAGCTGGCTGACACTTTTTTAAGTGTGTCAGAAACCCCACATTCGGGGAAATCCGACCATTCCCCACACAAGCCGAAAATCGGGGCCATAGTGTTAGCAGATGCACTATCCCGAGCACCCAAATGAGTCATGTGAGCTCTACTGAGGAAGACGTGGATGTTCATGTGAGTATGGTCACTGCTGCGCTGCCCGTGTCAGACACAAAATCAAAGCAAATAGCAGAAGAAACAGTAAAAGATACAGTGTTACAAACAGTAATAGAGAACATTCATCATGGTTGGCCAAAAGGTTCCTGTCCAAAGTACTTTCACATAAGGTCAGAGTTGAGTGTCGCAAGTGGACTATTACTAAAACAGAACAGAATAGTCATTCCACAGGCTCTACATCAAGGCATGCTCAAAAGGATTCATAAGGGACACCTCGGAATTGAAAAATGCAAAAGGAGAGCAAGAGACACTGTTTATTGGCCTGGCATAAATAAGGACATTGAGAACATGATAGGCAAATGTGAGACATGTCAGAAACACCAAAACAAACAAGCAAAGGAACCAATGATAGTAGCTGACTTACCAACAGCAACATGGCAAAAGGTTGGTATGGACCTCTTTCATTTGAATGGTAAAGACTATCTAATAGTGATTGACTACTATTCTAACTATCCTGAGATGGCGCTGCTCTCAAGCACATCAGCAAGCAGTGTCATAGTGCATGTTAAATCTATCTTCGCCAGACATGGAATTCCCAGGTTTGCCGTTAGCGACAATGGTCCATGCTTCAACTGTAAGGAGTGGCAACAGTTTGCAGCACATTATGACTTTCAACACATCACATCCAGTCCTCTGTATGCTCAGTCGAATGGTAAGGCAGAGAAAGGTGTTCAAGTTCTCAAACAGCTACTGAAGAAAGCATCAGAAAGCAAGTCTGATCCTTATCTCGCCCTGCTGAGCTACCGAGCCTCACCTATAGACTCTGGTTCTTCACCTGCTGAACTCCTAATGGGTCACAAGTTGCGTACCATGCTACCCTGCTGTGCAAAAGAAAAGCAGAGTAAGGAACTGAGACAGAGACTTCAACTGTTAAAGCTGAAACAGAAATCACACTATGACAAGTCATCCAAAACTCTGAAACCATTGACAAGGGATGATGTTGTCAGGATTGAGGATCCAGATGCATGGAACAGGAAAGCTACAGTTCTTGAGGAAGTAGGACCAAGGTCATACACTGTTAGAACTGAGGAAGGACAGATTCTCAGGAGGAACCGCCGTTCCCTCCTGAAGAAACAAGAAACTATCCAAGAGCAGATCGATGACAATGCCGCAACTGAATCTTGTCACTCACCACCAAAACAATCTAACACAAACACACATACAGGCTCTCATGAAAACACATCAGACTTACCTGTGCTGAGAAGATCGACACGTGAAGTAAAAAAGCCTGATAGACTTAATCTTTGAGTATAAAGTAAAGCTTTGAAAATGTGTTGACTGTTGTGAAAATGTTTTTGTTTATAGAGCACTAACAAAAGTGTTACTGATATCATCTTTATCGTGTTTCTTGAAAGTTGATTGATATTGATTTTGTTTAACCTCAAAGAAAGGGGGATGTAATGATCATGTCATTCTAGAATGGTACACTAGGTGGAGCTTTATGTATATAAGAGTGGGGCTACCCACGATGCACTAGACTACCCACAAGGCAGTAGTCAAGATGGATGCCTGCACACGAAGTCCACATGGCTGAATAAAATAACTAGCTCAAGCTAGCTGTTCATAATGATCATGTCTATTTATTTATGAACATAACATTCACCACTTCCTGTAGTGTATGTACCCATCTACCTTTAAGAGAACTATTGTATGTAACCATTCACCTTTAAGAGAACTACTTTAGGTGTGGCACTACTTGTTTGGCTTCTGTATACTGTAATACCGACGGTGACCACACCGGTATATAAGTGTTGTGGCATGATTCCTTGGGCAGATTCGCCCTGACCTTCAAATAGTAAAGACCTGTTTGTTTGTTATTCCTGAAGCCTGTGTCGTTATTAACTGTACAACCCACAGACTTTACAGCGGCGACGAGTCCGATCGTACCCTGCGGCAAGACTACCAAAGCAACTAAAGAGCGTCGAAGAGAGGCAACCGCCCTCGTCGTTCTGCTGGAAGAAAACACGAGGCCGCAGCAATCGAAAGGAGGAAGACTTTAGCAACAAAAGCTTCCATCAGCAACAGGCACTGACTACCCTTCTACCACGGTGCGGAGTGAGCCGATCAGCAGGAAACAAGGCGGCCGCGGAGACTGTGAGTAGGGGAAAGTGTAAAGAATATCCGGAGGATAAGGGCTGTGCACTTGACCACGGTCGAGGGGGAGTGGAGCCGGTCAGAAAGTCGGGTCCAACGGCGTCGTGAGACAGCCGGACCGCGATCGGCGGGAAAAAGCCGGGCAGCGACCGAAGCCACAAAGCGCTGAGACCGGGAGCTGGCGCGGGAAGAGAGAAACTCAGCCGCAGCCGGGGAGGGAAGCACCGGACTGCGTGAGGGCTGGGAGGCGAACGGGAGCCGGGCGTGTGGGAGAGGCAGAGCCAACCAAAGGAGGCTGCGCGAGAGCCAGTCCAGCGGCTGAACTGTTCTCCACCAACGGGGTACCCAGCGCCGGTAGAGCCGAACGTGGGGGAGAGAGAGACAGAGCCGAGCAAGGGGAGAGAGACTGCGCGAGAGCCAGTCCAGCGGCTGATCTGTTCTCCGTGAACGGGGTACCCAGCGCCGGTAGAGCCGTGCGAGCGGGAGAGAAAGACAGAGCCGAGTAAGGGGAGCTGTGCGGAAGCCAGCCCAGCGGCTGAACCTGTCCGCTGTGGGGAAAGCGTACCCCTCCCACCAGGGAAGAAACGCGGGAAGCCGCCATTAGGCGGAGAAGACGACAGACGCGGGAAACCGCCATTGAAGGGGCGGGGAGAGAAGGAAAGAGCGGGAAACCGCCATTTTCGCGGGAAAAACCGCCATCTTAGAAATAAATAAATAATAAATAAGAATTTAAAGAAATACTTGTGCTGCTCCCAAGGAAGGAAGATGCCTAAGCGAGGGAATATTAACGATTTTAATTCTGAGATAGAAGACTGGGCCACGTACGTGGAACGCATCGAGATCTATTGTGAAGCCAACAAAATAGAGGAAGACGACAAAGTGATAACATTGCTAAACTCGATGGGCGCAAAGACATACGGGCTCTTGAAGCATCTACTAGCACCAGCTAAACCGGCGGATCAGACTTTCGAAGAGATTGTGGCTGTTCTGAAGGACCACTTGAACCCCACACCGTTGATGTTGGCTGAAGGATTCAAATTCTATGCAAGAACGCAACGGAAAGACGAAAGCAACGCGGAATATTTGGTCGAACTGCGTAGGCTAGCGAAATGCTGCCAGTTCGGAGGGAATCTGACAGAGGCACTGCGAGACAAGTTCGTATGCGGATTGTCCAAGGAAGGGACGCAAAAGCGACTACTCGAAGAGAACGACCTCATACTTGACAGGGCTGTCCTTATAGCCGCATCGCACGAAGCCGCAGCGAAAGGAACGGCGGAAATGCAGCTAAAGGCAGCGGCACTCGGGGTGGACCAAATTACCTCAAGTACAACAAAATGCTATCGTTGTGGGAAGACAACACACGACCAGAATCAATGCTGGTTTAAGAACCAAGAATGTAGGAAATGTGGCAAACTGGGTCACATCGCTAAGGTATGCCGGTCAGGGAAGAAGACCAACAACCAAAGGAAGCCACCACAAGAAAAGTACAACAAGGTACACAAGGTGGCTGAGAAGAGTTCAGACGAACAGAATTCAGACTCAGACTCAAACAGCCAGGAGCTGGGTAGTCTGAGAATTCACAATGTGAGTAAGGAAGCTGACCTACAAACTATCTGGGTCATACTAAAAATAGCTGGAGTCCAAGTAAGAATGGAGTTGGACACTGGATCAGCTCTATCAGTCATAAATCGAAGGGACTACCACCGGCTATTCTCTCACATACCCTTAAGAAATACCAAGTTCGTATTGCAGACATACACGGGGCATAAGGTATACCCCATGGGGAAGATAAGAGTCAAGGTGAGAGATAGGGGTAAAGAACACCCAAGAATGAACTTGTACGTATTATCTGAGGGAGGACCACCACTTCTAGGACGAGAGTGGATCAAGAAAATAGACATGGAATGGCACTATCTAAAAGCCATAATGAGTGAGGACTCGGTGCAAGCTATCAGCTCAGATTCTGAAACGGATGACGATAAGACCAACTCAAATATGGAAGACAAGGCTAAAATGAACTTGCCGACTATGGTGGAGAAAACGAAGACATGCATAAAGGCTTATGCTACCGAGAAGAATAAAGCTTCAGAGCAGAACTCCAGTTTGACAGAGAATTCTGAGCCTGTTCAAGTTAAGGACTTATCCACGACGGAAGAACACCGAACTCGGACTCAAACTTATTTCAAAGTACGACAACAATTAGAACAGTTGAGTTACCATCTCGTACAAGAGATGAAAACAATGGAAAAGTTCTGGGACACCGAATGGGAGAACCTGGAAAGACAGCAGAGGCAGCTAGCTCAAGCAAAGAGCGACCATAGAGCCATCGTGACCAAGTACCGATCACATCTCCCTTATGATGTTCAGGAGTTAGAATATTTGCATGATCTAGAGATACAGCATAAAGGCAAACCACGCTACACTGAGGATTTTGTTCTGCAATTGGAGACGGAGCTAGTGCAGGCAAGGTTTGTTAAGTATGTGTATTGTATTGAACAATTAACACAAAGACTTAAACGTATATCTCAAACAGGTCTTTACTGGTTGGAGGTAGGGACTACACGTAGGTCTTTACTTCATGCCCACAGGCGGGAACTGAGGGGAGATCAGTACCCACAGTACTATTTATACCCCTATGGCCAGGAGTGGTACTGCGTATCACTACGCCCTACAAGTAGTGCAGTCCTGTCCATAGGTTTAAAGTAGCACACATATTACATACACAACATTCCTCCCTTCTTAGCTTTACAGTCATCTCCCCATTTAACATAACGTAATAACATATATACATATATAACTTCAGGTTTACATAACAGAATAACATAGATACATAGATAACTTCATGTCAAAACAGATCACAGAATCAGTCTCTGCGGAAAACAGTTCACAGATTCAATCTCTGCGGAAAATAGTTCACAGATTCAGTCTCTGTGGTGTAGTCGGTTCACGTTGCTGGAGTGACTCATTCAATAGTCCTTCCATGGATTTAACAGCTTGAACTTCCGAACTGATTTGGCTCCGTTCAGAGGGACCACGTGTGTGATCTGGTAGGGGTGATAATGGTTCAGATGGTTATCATCTTCTGCTTCGTCTTTTCCTTTTCTGCTTCTTAGAGACTCTCTGGGCTCCCCTGTCAGCTGCCAGCTGTAGCGCCACCATCTCCCTATGTTCCTTAGACTTTCAGTGATTCATCCCGATTTCTGCACTTTGGGAGTTTTCATCACAAGCTGGGCAGACCAGGTCACTATAATATTCAGTGTCACTCAATAGGTCATGGTAATATTCGGTGTCGTCCTGATCTAGGCCAGCGAGAGGGTCTTCTATTTCCTCCATACCCAGCTGGGCATTAGCCAGCTTTTGTTCCAAGTCCAGACATCTTTCCTGAAGAGACTTCTTCATGCGTACCTCTTCATCCAGCTTTTTCTGGGCTTTCAGCAAGTCGTTTACTAATGACCTCATTTGAGATTTTACTACTTCAACTTCTTTTGGAGATTGATTGATCGGACTATTCAATCCCTCTACCGTAGCAGCTGTTTCAGCGGTCTGTTGTTCTACGTTGACGTGAGTCAGCGTACTTTTGGCATCCAAGGGCTGCTCTGTTGCAGTCATCTCAGTCTGTGTTGCCACCTCAGCTCTTACAATAACCTTTGAGAGCTCCGAACCCCTTTCGTTTGAATATTGAAGTTCGTGTTCAAGTTTTTCCCATTTCAGAGTCCTGTCCTTCAGCATATGCAGGAGTTGGCTGACCGTTAACTCCTCTGACATCAGACGTTTTGTGTGCTCCTGCTCCATTTGCTCCAGCAGCTGCTTCTGTTGTCTTTCCAGATGTTCCCACTCTATATCAAAGAACTCTTTCGTCGCGTTCATCTCTTGCTCAAAACGGCGAATCATTTGTTCTAATTGCTGTTGCAGTTTGAAATGGAGTTTAGTTCTAGCCCAGTGTCCCTCAGAAATGTGCATGTCAGTAGACTGGACAGACTCAGAATTCTCTATCTCAGTGGAATTCTGTGCTGAAACTTTGTCTTTTGCACACGGGTTGGTCTTACCATCATCAGTTCCAGAGTCTGCGTTGATTATGTTCACCGAGTTCTCACTCGTTATTGTTTGTAGGAAATGCCAGTCGATATTCATTTTCCTAATCCACTCCCGTCCTAATAGTGGAGGACCTCCTTCAGATATCACATATAAGTCCATTATTTGACTTTCTTCGCCCTTGTGGACCACTGTGACCTCAATTTTCCCGATGGGGTACACTCTTTGCCCCGTGTATGTTTTCAATATGAGCTCCGTATCCTGTAGGGGATTATGTTGGAATAACCTTCCATAATCTTTCTTATTTATGACCGTCAATACCGATCCAGTGTCCAATTCCAGTTTTACTTGGACTCCTTCTATCTGAAGAGTGACCCAAATTGTCTGGAGGTCTGCACCCTTACCCACGTTGAGTACCCTTAAGCTAGCCAGTTCAATACTGCTTAAGCCAGCCAGTTCATTACTGCTAGCGTCTGAATCGGACTCCTGTTCGGCCACCTTGTGTACTTTTGCGTATTTTCCTTGCGGCGACTTCTTGTTGCTGGTCTTCTTCCCTGACCTGCACACTCTAGCTATGTGTCCAAGCCTACCACAAGTTCTACATTCTTGGTTTTTAAACCAACACTGGTTCTGATCATGCGTTGTCTTTCCACAACGATAACATTTGCCAGAACTCACACCCAATTTGTGTGCACTGAGCTCCGGTGACCGTAGCTGCATTACTGCCGTGCCTCTCGCTGCGGCTTCGTGTGCTGCTGCCATAGTGACCACCTTCTCAAGCGTCAGCTCATTCTCCTCGAGCAGTCGCTTTTGTGTATCCTGTTTAAATAAACCACACACAAATTTGTCTCGTAGTGCATCTGTCAGTCCCGTTCCAAACTGGCAATATTTCGCTAATTTACGCAATTCCAGCAAATATTCAGCATTGCTTTCATGCTGTAGCTGCCTTCTGTCATAAAATTTAAATCGTTCCGCTAGCATCAGCGGCGTGGGGTTTAGATGATCTTTCAGGACAGTAACAATCTCATCGAACGTCTTATCCGCCGGTTCATCTGGTGATAACAGGTGTTTCAATTGCCCGTATGTCTTCGCACTCATTAAATTTAATAATGTTAGAGCTTTATCTTGGTCACAAATTTTATTGGCCTTACAATAATTTTTTACTCTTTCAACATATATGGCCCAATCTTCGAGGTCACTATCAAAGGTGCTAATATTCCCATGTTTAGGCATTGTAGATTTGCAATTTCTCAGATTTTATTTTCTTTACTTGTTATCAAAGATGGCAGCTTCCCGCTCTTGCCGTCGTCCTCCGCCGCCGTCTCCCTTCAGCCCCGAGTGCGGCCCTTATCTCCGCCGCGATCAATGGCCCGCGCTTTTCACCGTGGCTCTCGCGCCTTCAGTGTCTGCCGACGCTGCGCCTTTCAGCCCGAGTGCGGCCCTTATCAGGGATTGCGATTGATGGCCCTTATCTCCCGATCGCGATCGCCCTTGTACCTCCGACTTCCCCCAGCCCTGTCTTTGCAGCCAACGCTGCTCGGCTTACCCACCACCGAGGTTGAAAAAGAAGCTGCAGGATGTCTTCTGTCCTCCAGTTTTCAGTCGCTGATGGAGGCTTCAGGGTCCTAATGCCTGTCGCTTCCAGTGGGGTGGTGCGGTTTGAAACCTCTCTTCAACGTCCTGTCTGTGGACGAAGCCGCCGTGGAATAACTGCCGCAGGGTAAGAATCTGACTCGTCGCCAGTGTTAAGTATGTGTATTGTATTGAACAATTAACACAAAGACTTAAACGTATAACTCAAACAGGTCTTTACTGGTTGGAGGTAGGGACTACACGTAGGTCTTTACTTCATGCCCACAGGCGGGAACTGAGGGGAGATCAGTACCCACAGTACTATTTATACCCCTATGGCCAGGAGTGGTACTGCGTATCACTACGCCCTACAAGTAGTGCAGTCCTGTCCATAGGTTTAAAGTAGCACACATATTACATACACAACAAGGTTAAGAGAAGCTGAATCGCAGTGTGCACTTAAAGATATGCAGAAAAAAATCTTGGACATGGAAAAGAGAAACGCTTCTTTACTTGATGTGATTAATGTGGCCATGTTGCAAGAGGAGCTTATAGGGGCGAAACTGAAAGAAGCTAAGCAAAGGATGTTGGAACTTGAAACACAGAACTAAATCAGCAGTAACCAGCTATGTCGAGCAGAGAAGGAGTGCTATGGTCTACATGAGAAGGTGCAATATCTCTCAGCCCAGAATAAGGGACTACTCACTCAGTTAAATGAAAGTAAACGGAAAATGGCTGAGATAGACTGCAAGAATAAAGAAGATTTGATGGCAGTGAGACTTCGAGAGGCAGATAGCATAGCAGCCTTGGCTGGACTCCAACAGGAAATTGCGAAAGAAGCAAATGAAGAGGAATCTTCAGGAAGCCAGGATGTTATTCCAGTTCTTCTCTACGACTCCTTACAAGCAGAGTGTGAGAAGTTGAAAGAACAGTATGAACAGGCCCAGGCTACAATTCTGGAGGGGGTTAACTCGGCAACCTCCGAAAAGCTAGTTTCAGTAGAAACATATGAACAACTAAAGGTTGAACATGAGCAAGAAGTCCAAAGGCTGCAGGAAATTCTTGATGAGCTCAAGGCCAAGACAGACTCATCGGTAGAAGTTCCATCCATAGATGAGAAATTAGAGGTGAAAGACATGGCAGAACATGAAAGACAAGATGTCCAAGAACTCATAAAAATATTGAAGGAAACCCAAGACAAATATGAGGCGGCAATGACCGAGGTTCAACAACTTGAAGAACAGATTCAACTGGGAATCCTTTCAGTGGAAGAAAAGGAAACTGTAAGAAACACAGAGACTGTAAGAATGGTCCCTGAACATGAGCTAGAGAGCATCAGGGCGCAACTTTTCCGAGCGCTGAAAGCCAAAGTACAAGAGGAACAGAAGGTGGAAGCATTGGAGGAAAAGGTGGATGAAATGGAGAAGACTCTGATCCACAGTGTTCCCGTGGAAGAGTTAACGGTCAGCCAACTCCTTCATATGCTGAGGGAAAAGACTCTGCAATGGGAACAATCTGAACACGAGCTTCAATCTTCAACGGGAAGGAGTTCAGAGCTCTCAAAAGTTTGGGAAATAGCTGACGTTGCAAAACAGACTTTACTGGGATGCCAAAAGTACGCTGAATCACGTCTATGTGAACAACAGAATGTTGAAACAGCTGCTCCAGTAGAAGGATTGAATAGCCCGATCAATCAATCCCCGAGGGAAGGGGAAGTGTTGAAATCACAAATGAGGTCATTAGTGAAGGATTTGCAGGAAACCCAGGAAGAGCGGGATGAAGATGAATGCATGAAGAAGTCTTTTCAAGAAAGATGTCTAGGGAAGGAACCACAGTCAGCTAACGTCCAGATGGGTAAGGAGGAAGTAGAAGGCCCTCTCGCTGGCCTAACTCAGGACGAACCCGAATATTACCATGACCTGTTGAGTGACACTGAATATTACGAGGATGTGGTCTGCCCAGTTTGTGATGAAAACTCCCAAAGTGCCGAAATCAGGATGAAGCACTTAAAGTCGAAGGAACATAGAGAGTTGGTGGCGCTACTGCTGGCAGCTGATAAGGGAGCCCCGAGAGTCTCCAAAAAGCAGAAAAGAAAAAGAAGAAGCAGAAGATGATAACTATTGCAAATATTATCGCTTCTACCAGATCATGCGTGGACCCTACGAAAGGAGTTAAATCAGTTGGGAAGTAGGAAAATATCAAGGCAACCCAGTTGTTGTAAAAGTCAGCACTGCTGGTTCAGCAGGACGAAAGTTCAAGCTGTTACGTCAAGAAAAGGATATGGAGGAGTCACGCTAGCAATGTGAACCATCTACACCAAAGAGATGTTGTTCGGACCGAGTCAAGATCAGAGACTGTTCCCGCAGAGACTGAACCTGTGAACTGTTTCCCACCGAGACTATGTCTGTAAATTGTTTTATATGAAGTTGAAGATATGTTATGTTTAATGGGGACTCTGTATGTAATAAGCTAAAAAGGGAGGATTGTAGTGTATGTACCCGTCTACCTTTAAGAGAACTATTGTATGTAACCGTTCACCTTTAAGAGAACTACTTTAGGTGTGGCACTACTTGTTTGGCTTCTGTATACTGTAATACCGACGGTGACCACACCGGTATATAAGTGTTGTGGCATGATTCCTTGGGCAGATTCGCCCTGACCTTCGAATAGTAAAGACCTGTTTGTTTGTTATTCCTGAAGTCTGTGTCGTTATTAACTGTACAACCCACAGACTTTACACTTCCAAAATCAGTAGGCTTGTAAAAAGTTCTCCAAGACCTGAAAAATCAAAGTTCTGCCACCTACATCGGATCCTTGTTGCAAGTTTTGTTTTTGTGCTGGAGCTGCAGCTGTCAGGAAGCCAGCCACTTGTCAACCCGCCACACTTAGCTGGCGTGGTTTGGTAACGACGTGGAACACGCTGAAAATGTGGTAAAATTTAAAAGGCCAGGCAAATTAGGATTACACAGGCAGTTAACAAGCAGTTAACTGCCTTAAGGACCTATCCCGCCGCTTGGTGGCGGGACCGACAGGGAGTCTGCAAGCCCGCCTTCGGAAAAGTTGGACGGAGGCGGGTTGACGGCAGGATCAGAACCCGCCGGCATTTTTTTCAAATTTACTACCTGATCCGCCTCCAACCCCGTCCCCTCAGCACTGGCAAAATCGAGCCCGAAGGCTTTGAAAGAGAAAGCTGCAAGGGAGGGCAGGTTTTTGCCAGACTCAGAAAACAAGTTGTACTCATTGAATTAAGTGAGTTTGATCCTAACTTGCTGTGAAATAAAGCAGCTTAACGATTTGTATTTGGCCTCATCGTATGAGGTGTTTACTCGGTCCACCTTCATAAAGCTTAGAGAGGCTTCCTGTGGGTACATGTGAAAAACACAACATCCAGTTCAGATCACAAGGAAGTCCTATTGTTACACCCCTAGATTATGCTATTGTACAAACAGATATTGGTTAATGTAAGTCTACTCTGGCATATAAGGGCCATGAGAGCCTTGTATGGGAGTGACTGACAACAACAACAACTTCCATTTATACAGCGCCTTTAACATAGTAAAACATCCCAAGACGCTTCACACAAGTAAACTTTAACACCGAGCCATGTAAGGAGACATTAAGACAGGTGAGGGTCAAAGAGGTAGGTTTTAAGGTGCATCTTAAAGGAGGAGAGAGCTGGAGAGGTTTAGAGAGGGAATTCACTGACACCACTGAACTCTAGAAGGTATCTACAGCAGACCTGGAATTGTAACAATTATAAATGACTGAACTATCAGAGGACTTTGTCCTAGAAGATGTTTAAATTATACACATTAAAAAAATTAGTAAGACTTGGGCAACAGTCAACTTGCTTGTGTGCATGGAAGGTCAATGTCTCCTATTATTATGTCTTTGAACTTAATTGATTGACAGCTTTTCATACAGAGGCCTTTTGGTCTGGGATTCGACTGGTCTCCTGCTATAACATTGGCGGGAGACCAGTGAAGCCCCCAAAGAAATAGGGGAGACCCACATACGTTAGATCTCCATTATTTCTGTGGGTTTCCTTGTAAGTGTAAGCTGTGGCTCAGTTGGTAGCACACTCGCCTCTGAGTCAGAAGGTTGTGGGTTCATAGTCCCACTCCAGAGACTTGAGCACATAAAGCTAGGCTGACACTCCAGTGCAGTGCTGAGGGAGTGCTGCACTGTTGGAGGTGCCCTCTTTCGAATGAGACGTTAAACTGAGGCCCCATCTGCTCTCTCAGGTGGACATAAAAGATCCCATGGCACTATTTCGAAAAAGAAGGAGTTAGAATATATTCAAGAAGGAGTTAGATATATTTCTTAAGGCTAAAGGGATCAAGGGATCTGGGGGGAAAGCAGGGACAGGGTACTGAATTTGGATGATCAGCCATGATCTCATTGAATGGCGGAGCAGGCTCAAGGGGCCGAATGGCCTACTCCTGCTCCTATCTTCTATGTTTCTATGTTTTAAGAGCAGGGGAGTATTCCCCGGTGTCCTGGCCAATATTTATCCCTCAACCAACATAACAAAAACAGATTATCTGGTCATTATCACATTGCTACTTGTGGGACCTTGCTGTGTGCAAATTGGCTGCCGTGTTTCCCACATTACAACAGTGACTCCACTTCAAAAGTACTTCATTGGATGTAAAGTGCTTTGAGACAGCCGGTGGTCATGAAAGGCGCTATATAAAAGCAAGTCTTTCTTTCTTTCTTTAAGAGCAACAGTTCTGATCAATCAATCAATACAACTTGTTTTCTGAGTCAGGCATAAGCTTGCCCTTGTTACTTTTTCTTTCAATACCTGGCCGATGGTCTCTTTTTATCTTGTTGTGTTCACACTCTGACTTCACACCTTCAATTTGCCCTAATATTTCTTTGTACATTTGCCACATGACACCGGCCAAAGCATTTTGGGGTAAAAATTCCTTACAAAACAAATGACAGGGTGGAGTGAGGGAGGAGAGGGAGGAAAAAGCAGCATGGTACGAGCCCAGAGCTTGGGCGGATGTCTTCAGCTGTACTCTTTCCCACCCCCTCAATGTTCTCATTGCCAATGATGTCCAGCATGGTCTCATCAATGGGAGTCAAACGATTGAAATTTCTGGGTCCTCCTGACATGCATTTTCCCTCATGTTATGAGCTAAAGCACCTTCCAAACAGAGCAGCATTATTAAGACTTTAAAAGTTCCATAACTATTTACAGTAACACCCAAGTTCCCATCCTACATCCCAGTGTGTGTGTGTGTGTATCAGTAAATAAACCATACACTATACAATTAAGTTGTGTTAGAATGATTTACTCTGTGAATCGCTTTTAAGATGCCAGCATGCCGTAAGTTTTAACTGCAGGTTGCAGCATGAATGTGTACCTTGCTGGGTGATGGGTGATAAGCAATGAAGGAGCTCTAAGGTAGTCTGATGCCTTTGCATGGACCAGCAGGAAATGTGTAGCCGGTTTCCAGTCTATATTTTGTAGCCTGCATAATTGGGGCATATACATGCTATATGGTGTTATTGGGCAAATTTATCTTGACAGCCTTCGTAAAGTCTTTAATTTTCTTCCAAACCTTTGAGTACAATACATAAGAATGACCTTGGCCACCACCCCTGCCAGATATGCTACACTGCTTTCTTCGGAACAGATACCTTGACATGCCGAACAAGACAATAAGTCTTATACCCACCTTAGGCAAAAGCTCCTATGCTTCAGCATCTATCAAAAGGGGGTGGTGGGTTTGGTTCCTGCATTGCTCCATCACTTGTTATACCCACTGGTTTTGCCCTCCAAATTATTTTTACCCTTCATTTTTGGCTACTTACTGCTTTTCTATTTTTCCTACCAAAGTGGATAACTTCACATTTCTCCACATTATATTCCATTTGCCATGGTCTTGCCCACTCAATTAGCCTATCTATATCCCCTTGAAGCCTCCTTGCATCCTCCTCACAACTTACATTCCCATCCAGCTTTGTATCATCTGCAAACTTGGATAGATTACATTTGGTCCCCTCATCCAAATCATTGATGTAGATTGTGAATAGCTGAGGCCCAAGCACTGATCCTTGTGGTACCCCACTAGTTACAGCCTGCCAATCCAAAATTGACCCGTTTATTCCTACTCTCTGTTTTCTGTCTGTGAACCAATCCTCTGTCCATGCTAGAATATTACCCCCAATCCCATGAGCCCTAATTTTGTTTAATAACCTCTTGTGTGGCACCTTATCAAATGCCTTTTGAAAATCCAAATACACCCTATCCACTGGTTCCCCCTTATCTATTCTGCAAGTTACAACCTCAAAAAACTCTAATAGATTTATCAAACATGATTTTCCTTTCATAAATCCGTGTTGACTCTGCCCAATCCGATTATTATTTTCTAAGTGCCCTGTTACCACGTCCTTAATAATAGACTCTAGCAGTTTCCCTACTACTGATGTCGGGCTAACTGGTCTGTAGTTCCCCTCCTCTCCCTCCCTCCTTTCTTAAATAGTGGGGTTACATTTACTACCTTCCAATCCATGGGAACCATTCTAGAACCTATGGAGTTTTGGAAAATGACAACTAATGCACCCACTATCTCTAAAGCCACCTCTTTCAAAACCCTAGGATGTAAGCCATCAGGTACAGGGGATTTATTGGCTTTCAGTCCCATTAATTTCTCCAGTACTATTTTTTTACTAATACTAATTTCTTTCAGTTCTACATTCTCGCTAGACCCTTGGTTCTCTATTATTTCCGAGAGGTCTTTTGTGTCTTCTTCTGTGACAACAGACACAAAGTATTTGTTTAATTTCTCTGCCATTTCCTTATTCCCCATTATAATTTCTCCTGTCTCAGCCTGTAAGGGACCCACATTTACTTTCACTAATCTTTTCCTTTTTGCATACCATAAAAGCTTTTACGGTCTGTTTTTATGTCTCTCGCTAGTTTACTCTCATATTCTATTTTCCCTTTCTTTATCAATTCGTTGGTCCTCCTTTGCTGAATTCTAAAATCCTCCCAAACCTCAGGCTTACTACTCTTTTTGGCAACATTATAAGCCTCTTCCTTTGATCTAATACGATCTTTAACTTCTCTTGTTAGCCACGGTTGGACCGCTTTTCCTGTGGGGTTTCTGTTTATGGAATGTTTATTTGTTATAAATTATGTATTGATTCTTCAAATGCTAGCCATTGTTTGTCTGCCGTCATACCTTTTAATGTAGTTTCCCAATCTACCTTAGCCAACTCGCCCCTCATAACTATGTAGTTTGCTTTGTTTAGATTTAAGACTATAGTTTCGGATTTAACTAAATCACTTTCAAACTCAGTATAAAATGTTATCATATTATGGCCACTGTTCCCTAAAGACCCCTTTACTACAAGGTTATTAATTAACCCTTTCTCATTGCGCAATACTAGATCTAAAATAGCCTGTTCCCTAGTTGGTTCCCTATTTGCTGAATTGTAAAATCTTCCCAATCCTCAGGCTTACTACTCTTTTTGGCAAAATTTTAGCCTCTTCCTTTGATCTAATACTATTTTTAACTTCTCTTGTTAGCCACGGTTGGACCACTTGTCCTCTTGAAGTCTATCACTATCCTCCTCACTGTTCACTATACTTCCAAGTTTTGTGTCACCTGCAAATTTTGAAATTGTGCCCTGGACAACCACATCCAAGTCACTAATGTATATCAAGAAAAGCACTGGTCCTAGAACTGACCCCTGGGGAACACACATGGCTAATCTCATCTTGGGCTCAGCTCCATTTCCCTGCCTGCTCCCCATAACCCTAATCACTCCTTTATTGTTCAAAAATATGACTATCTCCACCTTAAATACATTCAATGACCCAGCCTCCACAGCTCTCTGGGGCAGAGAATTCCATAGATTTACGACCCTCTGAGAGAAGAAATTCCTCCTCATCTCAGTTTTAAATGGACAAACCCTTATGCTGAAACTATGCCTCCTAGTTCTAGATTCCCCATGAGGGGAAACATCTTCTCTGCATCTACCCTGTCAAGCCCCCTCAGTATCTTATATGTTTCAATAAGATCACCTCTCATTCTTCTAAACTCCAATGAGTATAGACCCAACCTGCTCAACTTTTCTTCATAAGTCAACCCCCTCATCTCAGGAACCAACCTCGTGAACTTTCTCTGAACTGCCTCCAATGCAAGTATATCCCTCCTCAAATAAGGAGACCAAAACTGTATGCAGTACACCAGGTGTGGTCTCACCAATATCCTGTACAGTTGTAGCAGGACTTCCCTGCTTTTATACTCCAACCCCCTTGCAATAAAGGCCAACATTCCATTTCCCTTCCTGGTTACTTGCTGTACCTGCATGCTAACTTTTTGTGTTTCATGCACAAGGACCCCCAGATCCCTCTGTACTGTAGCATTTTGTAATCTCTCTCCATTTAAATAATAATTTGCTTTTTTATTTTTCTTACAAAGTGGATAACCTCACACTTTCCCACATTATACTCCATCTGCCAAATGTTTGTCCACTCACTTAGCCTATCTATATCCCTTTGCAGATTCTTTGGGCTGGATTTTGCCATTGGTGGCGGGTTGGGGGCGGGTCAGGTGGTTGGCGGTTCCTGCTCCTGCCTCCGATGTCAGGCGGAATAATTTAGTGATTTTGCCCTAATTGGGCAATTGATTCCCAGCGTGTCTTTTAGCCCTGAAACTCGCCTCTGATGACGTCATTTATGCAGCTGCATTTAAGGGCTGCAAGCAGCCTTGGTTCATTTTCTGCCTCAGAACTTCTATTTGCGATTCTTCTAACGGATTTGTGCTCCTGATATGTCTACTTCAAGGCCCAAGGCCTCACCACAGTTTGATGAGGACTCCCTCCATGCTCTGTTGGAGGGAGCCAGAGCTCAGAAGGAGGTGCTCTTTCCTTCATCTGGGAGGAAAAAATCTCCCCAACAGACCAAAGCTGTGTGGCTGCAACTTGCTCAGGAGGTCAGCTCCAGGTCAATGTGCAGCAGAACCTGGCTGCAGTGCCGAAAGAGGTTCAATGACCTTCTCCACACAGGAAAAGTGAGTATAGCATCACCTTTACCCTCATTCTGCTCCTCATCACCTCCACTCTGTATTGTCAACCTCCTCCTCCACATCCAACTTTACCCTTACATCCCTGCACCCTTAACCATCGCTCTCTCTCTCTATCACAGAATCACAACAGTGCAGATAGAGGCCATTTCGGCCCATCGAGCCTGCACCGACACATATCCCACCCGATCCCCGTAACCCCTACACCAACACATATCCCACCCTATCTCCGTAACCCCACACATTTTAATCCCCCTAACATTAAGGGTTCATTTATCATAGCCAATCAACCTAACCTGCACATCTTTGGACTGTGGGAGGAAACCGGAGCACCCGGAGGAAACCCACGCAAACACGGGGAGAATGTGCAAACTCCACACAGACAGTCACCCGAAGCCAGATTCGAACCCGGGTCCCTGGCGCTGTGAGGCAACAGTGCTAACCACTATGCCACCGTGCTATGTACACATTCACTTAACTATTCGACTATGCTGCCCTCACACTCCCAATCACTGTTATGCTATGAAAACAACTTACAACACACAGGGAGGGCGCTTGGTCTTGGGACCTCACTCCATCTTTGTGTGATTCTCTACACTCACTCCATCATTCTCACTCAAACTCCACTTGTGTCCCTCATTGCAGGAAAAGAGAGCCCACAATAAGAGGGAAAGGGCTGAGGGAAAGGGCTGAGGAGGCGGCCCTCGAGATCGTGGGAGCCGAGGAGGATGTGCAAGTGGGGGACAGACAGACGGGTGCATCAGAGCAAGCTGGTGACAGAATAGTTTTGTATCTCTCTCATTGACATTGCATGAGTGACTGATATTGATTCTGATGCTCCAACAGATTGACTTATGATCATCTGCACAATTCCATGTGCATGCAACGCTTATATCACATGTCTAACTCTTTCCTTTACTTCCCCACAGGACCATCGACAGCCCCCCTCCCCACTGTCCAGGAGGAAGAGCCTGAGCCAGAAGACTCCTCAGAGGAAGCTGCAACCTCTGAGGGCGCAGCGTCAGCAGAATTAAGTGCACCCAGCACCAGTGCAGACACTCACACCTCGGTGGGGCCTTTGGGACATAGAGTAGTGTTGTCACCTGGTGTATCACAGCTCACAAGTGGGCATCAGCAGATGGTGGAGATAGGGACAGCAGTGGAGAGTCCTCGTCGGAGGCCGCAGGGCGCTCCTAGCTCGGCTCAGCTGCATGTCGACCCTGTGCCTCCGGGTCCATCCAGAAGGAGAGCGATGATGGAACTCCAGGAAGAGGCGCAGGAGTCTCTGGCAAATTTTGTCTCCAGGGTCACTGCGAGTGTGGAGAGGATGGAGGAGTCCATCGCTAACATGAGCAGAGCCTCTGTGGAGGCATTTGTGCATGAACGCATCACCACGGAAAGGATGGCAATCTCCGTGGAAAGGATGGCTACGGTAGAGGAGAGGATGGCTATGGCCATGGAGGTGCTAAGTCGCCAGAGTGTGGAAAACATGGTCATTGTTCAGAATAGACTGACATCTCTGGAGGAGCGATGGGCAGCTATTGAGCAGAGCAACGAGAGCTTCATGGAAGTCCTCTGGAGGAGGACTGCCAATGCAGAAACGTGTCCTCATGGCCCCCCTGAAGAGCAGCAAGGTGCTGTCAAGCCGCTTGCTAGCTCTGATGTGGGGCTAACCCATGGGAGGGATGTTGGTGGCAGACAACAAGGAAGTGGGGGCTCCTCTCCAAGTGCTCACACTCCCATGCCACTGCGGAGCCCTTGGTCAGAGCCCCACCAGAGTCCTCACCCACATGGGCACCTCATCTCCTGCACAGCCGCAGGAGCAGCAGACTGTTGGCGAGCCCTCACAGGCTTGCAACCCCAGAGGACACCCGCCAAAAGTGTCGAGGCAGGAGCAGCATGAAAGTGAGCAAGGGGCCGCCACATCTGCTGAAGCCACAAGGGAAGCACCATATAGGAGCACGCGTAAGAGGAAGATAAAGCACAAGTAGTCACAAGGGTAGTCACTTGGGTGTTCTGTTGTGTTTAATTGTGAAATGCCATCCTTTACTGAATGTTATAAAATGAAGTGATGGCAAACTGTTGAACATAAGAACATAAGAAATAGGAGCAGGAGTAGGCCAATCGGCCCCTCGAGCCTCCTCCGCCATTCAATGAGATCATGGTTGATCTGATCCTAACCGCCAATCCACTATCACAGAACCATCTCCTGAATCTAACAGAATTAGACACACGAAATAGGAGCAGGATCAGGCTACACGGCCCCTGCGCCCGCTCCGCTACCCACAGGGCCATGACCGATCCGAACCTAGACTCATGTCCAAATTCCTGCCCGCTCCCCGTAACCCTTAATTCCCTTTACTTCTAGGAAACTGTCTATTTCTGTTTTAAATTTATGTAACGATGTAGCTTCTACAGCTTTTTGGGGCAACATATTCCATGGACCTACCACCCTCTGAGTGAAGTAGTTCCTCCTCATCTCAGTTTTGAAAGAGCAGCCCCTTATTCTAAGACTATGCCCCCTAGTTCTAGTTTCACCCATCATCGGGAACATCCTCCCCGCATCCACCCGATCCAACCCCTTCACAATCTTATATGTTTCAATAAGATCGCCTCTCATTCTTCTGAACTCCAATGAGTAGAGTCCCAATCTACTCAACCTCTCCTCATATGTCCATCCCCTCATCCCCGGGATTAACCGAGTGAACCTTCTTTGTACTGACTCGAGAGCAAGTATGTCCTTTCTTAAGTATGGACACCAAAACTGTACGCAGTATTCCAGGTGCGGTCTCACAAATACCTTGTACAACTGAAGCAATACCTCCCTATTTTTATATTCTATCCCCCTAGCAATGAAAGTCAACATTCCATTGGCCTTCTTAATCACTTGCTGCACCTGCATACTAACCTTTTGAGTTTCGTGCACCAAGACCCCCAGATCCCTTTGTACTTCAGTACTTTCCAGTTTCTTGCCATTAAGATAATAACTTGCTCTACGATTTTTCCTGCCAAAGTGCATAACCTCACACTTTCCAGTATTGTATTCCATCTGCCAAATCTCTGCCCACTTACTTAGCCTGTCTATGTCCCCTTGCAGGTTTTTTATGTCCTCCTCACTCACTACTTTCCCTCCCATCTTAGTATCATCTGCAAACTTTGATATGTTACACTCGGTCCCCTCCTCCAAATCGTTAATATAGATTGTAAAGAGTTGGGGACCCAGCACTGACCCCTGCGGAACACCACTAGTTACTGATTGCCAGTCTGAGAATGAACCATTTATCCCAACTCTCTGCCTTCTGTTAGATAGCCAATCCTCTATCCATGCCAGAATATTACCCCCAATCCCGTGATTTTTTATCTTAAGCAATAATCTTCTGTGTGGCACCTTGTCAAATGCCTTTTGGAAGTCTAAATACACTACGTCCACTGGTTCCCCTTTATCCACCCTATATGTTACTTCCTCAAAGAACTCCAGCAAATTTGTCAAACATGACTTCCCCTTCATAAAACCATGCTGACTTTTTCCTATTAAATTATGATTATCCAAATGTCCTGTTACTGTCTCCTTAATAATGGACTCCAATATTTTACCTACCACAGATGTTAGGCTAACCGGTCTATAGTTTCCAGCCTTCTGTCTACTGCCCTTTTTAAATAAGGGTGTTACATTAGCAGTTTTCCAGTCTGCCGGGACCTTTGCCGAGTCCAGGGAGTTTTGGAAAATTATTACCAATGCATCCACAATCCCTACTGCCACTTCCCTCAAGACCCTAGGATGTAAGCCATCAGGTCCAGGTGATTTATCCACCTTGAGTCCCATTATTTTACCGAGTACCACTTCCTTAGTGATTTTGATCGTGTTTAGCTCCTCCCCCCCTTTAGCCCCCTGTTTGTCCAGTGTTGGGATATTCTTAGTGTCTTCTGCTGTAAAGACTGATATAAAATATTCATTCAGTGTTTTTGCCATCTCCATATTTCCCACCATTAATTTCCCGGTCTCATCCTCTAAGGGACCAACATTTACTTTAGCCTCCTTTTTCTTTTTATATAACTATAAAAACTCTTACTATCTGTTTTCATATTCTTTGCTAATTTACTTTCATAATCTATCTTCCCTTTCTTAATCAATCTTTTTGTTATTTTTTTGCTGTCTTTTAAAGTTTTCCCAATCCTCTATCCTCCCACTAGATTTGGCTACCTTATATGCCCTTGTTTTTAGTCGAATACTATCCTTAATTTCTTTACTTAGCCACGGATGGCTGTCTTTTCTTTTACACCCTTTTCTTCTCAGTGGAATATATATTTTTTGGAAGTTGTAAAATAACTCCTTAAATGTACACCACTGATCATGTATCATCTTACCCTTTAATCTATTTTCTCAATCCACTCTACTCAATTCCGCTCTCATACCTTCATAGTCTCCTTTATTCAAGCTTAGCACGCTTGTTTGAGATCCAACCTTCTCACCCTCTAATTGAATATGGAATTCAACCATGTTATGGTCACTCATTCCAAGGGGATCCTTTACTAGGACATTTTTAATTAATCCTGTCTCGTTACACAGGACCAGATCTAAGGTTGCTTGCCCCCTGGTCGGTTCAGTTACATACTGCTCAAGAAACCCATCCCTAATACACTCAATGAACTCATCCTCAAGGCAGCCCTGCCCAATTTGATTTGTCCAATTAATATGATAGTTAAAATCCCCCATAATTATAGATGTTCCCTTATTACAAGCCTCAACTACTTCCTGATTGATACTCCGTCCAACAGAGTTGCCACTGTTCGGAGGCCTATAGACTACGCCCACTGTGATAATAATAATAACTTCCGGGAAGTTATGTCATCACTTCCTGTGAACTGTGAACTATGAACTATGAACTGTGTACATACCTCACTTCCTGTCATATGTCACTTCCTGTTGGACTGGTATAAATACTGGTCTGTTCAGTATTGTAAGAGGCTTCTACCAGAGGCATGGTAAAGACCTCTCTTGTATATAGTGTGTTTATAAGTTACTTAAAGCTTACTTTAAAGTTACTTGATGGTAAGACTCCTTTTTTCTTACATCAATTTAAGTAACTTAGTATTTACACTCACAAATACTAGACCTTCGGACAAACTCGGAGTTAAGGATCCAGGGAACCACCCATCATGGAGAGAGTCCTTAGACCTATTCGTCTGGACTTGGACCCGAATACACCAGCAGCTGGCAGGGTATGGAAGCATTGGTACTGTACTTTTGAGAATTTTCTGGATGAATGTAAAGCGGATGCTCCTGCTAGATTGAGGATACTTATCAACTATGTGACCCCAAAAGTGTTCGAATATGTTGATGAATGGGATTACGATGAGGTGATTTGGGCCCTTAAGAAACTGTATGCCAAGACTCCAAATGAGGTCTATGCTAGACATCTACTGGCCACAGCCCAACAAGGGCCAGGGGAATCAATTAATGAATTCCTGCAAGAACTTCGCAGGCTCAGCATAGATTGTAACTTTCAGGCAGCCTCAGCTGAGCTGTACCGCGAAGAAATGATTTGTGATGCTTTCATCTGCGGGATTGCCTCTCCATTTATACGCCAGCGTCTACTAGAAAGTAAAACACTTGAGCTACAAAAAGCTTTTGACCTAGCTTGTTCTCTGGATTTGGCAAAGAGAAATGCAGACCTCTATCAGCTGCCCAGATCTCGATCTGCTGCTGTAGCTGCAACCAGACAATTCAAGCGGTCTCAGGTGAACCCTATCATGGGGGAATCTAATTCTGATAATTCTGATGAAGAAGAGGAGGATGACCCCACTTTAGCAGCCTCTTGGCAATCTAGGAAGGAATGCTTCTTTTGTGGAGATGCTTTTCACCCTAGGAAAACCGGCCCTGCTCGCAATGCAATCTGCAGTTATTGCAAAAAAAAAGGACACTTTGCTAAAGTTTGCCTATCAAGGGCCTCTACGAGGGCCAATCCAGCTAAGGCCTACCGAACTGCCCCAATTAGGGCCTATCAAGATGCTCCAGCTAGGACCTATCAAGCTTCCTCTCGAGCTCTCTCCTGAAGAAGCACACCGAGAGTTTTAGCCACTCTCTGTGCAACGACACCAATTACAGCTGCTTTCCCACAGAACCTGTCTCATGCAGCCACAAAAATTTCAATTATAGGGCATACCTTAGATGCCTTAATTGACTCAGGAAGTACTGATAGTTTCATTAAGGAACAGATTGTTGCGAAATTGAAATTACATGTCTTCCCATCGGACCAGGCAATTGCAATGGCTCAGTCATCACTTAATACCAGAATCTCCGGCTTTTGTGTTGTTGATATGACACTTCATGGTCGTATGTATCCCTCCACCCGACTTTCGGTGCTCAAGGACTTATGTAGTGATCTCCTCTTAGGGCTGGACTTCCAAAAACAGCATAAGAAACTCACCATTGAGTTTGGTGGATCCAAACCCGCACTTACTATTTCTAATATACCGTCTAAATTATCGTTTTGTGCATTGTCAGCAGCTTCACTTGATGAACCCTCATTATTTGCCAGTATTCCGCCTCGATGCAAACCAATAATAACGAAATCGCGGCGCTTTAATCAGGAAGACCAATCTTTTATTGCGGCTGAAATCTCTCGACTTCTAGCAGAGGATATCATCGAACCATGTTCGTCGCCCTGGCGGGCTCAAGTCGTCATTGTCAAGAACCCTCTAAAACCTCACAAACAGCGACTATGCATCGATTATTCGCAAACCATCAATCAATATACCGACTTGGACGCCTACCCATTGCCATGCATTGATGATATGGTTAATAAACTGGCCAAATACAAAGTGTTCTCAACTTACGATTTAAAAAGTGCCTATCATCAGGTACCCTTGAAGGTCTCAGATAAGCAGTACACGGCCTTTGAGGCTAATGGACGGCTGTACCAATTTTGTCGCCTCCCATTCGGGGTTACTAATGGAGTGGCTGTCTTCCAACAGGCAATGGATGGCCTGGTTAAGCAGGAAAACCTAAGGAACACTTTTCCCTATCTTGATAACATTACCATTGCAGGTCACGATCAACAGGAACACGACGCCAACCTCCAAAAATTTCGGGATGCCCTCCATTGCCGTAATTTGACCCTGAATGAATCCAAATCTGTTGAGTCGCAACCGACCATCAACATCCTTGGCTACTGCGTAGGCAATGGTATCATTAAGCCAGACCCAGAAAGACTTCGCCCGCTCCAAGAGCTCCCGTCACCTAAGAATCCGGCTTCTTTACGTCGGGCTCTCGGTCTGTTTGCATACTACGCTAAATGGATTCCTCATTTTTCGGACAAAATCCAACCCTTGCTGCATGCTAGATCATTTCCACTGGGAACAGCGGCTGTTGCAGCCTTTAACCTTCTCAAAAAACAGTTGGAGAAAGTGTCTCTTCACTCCATCGATGAGAATCTCCCTTTCGTGGTTGAATGTGATGCCTCGGAGGTGGCGATCTCGGCTACTCTGAATCAGGAAGGTCGTCCTGTAGCATTTATGTCCAGGACCTTACAAGATGCCGAGCTACATTATCCTCCGGTTGAGAAAGAAGCCACAGCCATCATAGAGGCTGTACGGAAGTGGAACCATTTTCTAGCTCGCCAGCACTTTACATTGATCACGGACCAACGATCAGTCGCCTTCATGCTCGATAATCGAAAACGAACCAAAATT
Source organism: Somniosus microcephalus (assembly GCF_052327205.1). Lineage (NCBI taxonomy): Eukaryota > Metazoa > Chordata > Chondrichthyes > Squaliformes > Somniosidae > Somniosus > Somniosus microcephalus. Next base: position 137,617,000 of record NC_140998.1, read on the forward strand.
AAGAATAATAAAATACAACTTTGGAGGATGGAACTGGCCTCTTTTGGTTATACCATTCTCTATCGGCCTGGCAAGGAGAATGTGGCCCCGGACACCCTCACACGGGCATTCTGCTCCACTATGTCATCCTCTACTCTCATGGATGTCCACAATGGATTGTGTCATCCTGGCGTTACGCGCATGCTACATTTCGTACGATCACGGAATCTCCCTTTTTCCACTGGAGATGTAAAGAAAATATGCTCAGAATGCCGGCTTTGTGCGGAATTAAAACCTCAGTTCTTCCGTCCCTCAGATGGTATACTCATACATGCAACCCAACCGATGCAATGACTTAGCGTCGATTTTAAGGGCCCAGTGCCCTCTTCAACTCGGAACACATATTTGCTCACCATGATCGACGAATATTCACGTTTTCCGTTTGCCTTCCCCTGCTCCAATATGCTGGCGTCCACAGTAATCTGCTGCCTTGAGCAGGTATTTTCTCTCTGTGGCATGCCGGCTTATATTCACTCAGATCGGGGTCCATCCTTTATGTCAAGGGAACTCAAGGACTACCTCTCAGAACGGGGAATTGCTACAAGCAAAACAACACCATACCATCCCATCGGAAATGGGCAGGTAGAGAGGTATAACGGTATCATCTGGAATTCCGTACGTCTCGCTTTAAGATCTCGGGGCCTACCAGACCAGCAATGGGAAACAGTGCTTCCGGATGCATTGCACTCTATACGGTCCCTGCTTTCTACAGCCACAAATACTACACCTCATGAGCGGTTCTTTGGATTCCAGCATCGCTCATCTCATGGGACATCACTCCCGTCATGGCTAACTACTCCTGGACCTGTATTACTCCGAAGATACGTTCGGACGTCTAAAAATGACCCTCTCGTAGACGAGGTCGAACTAACCGATGCCAACCCCACCTATGCAAACATACGATATTCCGACGGCCGAGAATCTACCGTATCATTACGGGATCTGGCTCCCTGCCCACCAGGACCTAGTGGGACATCGGGTGATGGCATTTCACCAGGAAACTCTTGGGACCTATCGGGTACCCCTCTCCAGGATCCTGATCGGACACCAACTAGCTTGGTGCCGGTAGAACCCCGTACTCAAGGTTGCGACCCTCCCAGTACCGCGCATGAAAGTACTGATTCGCCACAGACCAGCTCTGCACCTCCCTCTGAACAGAGGTAGTCCGACTTTGAACCTATTGGGGCTCGTACTCGAAGCCATGATCTCCCCGACCCTTCACAGGGCAATCCAGGCCACACAGACTCTGACCAATGGCCAACCGCATGTAAGCGGACCAGCGACCCTCTACGACGGGAATCCAAACGGGTGCGACTCTTCCTTGTTCGGCGGCTGCGGACCAAAAGGTAGACCACAGCCTCCTAATCCTGCAGGAGGGAAGAATGTGATAATAATAATAACTTCCGGGAAGTTATGTCATCACTTCCTGTGAACTGTGAACTATGAACTATGAACTGTGTACATACCTCACTTCCTGTCATATGTCACTCCCTGTTGGACTGGTATAAATACTGGTCTGTTCAGTATTGTAAGAGGCTTCTACCAGAGGCATGGTAAAGACCTCTCTTGTATATAGTGTGTTTATAAGTTACTTAAAGCTTACTTTAAAGTTACTTGATGGTAAGACTCCTTTTTCTTACATCACCCACTAGTGTTTTTTTCCCCTTATTATTCCTTACCTCCACCCAAACTGTTTCATTATCCTGATCTTTTGACCCAATATCATTTCTCTGTATTACAGTGATTCCTTCCTTTATTATCATAGCCACCCCACCTCCCCTTCCTTCCTGCCTGTCCTTCCTGATCATTAAATAACCTGGTATGTTTAATTCCCAGGCATTGTCACCCTGCAGCCATGTTTCTGTAATGGCCACAAGATCATACCCATATGTAGTTATTTGTGCCATTAACTCGTCTATTTTGTTACGAATGCTACGTGCATTCAGATAGAGAACTTTCAAATATGTTTTGTGACACTTAGTTCCTGCTTTTCCCCTTTTTATTACTTTACCTTTTACTCCATACCTTCTGCCCCTTCCTGACATGCTCTGGTTTTTAATTTCCCCAATGCTACCTAAGTCTATGACCTTCTCTGTTGTCATTTTTATTATTTGCTCTCAAGGAACCTCCCCCCCACTAGTTAGTTTAAAGCCCTCTCTACAGCCCTAGTTATATGATCCGCCAGGACTCTAGTCCCAGCACTGGCCAAGTGAAGCCCGTCCCAACGGAACAGCTCCCTCCTGCCCCAGTACTGGTGCCAGTGTCCCAGGAAGCAAAACCCATTTCTCCCACACCAGTCTTTGAGCCACGCATTTAACTCTCTAATTTTATTTGTCCTAGCCAAATTCGCTCGTGGCTCAGGTAATAATCCAGAGATTATTACCCTTGTGGTTCTGCTTTTTAATTTGGCCCCTAGCTGCTCAAACTCCCTCAGCAGAACCTCCTTCCTTGTCCTATCTATGTCGTTGGTACCAACATGGACCACGACAACTGGATCCTCCCCCTCCCACTCCAAGTTTCTCTCCAGTCCAGAGGAGATGTCCTTAACCCTGGCACCGGGCAGGCAACACAGCCTTCAGGACTCTCGCTCTCGGCTGCAAAGAACTCTATCTATCCCCCTAACGATACTATCCCCTACCACTACAACATTTCTTTTAACTCCCCCCACTTGAATGGCCCCCCACTCCACGGTGCTGTGGCCAGGTTGCTCATCCTCCCCGCAGTCCCTGTTCCCATCCTCACAGGGAGTAAGAGCCTCGAACCTGTTGGACAAGTGCAAGGGCTGCGGCTCCTCCAACACTACCTCCTGGATCCCCGTACCTGCCTCACTTCTAGTCACACCATCCTGACCCTGGCCACGGACTACATCTGAATTAATTAATCTAATTGGTGTGAATACCTCGTGATACACAGAGTCCAGGTAACTCTCCCCCTCCCTGATGTGTCTCAGTGTTTGAAGCTCGGACTCCAGCTCTTCAACACGGAGCCGGAATTCCTCGAGCAGCCAACACTTACTGCAAATGTGATCACCGTGAGCATCAATGGTGTCCACCAGCTCCCACATATTGCAGCAGCAACACATCACCTGATCTCCCATTCTATGTAATTAATTAAATTTATTAATATTATTCTTAAATACCCTCTGCCCCGATTCTAGATGGTGAATATCACACTTTAGAAACTATAAACCAAAGAGATTTAAGCTTAAAAAGGGAGAAATACTCAGCAACCACTTACCCGCTTTCTGGTGACGTCACACTTGGATTACTTTTTACCTCTCTCCTTCCCTCCGAGTTCCCAGACTGGAGACTGGTAAACCTTACCTGGTCTCTGGGGCCTTTTATAGCCCCGCTCTGCCGCTCGAGTTTCCCGCCGACGCTGTGAGGCCTTACCTGGTCTCTGGGGCCTTTTATAGCCCCGCTCTGCCACTCGAGTGTCCCGCCGACGCTGTGAGGCCTTACCTGGTCTCTGTGGCTTTTATAGCCCTGCTCTGCCACTCGAGTTTCCCGCCGACGCTGTGAGGCCTTACCTGGTCTCTGGGGCCTTTTTATAGCCCCGCTCTGCCGCTCGAGATTCCCGCCAACGCTGTGAGGCCTTACCTGGTCTCTGGGGCTTTTATAGCCCCGCTCTGCCGCTCCAGATTCCCGCCGACGCTGTGAGGCCTTACCTGGGTCTCTGGGGCCTTTTATAGCCCCGCTCTGCCGCTCGAGATTCCTGCCGACACACTGAGGCCTTACCTGGGTCTCTGGGGCCTTTTATAGCCCCGCTCTGCCGCTCGAGATTCCCGCCGACGCACTGAAGTTCTGGGCTGTGTCATTTCGCAAATGGAAGTTCCACATTGAGGGCTCAGGGCGAATTGGATTTGTCATGATGGTGGTCAGAGTGATAGGAAGCCACGGGTTCTTGTCTATTGTCTATGGTGTGGTAAGTAGGTGCAAGCCAAATGTGTTTGATTGGGCAGCCTAAGCAAATCTGGCCAAGATGAGTGCATCCCTTGCATCCCGGGCAGCAATGTTCTCACGTGCTGCTGCTGCGGATTGATGCACCTCCGCAAGGTCTTCGTTCTCGCTCTCCTCCTCCTCATCATCCTCCTCCTCCTCATCCTCATCCTCATCTGAGGAGGCTGTGCACTGAGCCACTTGTCCCTCAGGCAGCTGCAAGCCATGGTGCTGTGCCAAGTTGTGAAATGCACAGCAGACCACGACGATTCTGGAGACCCTGGCTGCTGAGTACTGCAGGGCTCCACCTGATCTATCAAGGCATCTGAATCGCATCTTCAGCAAGCCAATGGTTTGCTCGATAATGGATCTGGTCGAAATGTGGCTGGAGTTGAAGCAGGCCTCAGCTTCGTTGGATGGCCTCCTGAATGGCATCATTAGCCACGTCTTCAGGGGATAGCCCTTGTCTCCAAGTAGCCATCCGCAAAGTTGGTTTGGCGGACTGAAGAGCGGAGGCACACTAGTCTGGCGCAGGATGAAGGAGTCATGGCAACTGCCAGGGAGTTGGCGCAAACATGCAAAATTTCCTTCTTGTGGTTACACACCAGATGCACGTTGAGGGAGTGGAAGCCCTTGCCATTGACAAAAAGAGCTGGAATGTGATGGGGCGCCTTAAGGGCCACATGTGTGCAGTCTACGACGCTCTGCACCCTTGGCAAGCCTGCCATATTTGCAAATCCAACCACACGCACGGTTATACTTGCTTGATCCTTGGAGAAGTTGAAGTAATTGTACGCCTTTGCAAAGAGGCCATCGGTTACCTGCATGATGCAAGTGTGTGTGGCCGACTGGGAGATGCCACTGATGTCTGCTGTTGATCCCTGGAATGAGCCTGAAGCAAAAAAGTTGAGTGTGCTGGTGACTTTTACGGCCACTGGTAAGGGGTGTCCACCCGCTCCTCTGTGCTCCAGGTGTTGGTGCAGTATTACGCAGATGTCACCCACTACCTCTCGCAAAAGTCTCAGCCTCCTTTGTCACTGCTGCTCAGTCATGTTGAGGTAGCTCATCCTCTGTCTGTAAACCCTGTTTTGGGGGTATCTCCTGCGGCGACGTCCTTCCCTGCGCTGGCGCCTTCTGACCTGTGCAGCTTCAGGTGGGTGAGCAGCAAGTTGGCGCTCCTGTTGTTGCTGCTGCTGTTGTTCAGGGTTCTGCTGCTGCCACGGCTGGTCTTCGTCCAAATCTGAGGTCAAGGAGGAAAGGAAATAAATGGTTCCCATGCTGCTGGTAGATACCTCAGTTGAGGAAGCGTTCAGTCAAGATGGGGAGAGGGTTTTCCCAGGAGGTCACAGTAGAAATGGATCTCAGCTTCAACACTTCCAAAATCAGTATACCTGCAAAAACTTCTCCAAGACCTGAGAAAAGAAAGTTCTGCCACCTGCAAATGATCCTTGTTGAAAACTCCATTTTTATGGTGGAGCTGTAGCTGTTAGGAAGCCAACCACTTGTGAACCCGACAGGATTAGCTGGCATGTTCCAGGAGAGACATGCAGCATGCTGGAAATGTGGTAAACTTTGAAAGGCCTCTCAAAATGTGATTATAGAGGTTGTTAAGTAGCAGTTAAGTGCTTTAAGGGCCTACCCTGCCGCTTGGAGGTGGGACCGAAACGGAGTCTGTAAGCCCGCATTCGGGAAAGTTGCGCAGAGGCGGGTTGAAGGCTGGATCAGAACCCACCGCCATTTTGTGCAACTTTTCCACCTGACCCACCTTCAAACCCGCCTCCTCGGAGCTGGCAAAATCCAACCCTTTGTGTCCTCTTCACAACTTGCTTTCCCACCTATCTTTGTTTCAATCAGCAAATTTGGTTACATTACACTCAGTCCCTTCATGCAAGTCATTAATATAGATTGTAAATAGTTGAAACCGCAGCACTGATCCCTGTGGCACCCCACTAGTTACCGTTTGCCAACCGGCAAATGACCCATTTATCCCGACTTTCTGTTTTCTGTTAGTTAGCCAATCCTCTATCCATGCTAGTATATTAAAACATAAGAACATAAGAAATAGGAGCAGGAGTAGGCCATTCAGCCCTTCGAGCCTGCTCCGCCATTCAATGAGATCATGGCTGATCTTCTGCCTCAATTCCATTCACCGCCCTATCGCCATATCCCTTGATGCCCTTGCTAGTCAGAAATCTATTGACTTCTGTTTTGAATATACCCAATGACTGAGCTTCCACAGCCCTCTGGGGTAGAAAATTCCAAAGATTCACCACCCTCTCTGTGTGAAGAAATTTCTTCTCATCTCAGTCCTGAATGGCCTACCCTTTATCCTGAGGCTGTGGCCTCTGGTTCTAGACTCCCCAGCCAAGGGAAACATTCTCCCAGCATCCACCCTATCAAGCCCTATAATAATTTTGTATGCTTCAATGAGATCCCCTCTCATTCTTCTGAATTCAAGAGAATACAGGCCTAGCTTACTCAATCTCTTTTCATACGATAGTCCCGCCATCCCAGGAATCAACCTCGTGAACCTTCGTTGCACTCCCTCTATGGCAAGTATATCCTTCCTTAGGTAAGGAAACCAAAATTGTACACAGTAATCCAGGTGTGGTCTCACCAAGACCCTATATAATTGGAGTAAGACTTCTTTACTCCTGTACTCAAATCCTCTTGTAATGAAGGCCAGCATACCATTTGCCTTCCTAATAGTTTGCTGCACCTGCACATTCACTTTCAGTGACTCATGTACAAGGACACCCAGGTCCCTTTGAGTATCTGCATTCCCCAATCTTTCACCATTTAGGAAATACTCTGCCTTTCTGTTTTTTCTACCAAAGTGGATAACTTCACATTTATCCACATTATATTCCATCTGCCATGTTCTCGCCCACTCACTGAGCCTGTCGAGATCCCCTTGAAGCCTCTTCACATCCTCTTCGCAACTGACACTGCCACCTAGCTTTGTATCATCAGCAAATTTGGAAATGTTACATTTAGTCCCCTCATCCAAATCATTGATATAGATTATGAATAGCTGGGGCCCAAGCACCAATCCTTGCGGTACCCCACTAGTCACAGCCTGCCATCCTGAAAAAGACCCGTTTATCCCTACTCTTTGTTTTCTGTCTGTTAACCAATTCTCAATCCATGCTAGTATATTACCCCCAATTCCATGTGCCCTAATTTTGTTCACTAACCTCTTGTGTGGGACCTTATCGAAGGCCTTCTGAAAATCTAAATACACCACATTTACCGGTTCCCCTCTGTCTACTCCATTAGTTACATCCTCAAAGAACTCCAATAGATTTGTTAAACAGGATTTCCCTTTCATAAATCCATGTTGACTCTGCCCAATCTCACTATTAGTTTCTAAGTGCCCAGTTATTGCATCCTTTATAATAGATTCCAGCATTTTCCCAACTACTGATGTGAGGCTAACAGGTCTGTAGTTCCCCGTTTTCTCTCTCCCTCCTTTCTTAAATAGCGGGGTTACATTTGCTATCCTCCAATCTGCAGGAACCGTTCCAGAATCTATAGAATTTTGGAAGATGACAACCAATGCGTCTACTATCCCAATGGCCACCTCTTTCAAAACCCTAGGATGTAGCTCATCCGGTCCTTGGGATTTATCAACTTTTAGTCCCAACCCCATGAGCTCTTATCTTGTGCAGTAACCTTTTATGTGGCACCTTATCAAATGCCTTCTGGAAATCCAAATACACCACATCCACTGGTTCCCCTTTATCCACCCTGCTCGTTACATCCTCAAAGAACTCCAGCAAATTTGTCAAACATGATTTCCCTTTCATAAAACCATGCTGACTCTGCTTGACTGTATTATGATTTTCTAAATGTCCTGCTACTGCTTCCTTAATAATGGACTCCAGCATTTTCCTAATGACAGATGTTAGGCAAACTGATCTATAGTTTCCTGCTTTCTGTCTCCCTCCCTTCTTAAATAGGGGCGTTACATTTGCGGTTTTCCAATCCGCTGGGACCTCCCCAGAATCCAGGGAATTTTGGTAGATTACATCCACTATCTCTGCAGTCATTCTTTTAAGACTGTAGGATGTAGGCCATCAGGTCATGGGGACTTGTCCACATTTAGTCCCATTATTCTACCGAGTACTTTTTCTTTAGTGATAGTGATTGTTTTAAGTTCTCCCCTCCCTATAGCCCCTTGATTATATGTTATTGGGATGCTTTTAGTGTCCTCTACCATGAAGGCTGATACAAAATATTTGTTCAAAGTCTCCATTTCCCTGTTCCCCATTATTAATTCTCCAGCCTCATCCTCTAAGGGACTAACATTTACTTTAGCTACTCTCTTCTTTTGTATATACCCGTAGAAGCTCTTACTATCTGTTTTTATATTTCTTGCTAGTTTACTCTCATAATCCATCTTCTCTCATTTATTATTCTTTTAGTCATCCTTTGCTGATTTTTAAAAATTTCCCAATCCTCTGGCCTTCCACTAATCTTGGCAACATTGTATGCCTTTGTTTTCAATTTGATACCATCCTTTACTTCCTTAGTTAGCCACGGATGGTTTTCCCTTCTCTTAAAGTCTTTCTTTCTCACTGGAATATATTTTTGTTGAGAGTTATGAAATTTCTCCTTAAATGTCTGCCATTGCTTATCAACCGTCTTACCCTTTGATCTATTTTCCCAGTCCACTTTAGCCAACTCTGCCTTCATACCTTTGTAATTGCCTTTATTTAAGATCAGGACACTGGTTTGAGACCCAACTTTCTCACCCTCCAATTGAATTTGAAAATCAACCATGCTATGATCACTCTTTCCTGGATGATCCTTTACTGTGAGATCATTTATTAATCCTGTCTTATTACACAGTACCAGATCTAAGATAGCCTGCTCCCTGGTTGGTTCCACAACATATTGTTCTAGGAAACCATCCCGGATACACTCTATGAACTCTTCCTTGAGGCTACCTTGGCCAATTTGATTTGTCCAATCAGTATGAAGATTAAAATCGCCCATGATTATTGCTGTACCTTTCTTACAAGCCTCCATTATTTCTAGATTTATACTCTGTCCAATAGTATAGCTACTGTTAGGGGGCCTAAAGACTACGCCCACCACTGACTTCTTTCCCTTATTATTTCTTATCTCCACCCAAACTGATTCTACATCTTGCTCTTCTGAGCCAATATAATTTCTCACTACAGCACTGATCTCATCCTTTATTAACAGAGCTACCCCACCTCCTTTCCCTTTCTGTCTATCCTTCCAAAATGTCAAATACCCCTGAATATTCAGTTCCCAGCCTTGGTCACCTTGCAACCACGTCTCTGTAATGGCTAGCAGATCATACCCATTTGTATCTATTTGTGCCATCAACTCATCTATCTTGTTACGAATGCTGCATGCATTCAGATAAAGAGCTTTTAATTTTGTCCTTTTTCTATTTTTCCATGCTTTGATCCCACTTTCTGATGCACTCTTATTTTTATACGTTCTGTCCCTTCCTGTCACACTCTGGTTACCATACCCCCATCGCCACCCTGCTCTATTGCCTTCTCCTTTCTCTTTGACTTTTAAATTCCCGCTCACCTGAACCCTCCCCCCCACCCACTATTTAGTTTAAAGCCCTCTCTACAGCCCTAGTTATTCAATTCGCCAGGACACTAGTCCCAGCATGGTTCAAGTGAAGCCCGTACCAATGGAACAGCTCCATCTTACCCCAGTACTGGTGCCAGTGCCCCATGAATCTAAACCCATTTCTCCCACACCAGTCTTTGAGCCACATGTTCATCTCTCTGATCTTATTTACCTTATGCAAATTTGCTCGTGGCTCAGGTAGTAATCCAGAGATTATTACCTTTGTGGTTCTGCTTTTTAATTTCCCTAATCGGCCCCACCCCTCCTCTTACTATCTCTTTATATGCCTACTATATAGAAGATGTTTGGATTACCTTTTATGTTAGCTGCCATTCTATTCTCATATCCCCTCTTGTCTACAGGAGACTATTTCATGCAAAAGCCATGTTGTGTAACAAACTGTGTAAGAAATGTGTTCTAGAAAAAGGCATTGGCCAGAATTTTAATTTGGAGGTGGGTAGGGAGCAGAGGCGGGGACTAGGAAGTGGTCGGGAAACCCAGGAGAATGGGGGCTAGAAATTCAGTATAGCCACTTTTGGGGTGGTAAAGTCGGGCGGCCGCTAAAGTTTGCGCCCGGCGCAAAGTCGAGGCCACTTCGCCGATATTCAGTAGCATCGCCCTAAGAGGTTGCTGCAGCGCTAAAACTGGCGATGCACGACTATCTTTAGGCACTAAGCCGGCGGTGCTGAGCGATCCCGCCGAGGCCGGGCGCAGCGCAGGTGCGGTCATTTCTTGATTGACGGCAGACCCGCTGGCGCCGGCCATCTCTTAAAGGGGGAAGGGTCGAGTTGTTTGGCTGCCACGCCCTGGACACTGCAGCCCTCCAGCTAGGCCTGAGCGCTGCTGCTGCACCTATTTAGCGACCAGGACGATGCAGAAGGCCCGGGAAAGAGCGCAACGCTTTACTGAAGCTGACCTGAGGCTGCTGGTTCGCGCTGTGGAGCGAAGACGCCATATTTTGTTTCCAGACAGTGGCAAGAAGCCGGTGACCAGCGTCTTCCGCAAAGCCTGGAGGGATGTCTCCAACAGGGTGACATCCAACAGTGAGGTTGGCAGGACTCCTGTACAATGCAGGAAGAAGTTTAATGACCTCACTAGGATTGTCAGGGTAAGTACCCTTTCCAGTGTCCTCCTCATCCTTGCATGTGCACCTCACATTATGGGCAAAGGGAGCTGAAAGCCCTAATGGCCAGCCCTCATCCAGCAGCTATGGGACTGGCATGACCATCAATTGCACATTCTGCACTTTACACACTGTCCAAGCTATTCCACCATGGGAGGCTGTGCAGACAAGATCAGGGCTACACACCGTACTTAGAGGCCATCCTTTCTCTTGCAGGCCAAGCTGGCTACCAACAAGCGTAGCCAGCTTGCGACCGGGGGAGGCGGGCCTCAGCACCAGGAGCTCACCGACCTAGACCAGCGCGTGGAGCGCATCATGGGAGTCCGTGTCATTGGCCCCGTTGCCACTGGAGATGCCGACCCTGTTCTGGGCACCAATGGTAAAGACATGACCTTTTGGACCTCTCTCGTTCCACTTGCGTATCAGACCCACATCCTTTGCCACTGTCCGACCAATGCGGGGAATGGCACCACTCATGCCTCCCTCGCTGACGCCCTGTCCTCACTCAAAAGCTACTCTTGTGCCTTCCTGCTTTCAGATGGTGATGCGCCAGGTGAGGAGGAGGACCCTGAAGCTGCCAGTGTCAGCCCCTCGGAAGAGGAGGAGGAGGAGGAGGAAGAGGAAGGCGGCCCATCAGTGGCACCCTCAGCCGCGCCAACCCATGGCGATGTAGGGGACACGTCTTCGCTGGAGGGGAGCCGGGGGGAAGGGTCGGAGGGGAGTCCACTTCCTGGGCCCAGCGGCCTGCAGCAACGCGGGAGGGGTGAGGAAGCTCATCGGCCTTCTCCCCAGAGGGTGAGTGCGGCCTCCAGTCCGGCGACGGTCAGCGCAGAGGAGGTGCGCCTCCTCGAGGAAATGGCCGTCGACTCGGAGCGCAGGCACACGGAGCTCATGGGGGTAGTGGCATGGATGCCTGACGCCATAGAGTCCTTGGCTAAGAGTGTCAAGGAATTCGGGGCATCACAGGCCAGGAGTCTGCAGGAAGTCGGGGCAGCTCAGGCAGCTAGTAGCCAAATGATCAGTGGTGCCGTCCAGTCACTGGCTGGTCTGATGCGGTCACAGACCAGGGCAACACGGGCACTAACTGCTGCCACACTCGCTGCGTCAGCCAGGCATCGCCAGGGCACCCGCCGCGCTGCAGCAGCACAGCGGTCTGTCCTTCAGCAGATTGCTGCGCATGCTGCAGTGCTGGCCCGGGCGAGTGCCAGTGTCTCAGGCGACCAGCGAGCGCCTGCCATCAGCCAGCTTGCCCCCATTCCTGCAGCCGCCACTGCCACTCCCCCAGTGGAGCTGCCACGAGCTGCTGGACAGACTGATGCTGCCCAGCCACAGCTGCAGCAGTCACCAGCCGGCCCCTCGAGGGCCAGAGCTCGCCTAGGCCAACCCCCAAGGGCATCTGCCGTCACGCCATGTGCCCCTCAGGAGCCTTCCCCCTGCCTTGCTGCAGCCACTGGGCTCACTTTGAGGAGGAGCAGTAGGGCGGGCAGGGGCCACACAAAGATGCCCAAGGCATCGCCCTCGCGGCCTGACAAGTAGAATGTGTGGGCAGTTGTGTTTGTTTTTTGAAGGCCGAGGATGTGATGTTTGTTTTGGACGAAGGCCGAGGATGACGGCCATTTTTGTTGCACTGTTTTGTTAATCCTCCCCAGGTTGTGGGAGCGAGTAATGTGTCTGACTGTTTTTTGGGGGTTTCTTCTGTTTTTGTTTTTCATGCGGGAAGGGCACTGAGTTTGTGGAATAAACCATTTTCTTTATTCAGATTGTCCATGTTTGAACTTATAATTTTTGGTTGCCTTAACCGGCTGAGGGCTTGCGGAGCGGCTGCATTCATGTTCTTTCATTGGCACAAGCCATTTCCTGACAGGGGGCCTAGAACCTACGTTCAATAAGCCGCCGACGGGTGGCCCTTGCACCTTGTGCCTCCCTCCTGTGCTGGTCCTCCTCCTCCTCCTCCTCCTCCTCCTCCTCCTGCTCCTCCTGCTCCTCCTCCTGAGGTGGTGCTCCAACCTGAGGTGGCAGTGCCTGAGTCCTGCGGATAGCCAGGTTGTGCAGCATGCAGCAAACGACGACGAAATGGGAGACTCGCTCCGGCGAATACTGCAGGGCTCCGCCAGAACGATCCAGGCAGCGGAACCGTTGCTTCAGCACGCCAATTGTTTGTTCGATTATGTTCCTGGTCGCTTGATGCCTCTCGTTGTATCGCTCTTCAGCGGGGGTCCTGGGCGCGCGGAGCGGGGTCATGAGCCAGGTACACAAAGGATAGCCTTTGTCCCCGATAAGCCATCCTCTTGGGTGAGGCTGTGCCTGGAACATGTCAGCCACAGTTGTCTGTCGCAGGATAAAGGCATCGTGACTGCTGCCTGGAAAGCAGGCATTGACAGCTAGGATGCGCTGCCTGTGGTCACACACCAGCTGTACGTTGAGGGAATGGTAGCCCCTCCGGTTGCGGTAATCCTCGGCATTCTCCAGAGGTGCCCGCAAAGCCACATGCGTGCAGTCAATGGCGCCCTGCACCATGGGGAAGGCCGCTATTCTTGCAAATCCCATTGCACGCTGCTGCTGCTTCTCCAGGGTCATGGGGAAGGAGATGAATTGACGTCTCCTTCTGAAAAGGGCATTGGTCACCTGGCGGATGCAGCAATGCACGGCGAACTGGGAGATGTTAGCAATGTCCCCAGCAGCGGATTGGAAGGAGCTGGTGGCATAGAAGTTCAGAGCCACCGTCACCTTCACTGCCACCGACAGAGACGTCCTGCACCTCAGCTGTGGCTGCAGATCTCTCTGAAGCAGCTGGCAGATCTCTGTGACCACCTCCCTTCTGAATCGCAGCCTCCTAACACACTGCTCGTCAGACATGTTGACATAGGAGAACTGCTGGCGGTATACCTTGAGTGGGTAAGGCCTCCCTTGCCGACGCCTGTTGCCCCCTCTGCGTCTAGCCAGGGCTGCCACTCTCTCACGGCGTCTGTGAGCCCTTTGGACGTAATGCTGCAAGCCAGCGTTGACAGCCCCCATAATATGCTGGCAAACAATGAGATATCAATGAAGGAAAAGAGAATTGCAAAGCTGTGGCCTGAAGCCAGAAATACCTGTCCTAGTGTTGGGCCAAAGCAGTAAGCTCTCTACCTTGGTCTCTATCCAAAAATCCGTCTCACAAGAGTGAGTGCTGCAAAAAGGCTGCCCTTTATAGTGCAGGGGAAGTGCCCTTTAATTTGCGCTCCCCGCGGCCCACATGGGCTGTGCACCGTTCCACTCCACAGTCGTTAGGGCGGCGCGACTGAAGTTCCGGTTGGGGGCGCCCAAAGGGCGTTGCACGAGGAAATGACGTCATGATCTGCACGCGCAGCTGAGCACGCGCAAAGACTTTGCGCTGGCGCTAAATGTCTACTGAAGTTGGGGCGAGGCGCAGATCGCGCTGCGCCCGGGCGCTAAGCGCCTAGCGCTCGAGATCTACTCCTCCTAAGGCGCTAACGGCTGGTGCAGCCAACTGAATTTCTAGGCCTGGGTTTCTTGCAGGCCCTGCTGAATTTAACGGCAGGGCCTGATTTGCTTTTGAACAGAGAGACCTGGGGTACATGTGCACAAATCATTGAAGGTGGCTGGGCAGGTTGAGAAAGCAGTTAAAAAAGCATACGGGATCCTGAGCTTCATAAATAGAGGCATAGAGTACAAAAGCAAGGAAGTTGTGATGAACCTTTATAAAACACAGGTTCAGCCTCATGTGGAGTATTGTGTCCAATTCTAGGCATCGCACTTTAGGAAGGATGTGAAGGCCTTAGAGAGGGTGCAGAAAAGATTTACAAGAATGGTTCCTGGGATGAGGGACTTCAGTTACTTGGATAGACTAGAGAAGCTGGGGTTGTTCTCCTTAGAGCAGAGAAAGTTGAGAGGAGATTTGATAGAGGTATTCAAAATCATGAGGTGTCTAGACAGAGTAGATTGAGAGAAACTGTTCCCATTGGCAGAAGGGTTGAGAACCAGAGGACACAGATTTAAGGTGATTGACAGAAGAACCAAAGGCAACATGAGGAAAGTAAAATTTACGCAGCGAGTGGTTAGGATCTGGAATGCACTGCCTGAAAGGGCAGTGGAGGCAGATTTAATCGTGGCTTTCAATAGGGAATTGGATAATACCTGAAGGAAAAATTTGCAAGGCTATGGGGAAAGGGCAGGGGCGTGGGACTCACTGAAGTGCTCTTGCAGAGAGCCAGCACGGGTTCGATGGGCCGAATGGCCTCGTTCTGAGCTGTAACCATTCTATAATTCTATGATTCCACTATTGTTTCCCACCTGTAGCCAGTCAGATGAAGAGGTTGGCTGGCTGCAGGCGGGTAGGCCTGCGGCACTAGGCCACAGAGAGGACGGAGGGAGAGACATCGGGGCCTGAAGGAGGATCATGGGGGGTGGGGGGGGGAAGGTGAGGGAGTGAACACTGGGGGCCGGAGAAGGATGGGGGGGAGGGAGAGAACGTCGGGGCCGACCTGAATATCATCGGTGGGCGAGGGGAGGCTGGCAAGTCGATCAGAGGCCTCGTGGGGGGGATTAGAGGCCTCGTGGTTGGCGGGGGTGGGGAGGGATCGGAGGCCTTGTGGGGGAGATTGGAGGCCTCGTGGTTGGCGGGGGGGGGGATTGGAGGCCTCGTGGTTGGCGGGGGTGGGGGGGATCGGAGGCCTCGTGGTTGGCGGGGGTCGGGGGGGATCGGAGGCCTTGTGGTTGGTGGGGGGAGGAGGCTGGGAAGGTGCTCGGAGGCCTCGTGGGGGGATCGGAGGCCTCGTGGTTGGTGGGGGTGGGGGGGTGGGATTGGAGGCCTCATGGGGTCTCCTTCCATTAGCTGTCGGGTTTCCTGAGGTCTGCAAAACCCGACCAGCCAGAGTTATATTTAAAATGTTGGTTAAATCTGAGACATGCCAGCCTCATTATAATATTTAAATGGGCAACCCACCTCCTGGAAACGGGTTGGCTGCCCACCCCCATCTCGCCTCCGTTAAAACCAAAAGTGCGGGGGTTGGAGGCGGGTTCTGGTCAGGATTCAGTTTTTTGATACAATTGGGCTAGAAATTAGCCTCCTTTGTGCATCCCGGGGGACGATAACGGGGCACTACCGCCTTACCAACCGGACGCGGCGAAAGAAACGACTCCCATGAAATTCAATGGAGGGGTAGCGCCGGCGGTAAAACTGACTGTCTCGATCTCCTGCGCCCTGGTAATCGTGACCCATTACCGCCTCGGATCCTAAATTCGCTTCCGCCCCTGCAGCTTTGCCGGACGTCAGCAACGGCAGCTGCAGGAGGTGTTGTGACCTCGGCCGGCCACTTGGGGAGCGATAATTAAAGGAATTGGTGGTCAGGTAGGCCAAAAAAAAATTCTCACCCCTTTGTGCTATTTGTTTAAATTTTCCATTGCCGCGATTGATCTGCCCTGTGCTCTCCCAGAGTGCTTGGGGCTGCTCCTCGCGGATCGCGGGTTCCATCGCCGACCCATCCCCTGCCTTACCTTTAACTGCTGTGAGCATTGGCCTTTCCCTTTAAGGGAGGGAAGGAGCCTGTGAATCCGGCAGCGCTGCACGGAACATTGATCAGCGCTCTGCCGATACCGCCCCTCTCACTCCCTTCAGTGCTCTAAGGGAAGTGGTAGCACTTGATTCAGCGCTCCACTTCCCTCTTGGAGTGCTACAAGTGAATTTCGCGGGAGCCTCCCATCTTTAGCGCCTGGCAATAATTTTTCCGCTTCCGAAGTTTTAGCGCCCCAAACGGGGCTATAATGAATTTCTCCCCCTTTAACTCCCCTCCCACCCCCCCCCCCCCCGCCCCAACCCATTTGTTTTTCAGGGTTAAAATTTCCTCTTTTTGGACTAATACCATTTTTATTAATTTCTAAATAATTGTACAATCAGTATCTGTGTCTTTCTGCTTTGATCTATTATCTTATTTGTAAATAAATCTATTGGTTTTAGCCTGAAATTAAAGGTCTTACAGTGCGGTATTTACCACTCTTCAGTTTCAACAGAATGTGGTGGCCATTCCATGGATGTGCTATACCATAATGTGGATATGGGGATAGGACAGGAAAGTGGAGTTGAGGTAGAAGATCAGCCATGAACTTATTGAATGATGGAGCTGGCTCAAGGGGCTGTATGGCCGACTCCTGCTCCTATTTCTTATGTTCTTATAATAAGGGACAACTGTTATTCCTGTGGCACACCAGTCCTCTCATGGCATGCAAAATGGTGCAGGTTTCAATTCATAGGGGACTCAGTCTGTTTAGGAGTACATGTCTGTCTATAAACATTGAGGGGAAAGTCTGAATTGTAAAACTTCTGACCATGCAACACTCGCTAAGCTTATTCCCTCCAATTCCTAGTACAGGGTCTGAAAAGTACAAAGTTCTGACCCAAAGGCAAGTGGAACCAACTGAGCTATGCTGACACACTAAGAACTGCTGTAAGCTGAGAAAGCACTTTGTGTAAAGGACAAAGTTATAAAGAAATAAACCAATTACTATTTACACATAATTGCTTGGCAATAGAATGTGAAAAGGTTTGTGCAAGAAGTGCTCTGCTGTCACTTGGTAACAGTTGCAACAGATTTGTGGTAAGGCTGATTTTTTTTTACACCTCAACTGGGGTTTGGAAATACAAACTTTGTGTTATTCATTAGCTTCTCAATGACATCTGACTTCCAGTGTTTCATTACTTTGTACAGAAAAGCACAGCACCTTTGGCCCTTTATCAATTTATGGCTGTTTGAGGCAATTGTACTTTAACCGAAGGTAGGGAGATGGAGGCTAAGGTTTCCTGAGGAGAATCCAGTGGGAGATACACCTGGTCTAAGGAGATCTGCCTTCTGATGCAAGCCATTTTTTCAAATCAATGAGTAAAATTAAAGGTATGTAAGAAATTCGAAAATGGTCAGATCTTACTGCCGCTAAATCGACAATAGTGAATACCAACAGATGGGTGGAATTTGGCAGAAAACTGGTTACTATATAGAAACTGCCATATAGGCACAAGCTCCATGAGCAACGAGAGAATAAATTCAAATTCGAACTACAGAATGCAGCTGAACAATTTGCCAGGTATGGGTCAAGTGTATGTTACTTTTGGAGGATGCTTGAGTGATTGCACATCAGGAAATTTTCACTATCAAACAAAGGATGCTAGATTTTTGTCTTTACAATTACTACTTCATTAACTGGAAAGGTCTTTCAGCAAAATTAATTTTGCATAAAAGTGGCTTCAAGTTGTGCATAAAATAGTTGTTCTGCTGATAGTTCCCAACTTTACACTATTCTATGGCTTCCTGGTCTTGGGGCTGAACTAAGAGCGATTTTAATTGTACCTTTGTGGTGGTCAAATTTGCAATTTTCACTGGACATTTGTGTCTAAATATCAAACAAAGACCATTCATTTGTCCAAAAACAGTGCAGTGTGTTTTGTTTTGTAGTACTAAATGAGTCTTAAATGTACTGTTTCCTTAGGACATCCTTAAGGTACAAATTGTTAAACTGTGGCAATTACCGCATGCCTCTCTTTCAACAGTTACTTTTCTTACTGCAAATAAAAAAGGAAAACAACTGCAAATGCTAGAAATCTGAAAACATTGGAAATACGCAACATACAGATCTGTCAGTATCGGGGTAACAAAACAGGCTACTGCTTTGGAAGGAGATTGAGATGATAGATCTGGTTCTGACAAATGAGCCAAGATGTCCCGCTTCACCACTCCTAGTGCATGCTGGGAGAGCCTATAGGAACATTTTGCACCCCCAGCCCGTGATTGTCTGACCTCTAGGTGCACTATAGTGAAAAATCCGGGCTTACAGTCTCGGAAAAGCTAGCTGCCATTTCTTCTTTTCAGATACTGATGGGCTTCTTCTAAATCCATTTTTGCTTTTTTCATTCCGAGGAATAGTTCGGGTGATGGCTGCCAAGTAATTATAAGATACTCTTGTCTTTTCATTTGGTTCAGGTCTGGGTCTTGGGAAACTGGCCTAACACATAGGGGTCGATTTTAATTCAGGTGCGGGGAATTGTCGGGTTCCCCGAATTTGGTGTTTCCCACACAAATCTAAATGGGTGTGTGAGATTGATGCAATTTTAACTCAATTGGCCAATTGATTTCCAACATGTGGGAACCCTTGGCAAATGAGTATTTCCAGTCAGAAAGTCACATAATATGATGTCATTATTGCTGCTGCATTTAGGGTCTGCAACAAGCCTTGCTTCTTCTGCAGGGTGCCAACCTTTTGGCATTTGCTGATACACTGAGCTAGAAGCAGAATGGCAAGAGAAAGACTGAGGTCTGCACCCCGTTTTGACGACGTTGCCCTGCAGGCTTTAGTGGTGGGAGCAAGAGCTCACAAGGAGGTGCTCTTCCCTTCATCAGGGAGGAAGATGCCTCCCCAGCAGACAAAGGCTGCATGGCTGCAAGTGGCAGAGGAGGTCAACTCCTTATCGGCTACCTGCAGAACCTGGATACAGTGCAGGAAGAGATTTCATGACCTTCAGCACACTGGAAAAGTGAGTATGAAGTTCCCATCACTATCAATCTCATCTCCATTGCCTCTCCTCAGCAGCACTCAGATTTAGCACTCTCTTCCTCCACATCCCACTTGACACTGACATCCATGCACCCTTACCCATTCCCTCTCTCTCTATGCTCACATTCACCTAACTATTTGACTATGCAGCCCTCACACTCCCTATCACTGTGATGCTATGAAAACAACTGACAACACACAGGGAGGGCCCTTGGTCTTGCCACGTCACTCCATCTTTGTCTCCTTCTAAGCATCTATGCTATGGATTCTCTACACTCACTCCTTCATTCTCACTCAAACTTCACTTGTCTCCCTCATTGCAGGAAAAGAGAGCTCACAATAAAAGAGAACGAGTGAGGACAGGAGGAGGGCCACCATCAGTAGCCCACCTCACCCCCTGGGAGGAGGCGGTCCTGGAGATCGTAGGACTGGAGGATGAGGCGCAAGTGGGGGATGGACAGATGGACGCATCACAGCAAGCTGGTGACAGAATAGTTTTCCATTTCTCTCATTGACATTGCATGAGTCGCTGATAATGATTCTGAAGCTATAACAGATGGACCTATCTGCAATATGCAATGTGCATGTAACCTTGACCTCGCATCTCTAACTCTTTCCTTTACTCCCCCACAGGACCATCGAGAGCCCCCGTCCCCACTGTCCAGGAGGAAGAGCCTGAGCTTCCAGACTCCTCAGAGGAATCTGCTACCTCTGAGGGTGCAGCGTCAGCAGAATTCAGCACACCCAACACCAGCGCAGACACTCACACCTCGGTGGGACCTTCAGGACATAGAGTAGTGTTGTCACCTGGTGTATCACAGCTCACAAGTGAGCATCAGCAGATTGTGGAGACAGGGACAGCAGTGGAGAGTGCTAGTCGGAGGGCGCAGGACTCTGCCAGCTCGGCTCAGCAGCATGTCGACCCTCTGCCTCTGGGTCCATCCATAAGATCAACAGTGCTGGAACTCCAGGAACAGATGCAGGAGTCTCCAGCAGGTTTTGTCTCCAGGATCGATGTGAGTGTGGAGCGAATGGAGAAGTCCATAGCGAACATGAGCAGAGCCTTTGTGGAGTCATTGGCGCATGAACGCATCACCAAGGAAAGGATGGCAACCTCCATGGAGGAGATAAGTCGCCAGGGTACGGAAGTATGGAAAACATGGTGAGTGTTTATAATAGAATGGCATCTCTTGAGGAGCAATGAGCATCTATTGAACAGAGAAACCAGACCTTCATGGAAGTCCTTCTGAGTAGGACTGCCAGTGCAGATACGGGTCCCCATGGCCCCCTGATGTGCAGCAAGGTGCTCTCAAGCCACTTCCAAGCGCTGGCCCCTTCTGGCCTGTGCAGCTTCAGGTGGGTGAGCAGCAGCCTGGCGCTCCTGTTGCTGTTGCTGCTGTTCCTGGTTCTGCTGGTGCCGCGGCTGGTGTTCGAGCTCATCTAATGCCCAGAAGTGAAGAAAATAAATGGCTCCCATGCTTCTGGTATATGCCGCCATTGAGGAAGCACTGAGTGAAGGTGGCAAGCGGGGTTTCCCAGGAGGTCACACTGGAGATGTGTGTGAGGCTCCAACCTTCCACAGGTGTGGTTAAGCCTGGTAAAAGTTGCCCCAGGCCTGAAACAACAAAGTCCTGCCACCTGCAAATGATGACTGATCAAATCTCCTCTTTAATGGTTGACCTACAGCTGATAGTCAGCAAGGCAATAGTGCTCCCGCCAGGTTTCACAGGCGTGATCCCCACCAGGCGTATTTTATGTGGGAAAAGGGTTAAACAGGCAAGGGCCTGTTAAAATGGGATTATAAAGGCCAATTAGTGCTGTTTAA
The DNA here is from genome assembly GCF_052327205.1 of Somniosus microcephalus. NCBI lineage: Eukaryota > Metazoa > Chordata > Chondrichthyes > Squaliformes > Somniosidae > Somniosus > Somniosus microcephalus. The sequence continues at coordinate 137,638,085 of NC_140998.1, forward strand.
GAGCCCTAAAGACCAGTCATGCCTGTTGCAGGCGGGACTGATTCGAGACCATCAGACACGCCTGGGTTAAAATGGCTAGGTGTCGGGAACCAGGCCGGAGAGGGGGGGGCCCCGACCCCCAGGTTTTGCGATTTTAATCCCCCACACGCCTCAAAGCCCGCCTGACGGCTGAGTTAAAATTGAGCCCATACTGTTCCTACACATTTACGCAACAAAGTGAAACCAGCCCCCAAAATGAAAATGCACCTTACTACACCCACGGGCACTGTGTGCTTTTCAGCACCACACCTGCATGAATGATCAGGCCTGGTTGAAAATATGGCCCTGTACTGATAATGGGTGGCAGCAGGCTTGTGCCATGACATAAATATGTTGAATCGCTGAGTGCTTCAGTGTGTTTCCAAGGCAGCTCCCGGTACTGGTGGAAGATCAGGACACCCAGAAAAAAACGGGTCTTCACTACAATCGACTGAACACAAGTCAATAGGTTTATATTTCAAAAGACCGTCGACTTGAGCATTGGGAGATGAATTACATAGGATTACATAGGTTATACGGCACAGAAACCGGCCATTTGGCCCAACCAGTCCATGCCAGTGTTTATGCTCCACTCGAGCCTCCTCCCGACTTTCCTCATCTTAAATCTATCAGCATAACCCTCTATTCCCTTCTCCCTCATATGCTTATCTAACCACCCCTTAAATGCATCTGTACTATTCGCTTCAACCACTCACTGTGATAGCGAGTTTCACATTCCCACCACTCCTGGGTAAAGAAGTTTCTTCTGAATTTCCTATTTGATTTCTTGGTGACTATCTTATACTGATGGCCTCTAATTATGCTCTTCCCCACAAGTGGAAACATTCTCTCTATATCTACTCTATGAAAACGTTTCATAATTTTAAAAACCTCTATTAGCTCACCCCTCAGCCTTCTCTTTTCAAGAGAAAAGAGACCCAGCTTGTTCATCCTTTCCTGATAGGTATAACCTCACATTTCTGGCATTATCCTTGTAAATCTTCTCTGCACCCTCTCCAGTGCCTCTATATCCTTTTTATAACATGGCAACCAGAATTGTACGCAGTACTCTAAGTGTGGTCTAACCAAGGTTCAATACAAGTTTAGCATAACTTCACTATTTTTCAATTCTATCCCTCTAGAAATAAACTCTAGTGCTTGGTTTGCTTTTTTTAATGGCCTTGTTAACCTGTGTCACTACTTTTGGAGATTTGTGTATTTGTACTCCGAGATTCCTTTGTTCCTCTACCCCTCACAGACTCGCACCCTCCAAGTGATAAGTGACCTCCCTATTCTTCCTACCAAAATGTAATACCTCACATTTATCTGTGTTGAAATTCATTTGCCAATTATATGCCCATTCTGCACGTTTATTAATGTCTTCCTGTAATTTGTTGCAGTCCTTCTCAGTATTGACTATCCCCCCAATTTGGTGTCATCCAGAAATTTAGAAATTGTGTTTTTGATTCCAAAGTCTAAATCATTAATATAATGAAGGCACTGGAATAGAGCAAAGGGGTTATAAATACTGATGACTGGAGGAAAACATTGAAGGTATAAGGTGTGTTTCTTCATTGCTAAATAATTTCCTACCCGGTCAATTTTAAATTAATTTTGATGAAGGCACAAGTACATAAAATACTTTTCTAACTACAGAGAAAGAATGAAAAAGATGGGGGGAAAAAAAGGAAAAAGATGGAAAAATAGAAAGATGGAAAGGGAAAAAAAGGAAAAAGATGGAAAAAATAAGGAAAGGAAGAAAGAAAGAAAGAAAGAAAGATAGAAAGAAAAGCAGCAAGATGACAAGAAAGAACTTGCATTTATATAGTACCTTTCACAACCTCAGGACATCCCAAAGCGTTTTACAGCCAATGAAGCACTTTTTGAAGCATAGTCACTGTTTTAATGTAGGAAACGCGGCAGCCAAAATTGCACACAGCAAGCTCCCACAAACAGCAATGTGATAATGATAAGTTTTAGTGATGTTGATTGAGGGATAAATATTGGTCAGGGCACCGAGGATAACTCCTGTGCTCTTCATTGAAATAGTGCCATGGGATCTTTTATGTCCACCACAGAAAGTAGATGGGGCCTCAGTTTAATGTCTCATTTGAAAGATGGCATCTCCAGCAGTGCAGCACTCCCTCAGTACTGCACTGGAGTGTTGGCCTAGATTTTTATGCTCAAGTCTCTGGAGTGGGACATGAGCCCATAACCTTCATAACTCAGAGGCAAGGGTGCTACCAACTGAGCCAAAGCTGATACAGCTGCCTTAGGGAGAGAACAACAGCATTTCCCCTCAGAATGTATACTTCAACTGTTCTGACTCTTTCCTGCAATTTACTGTTCCTATAAGCTTAACAAGCACTAATTATGGGTGTTAGAACCATATGAAAATGACTTCATTGACCTGTTCTGTAGTCACAGCTTTGAAGCAACATTCCACTCAATTTCCTTGAAGTTGCACAAATGAAAGATGGTCTTGGGCACCCAGAATCAACCTGTGTGGTCACTAGTACAGTTGTCACACACTTGCTTGACAGAATTTCTTCTTTTCTCAATTCTCTCTTTTATTTGAAACATATTCCTCCTTTCCCGAACTGCTGTCAGTTATATCTTCTGATACGTTTCTGATTTAATGGGCTGGATTTTGATACTGGAGGCGTGTAGGAGGCGGGACTACAACTTTCAGGGTTGTAGTCCCGCCTCCATCGAGTTGTGGCCAACCCACTCGATTTTCACTTGATTGACCTTGTTGAGCCCGCCCAGCGGGCTCAGCAGGCCAATTAAGGGCCACCCGGCAACAGGTGACGTCACAGATTGACATTTCATCTGTCAAGAGCTTTTGACAGATGAAATATCAGCGTTTGACAGCTCTTTGAAGCTGTCAAACACTGACAATCTGTACTCAAAGTTAATTCCTTCCTCTCAGGCTGATTTAGAGATCTCTCCAGAACAGAAAGCTGAATGCTGCAACTTTTGACAGCTCGCGGCCATTCTGCTTTCTGTGCCGGTGAGATGAGGGACTCCCGAGACCTGAAGGAAGGAAGGCTGTAAAGGTAAGTAAAGGTAATTAAACTTCTTTAAACACTTTACACACACCAAACACACTTACCTCTGCACTCATGCACCCATCACTCACCTGAACACCGGACATCTCGAACCCTCCAAGCCCTTCAGCCAGACGGTCCGCCTTGCTAACTTGGCGTGGTTTGGAGCTGTCGGGAATCCCACACTTCAGGAATAAAAATAGGGATTAGGCTAAAAACTGCTTGTTAACTACCTGTTAACAGGCAGTTAATTGGCACTAATCCCCTTCCCGCCTCGGGGAAGCGGGTCCCAGCACAGGTCGGGTTTCCGCCTCCTTTGAAACTGGCATGGAGGCGGGTTGGGGGCGGGATGGGCTCGTGCCCCCCGATTTTGAGATTTTAACCCCCCACACGCCTCCAATCCCGCCTCCACGGCCCAATGAAAATCCTGCCGTATGTGTTTTATTCTTTTATTCGCTGCCTTACTCCTGCAGTTTTGATTCCTCATCATCATCTTAACTTGCAAGCAGCAAAATATGGTTTATTTTCCCTTCAGGGGAAGCATCATTCCCCATTTGATAAACATTCACCCTCATGTGAGATACAGAAATAACAACTCTTGCCTTGAGCTTCAAGTAGTCTTTTGTTTTGGTTTTGTTTTGCTTAATATTTAACTTCTTGGCAGTCCCTTCGCATTAATAATGGTTATGCGACCAGAGCAGTGGCTTTTGAAATCAATTAGAGATCTAAAGATCAACCCAGTCACTTCAACCATAGGCAATTAAATAAAGCAGTGTTAGTAATGCGCTGTGGTCACCTCTGGGCACATCTGTGGTGAGTCATTGTCATTTTTTTCCTAATTTAGCTTAAGTAGCACATGCTGTAACTTTCACTTTTGACTGTTGTACTGTACTTTCTCAGTGCTTATATATTATTAATACTATGCATTCTTAAGTTTTCTCTCAGCTGCCTAAGGCCTCTGTCCTGAAAGCCTTTACAAATCTTTTGCTAGTCTTCCTTCATCTTCCGTAAATGTTCTTCTTCAGTGACAGGAGTCTGACCTTAAATACCTTAGACAACCATAAAGAAATTCTCAATTCAACTGCAACAATAAGAACTTGCATTTATATTGTGCCTTTAATGTAGTAAAACACCCCAAGGTGCTTCACAGGAGCGTTATCAAACAAAATTTGACACCAAGCCACATAAGGAGCTATTAGGACACATGACAAAAAGCTTGATCAAAGTGGTAGGTTTCAATGAGCATCTTAAAGGAGGAGAGAGAGATAGAGAGATGGAAAGGTTTAGGGAGAGAATTCCACAGGTTATGGCCGAGATAGCTGAAGGCACGGCCGTCAATGATGAGGTAAAGGAAATCACCAAATGCATCTTCCCCTCACCTCCCCTTTCAGCATTCCGAAGGGACCGCTCCCTCCGCGACACCCTGGTCCACTCCTCTGTCACCCCCAACACCCCTTCCCCTTCGCCCGGCACCTTCACGTGCAAGCACAGGAGATGCAACACCTGCCCTTTTACCTCCTCCCCTCCCACTGTCCAGGGCCCCAAACACTCCTTCCAGGTGAAACAGCGATTTACTTGTACTTCTTGCAATTTAGTATACTGTATTCGCTGGTCACGATATGGTCTCCTCTATATTGGGGAGACCAAACGCAGATTGGGTGACCGCTTTGCGGAACACCTCCATTCAGTCCGTAAGGGTGACCCCGAACTTCCAGTCGTCTGTCATTTTAATTCACCTCTCCACTCCCACTCTGACCTCTCCATCCTCGGCCTCTTACACTGTTACAATGAAGCTCAGTGTAAGCTCGAGGAACAGCACGTCATCTTTCAATTAGGCACTTTACAGCCTTCTGGACTCAACATCGAGTTCAACAATTTCAGACCATAACCTCGGCCCCTATCTTTTTGTTCACTTTTTTTCTCTCTCTCTCACATGGTAGCTGTCGATTACTCTGCCAGTGCCATTTACACTTCATCTAGAGTCATCTTTTTTTTCATAACTTGTCCTATTACCATCTCCTTTTGCCTTGCACCATCATCCCTTTTGTCTCTTAATCTCTCCTACCTTCAATCCTATCACAGACCTTCCCTTTTGTTCTTTCCTCCCCGCCTCCCTTTCTCTGCCCCTACACTTGCTTAAAAACCTGCTCCATCTCCAACTTTTTCCAGTTCTGATGAAGGGTCGTCGACCTGAAATGTTAACTCTGTTTCTCTCTCCACAGATGCTGCCTGACCTGCTGAGTATTTCCAACATTTTTGTTTTTATTTCAGATTTCCAGCATCCGCAGCATTTTGCTTTTGTAAAAGAATTCAGGAGTGCACAAGAGGCCAGAATTCGAGGAATGCAGTGATCATGGAGGGTTGTAGGGCTGGAGGAGGTTACAGAGATAGGGAGGAGTGTGGCCATGGAGGGATTTGTACACAGGGATGAGAATTTAAAATTCAAAGCATTGCTTAACTGGGAGCCAATGTAGTTCAGCGAGCACAGGTGAAAGGAACTTGGTGCGAGTTAAGATATGGGCTGCAGAGTTTTAGATGAGCTCAAGTTTACGGAGGGTGGAGCGTGGGAGGCTGACCAGGGGTGCATTGGAATAATCAAGTCTGGGGACAAAGGCATAGCTGAGGTTTTCAGCAACAGATGAGCTGAGGCAGGGGCAGAGTCGAACGATGTTCTGGAGGTGGAAATAGGCGGTCTTGGTGACTGCGCAGATATGTGGTTGGAAGCTCATCATGTTCCAAATCTGTGCCCATATTTCCTACAACTCATGCCTGAATCTCTCCAATCATCATTCTTCCCTGCCAAAATGGCCCTAATCAAAGTGACAAATGACATTCTCTGTGACTGTGACCATGCTGCATTTTTCCTCCTCATCCTTCTTGACCTCTCTTCAGCCGTTGACACAGTCAACCACACCATCCTCCTCAAATGCCTGTCCTCCATTGTTCATCTGAATGGGATGACTCTTACTTGTTTCCACTCTTCCCAATCAGATCATAGCCAGAGTATCTCCTGTAGTGGCTTCTCTTCCCACCCCACACCGTTACCACCAGAGTCCAAGGGTCTATCAGTGGCCCTCTCCCTTTCTTCATCAACATTCTGCTCCTTAGGGACATCTGAAGATATGGGGTACACTGATGACAACCAGCTCTATCTCTCCACCACCTCTCTCTATCCCTCCACTGCCTCTGTGTTGTCAAACTACTAGTGTGACATGTAATCTTAGATGAATCACAATTTCCTCTAGCCAAACATCAGGAAGAGCAAAGCCATTAACTTCACTCCCCGCCACATATTCCAGATCTTTGCCACCAATTCCATCCCGCTCCCTATCACAGGCTGAACCAGACTGTTTGCAATCTTGGCATCTTAATTGACCCTGAGCTGAGTTTCTGACTCCATATCCTCCCCATCACAAAGATCGCCTACTTGCACCTCCATTACATCGCCAGTCTCCACCCCTACCCCAGTCCATGCATCACTGAAAATCTCATCCAAATCCTTGTCACATTCAGACTCAATTATTCTGAAACTCTCCCGGCTGGCATCTCATCCTCCACCCTCCATAAACTTCAGCTTAACCAAAGGTCTGCTGCCCATATCCTAACTGGCTTCGAAGTTCCATTCGCCCATTACCCCGGTCCTTGCTGACTTACATTGACTCCTGGTCACCCCAATGCCTCAAATTTGAAATTCTCATTCCTGTGTTTAAATCATGGCCATGCCCCTCACTATCTCTGAAGTTATCTCCAGCCCTACAACCCCCAACCACAAAGTCTCCCTTCCTCTGGCTCTGACCTTTTGTGCTTCCTTGCCCTCCCTTTAACCCCGCCACTTGTGGCTGTGCCTTCAGCTGCCTAGGCCCCCAAACTCTGAAATGACCTCCCTAAACCCCTCTGCCTCTCACCCTCTCGCTCCTCCTATAAAAGATCAGCCTTAAAGCCCACCTCTTTGCACAAGCTTTTGGTCACCCCTGCTAATATCTCCTTCTTTGGGTCAGTGTCCATTTTGTGATGTTGCCTCTGTGAAGCTCTTTGTCTATGTTAAAGAGGCTATATAAATGTTGTTGTTGGGGAATGCAATTAGGTTCACGTGTTATAACCAATGTGGTGTCCTCTATGTATATCATGTGTTGATTAAATCTGTTAAGTTTTTTCCAACATAAAGTATAAAGTCAAACTTAGTAGCCTCACCGATTGTACATAATTTCTGAACAGAAGCAATGTTTGGCACGATGACCTCTAATTACAATAGCCTGAGTCATGAGTCAATTTAACACAGGTAAAGGGCATCAGAAGATCACCTAGGCAATAATTATTCAAGAGCCTCAATACTGCAGAGGATATTGTTACAGATAGCACTTGCAGAAGAAAATGTTGAACATGGGTATGATTTTATATATATATATATATATATATAGAGAGAGAGAGAGAGGGGGGGAGAGAGAGCGAGAGAGAAAGGAAAAGAAAAATATTTAAATTTATATTTACGTTTCATTTCTTCTGGAATAAGAAAACTAGGAATCAGAATTTTACATAAAAACTCGTACATTATAAGGAAAGTCATTAAATTAGTTTCATATTATGCCAGCTTGAAATTAATCCAGACACAAAGCAATTTTACTTCATGCCAAACAAACTATAACATGGGGATTAGAGAAGCCAGTGAGTGTAAACGATATAATGAATGATTGGGACTCTCGTTAACTTACTCTGGGACTGTGCAAGGATACATTCCTCGTAGTCAGCAGCATTCGATTAAATCCAGAATGCACAGGATACGTTTACCGTATAAAGCAACCATGGCCAGTCTGGGGACATATCAGTAATTTGTGGTCTTGAAGATTAGGCAGTCTGACTTCCATTAGCACAAACGGTTCTGCTTAATTACTGGAGATAGGCAGAAAAAAAGACATGTCTGGCAACTTTGGAAACCGAACAATCATTAGAATGTAAGTGGATTTGACTTCTTATTACTATACCTCAAGGGTCATTGAAAGGAAAAGAACGTCACTGTTGAAATGTAGGGAAACGTGGCAACCAATTTGTGTACAGCAAGGTCCCACAAACAGCGATGAGATAAAAGACCAGATAATACACCCCTTCCAGGTGAAACAGCGATTTACTTGTACTTCTTGCAATCTAGTATACTGTATTCGCTGCTCACGATGCGGTCTCCTCTACATTGAGGAGACCAAACGCAGATTGGGTGACCGCTTTGCGGAACACCTACGCTCAGTCCGTAAGGATGACCCCGAGCTTCCGGTCACCTGTCATTTTAATTCACTGCTCCATTCCCACTCGGGCCTCTTGTATTGTTCCACGGAAGCTCAACGTAAACTCGAGGAACAGCAACTCATCTTCCGACTAGGCACTTTGCAGCCTTCCGGACTCAATATCGAGTTCAACAATTTCAGATCATAACTTCGGCCCCTATTACTTTTTTACTTATAATTTTTTCCACCCCTTTGTTTTGGGTCCTCCTTTCCCACCACCCCCCCCTTCTTTCATTTTGTTTCTCTCTCTCACCTGGCAGCTGTCTCTTACCTGCCAGTACACGTCACACCTAATCTCAGCTGCCTTTTGTCTCCACGGGCCTATTACCATCTCATCTGGCTTCGAATACCTTTTATTGTCTCTTTTGTTCGATCGCAGCCTTGCCTTCGATCTATTTTATTTTCTTTCCAGTTTTGAAGAAGGGTTTCGACCCGAAACGTCAACTCAAATTTCTCTCCACGGCTGTTGCCTGACCTGCTGAGTTTTTCCAGCATTTTCTGTTGTTATATGTTTAATGATGTTGGTTGAGAGGTAAATGTTGGCCAGGACACCGCGAAGAACTCCTTTGCTCTTCTTCTTCTTTGAGAGTGTCATATTTCTCATTCTGCTTTTTGAACAAGGAGTACTGATTGAAAATAAATCTGATTATCAGATCTATGACTGAGACCACTGAGAGTTCTGGCTGAACATAGCAGATGTATATAATTGAAGTCTTGTATCAGCTGAACTCAAAACACTTAAATGAGGCCGTGGTATAGGGTAAACTGTTGGAGTATAAATGTTTTTCTCTTGTGTGGGGGTTACTCAAGCATGTACTGTTGAAATGCCAGCTGATGGGCTGATCTTTTATTCTAAAATAATAATGATTTTGGACACTTATGTCCTTTCATTTTCTCAACTGAATTGGGAATATTTATAAAATAACTTCCTAAAATCACAGAACTCAGTTCATAATGCCTGACCAAATGGAATGAAATTTGCTTGCTAATCTAAAATATTTACTGTTCACAATGGCAATAGTGAATAACAGCATAACATCTGGGGTCCACCTGTTGGAACAGATGTTCTCCACTCTCAATGGTAGCTTTAATATCTACTAGAGAAGTTAAAGATTAGAGAGCTGAAGATCGATGGAGAAATTGAATGAGATGTAAATTAGTTCCCCGATATTAACGGGGAGGCGGGGAGGGTGAGGGGAGCCCGGAAGCGTGGGAACAACCCGGCAAGGCTGGGGACGTGGAGGCCCGACCGATCTTAATGGCAGGGCCTCATGTAAATAATGTTCTGCAGACTCCCACCTTACAGACGACCAGATTGACAGCCTGGCCAGCGGGTCGGAGTGCAAACATTTGGCAGAAGGCCACAGCTGGGGACCCGTGGGGACAGTCTGCAGCAGTCAGTAGGGAGGGAAGCCGAAGTTCTGGGCCATGATCGGGGGTGGGGGGGGGGACATGCACTCCAAGGTCCCTCTGTTCCTCTACCCTTCTCAGTGTCCTACCAGTTATTGTGTATTCCCTTGCCTTGTTAGCCCTCCCTACACGCATTACCTCACACTTCTCCGGTTTGAATGCCATTTGCCACTTTTCTGCCCACCAGACCAGTCCATTGATATCTTCCTGCTGTCTACAGCTTTCTTCCTCGCTAGCAACCACACGGCCAATTTTCATCTACAAACTTCTTAATCATACCCCTTACATTGAAGTATAATCATTGATATATGCCACAAAAAGCAAAGGACCGAGTACTGAGCCATGCGGAACCCCACTGGAAACAGCCTTCCAGTCACAAAGATCCCCATCAACCATTACCCTTTGCTTCCTGCCACAGAGCCTATTTTGGATCCAAATTGCCACTTTCCCTTGGATCCCATGGGCTTTACTTTTCTGACCCTCTTTACTGCTGAAACCCTCATCCATGCATTTGTTACCTCTAGACTTGACTATTTCAATGCACTCCTGGCTGGCCTCCTACATTCTACCCTATGTAAACTTGAGGTCTTCCAAAACTTGGCTGCCCATGTCCTAACATGCACCAAGTCCTGTTCACCCATCACCCCTGTGCTCGCTGACCTACATTGGCTCCTGATTAAGCAATGCCTCGATTTTAAAATTCTTATCCTTGTTTTCAAATCCCTCCATGGCCTTGCCCCTCCCTAACTCTGTAATCTCCTCCGGCCCCACAACCCCCCTGTGCTCCTCTAATTCTGCCCTCTTGAACATCCCTGATTATAATCGCTCCACCATTGGCAGCCATGCCTTCTGTTGCTTGGGCCCTAAGCTCTGGAATTCCCTGCCTAAACCTCTCCGCCTCTCTACCTCTCTTTCCTCCTTTAAGACGCTCCTTGAAACCTACCTCTTTGACCAAGCTTTTGGTCACCTGCCTAATTCTCCTTATGTGACTTGGTGTCAATTTTTTTGCCTTATAATACTCCTGTGAAGCTCCTTGGGATGCTTTACTACTTTAAAGGTGCTATATAAATACAAGTTTGTTGTTGTTGTTATTGACCAATCTGCCATGTGCGACCTTGTTAAAAACCTTGCTAAAATCCATGTAGATGACATCAAATATGGTACATTCACCGACCCTCCTTGTTACCTCCTCAAAAAATTCAATCAAATTAGTCAGACACAACCTTCCCTTAACAAATCCATGCTGACTGTCCTTGATTAATCTGTGCCTTTCTAAATGACGATTAATACTGTCCCTCAGAATTTTTTCCAATAATTTGCCCACCACTGAGATTAGGCTGAGTGGCCTATAATTACTCAGTCTATCCCTTTCTCCTTTTTTAAACAATGGTACAATGAAATATATGTTTAACAGAATGCAAGATACTGGTGAAGCATACGACCAGTACCGTACAGCACTGCGAAATCTCGCCGACGGGTACAAGATCGAAGCTATAATGCCAGAAGAGATACTCTGAGACCAACATGTTTGGAATTGTGGATTTGAGGGTGTGAGAGAGACTGCTTTGAGAGGCTAATCTAACCTTGTTAAAGACAGATGAGATTTGTCATGTGGCTGAAAGCATGGTGGTGCAACTCAAAGTCATCGGGGAGTTGAGGGGACAGAATGTGAGTGCGATACTTAAGAAACCCCAAGGCACAACAGAGGCAAGCATTGGGACAATGCTAAAGAATCCCCATAGACTGATGAGTGCAGGGACTGTGGGAAGAAACACAAATTTATTAGAGTTTTTTGAGGATGTAACTAGCAGGGTCGATAAAGGAGAACCAGTGGATGTAGTGTATTTGATTTTCCAAAAGGCATTCGATAAGGTGCCATATAAAAGGTTGTTATGCAAGATAAGTGCTCATGGGGTTGGGGTAATGTATTAGCATGGATAGAGGATTGGTTAAATAACAGAAAACAGAGAGTAGGGATAAATGGGTCATTTTCTGGTTGAACATAAGAACATAAGAAGCAGGAGCAGGAATAGGTCAATTGGCCCCTCGAGCCTGCTCCGCCTTTCAATAAGATCATGGCTGATCCAATCTTGGCCTCAACACAACTTTCCCGCTCTCTCCCCATACCCCTTGACGTTCAAATGTCTGTCTATCTCCGCCTTGAATATATTCAATGACTCCGCCTCCACAGCTCTCTGGGGTAGAGAATTCTAAAGATTCACGACCCTCTGAGAGAAGAAATTCCTCCTCATCTCCGTCTTATTCTGAAACTATGCCCCCTAGCTCTAGATTCCCCGACTAGGGGAAACACCTCTCAGCATCCACCCTGTCAATCCCCCTCAGAATCTTATATGTTTCAATAAGATCACCTCTCATTCTTCTAAACACCAATGAGTATAGGCCCAACCTGCTCAACCTTTCGTCATACGTCAACCCCTTCATCCCAGGCAACCTAGTGAACCTTCTCTGCACTGCCTCCAATGCTAGTATATCCTTCCTTAAATATGGAGACCACAACTGTACGCAGTACTCCAGGTGCGGTCTCACCAGCGCCCTGTAAAGTTGCATCAAAACTGCCCTACTTGTATACTCTATCCCCCTTGCAATAAAGGCCAGCATTCCATTAGCCTTCCTAGTTACTTGCTGTATCTGCATGCTAACATTATATGTTTCATGTACCAGGACCCCCAGATCCCTTTGTACCGCAGCATGTTGTAGTCTCACTCCATTTAAATAATAATTTGCTTTTTCATTCTTCCTTCCAAAATGGATAACCTTACATTTTTCCACATTATACTCCATCTGCCAAATGTTTGCCCACTCATTTAGCCTGTCTATATCCCTTTGCAGGCTGTGTTCTCCTCACAGCTCACTTTCCCACCTAGCTTTGTATCATCAGCAAACTTGGATACATTGCACTGGGTCCCTTCATCTAAGCCATTAATACAGATTATAAATAGCTGAGGCCCAAGCACTGATCCTTGCAGCACTCCACTAGTTACAGCCTGCTAAGGAGGTAACAGCAAAACATTTAGAAAATCATAAGACCATCAAGCAGAGTCAACATGGTTTTATGAAAGGGAAATCGTGTTTGACAAATTTACTAGAGTTTTTTGAGGATGTAACAAACAGGGTGGATAAAGGGGAACCAGTAGATATAGTGTATTTGGATTTCCAGAAGGCATTCGATAACGTGCCACATAAAAGGTTACTGCACAAGATAAGAGCACATGGGGTTGGGGGTAATATATTGGCATGGATAGGAGATTGGCTAACTAACAGAAAACAGAGAGTCGGGATAAATGGGTAATTTTCAGGTTGGCAATCAATAACTAGTGGGGTGCCACAGGGATCAGTGCTGGGGCCTCAACTATTTACAATCTATATTAATGACTTGGATGAAAGATCGAGTGTTCTGTAGCCAAATTTGCTGATGATACAAAGATAGGTGGGTTAGCAAGTTGTGAGGAGGAAACAAAGAGCCTGCAAAGGGATATAGACAGATAAAGTGGCAGATGGAGTATAATGTGGGGTAATGTGAGGTTGTTCACTTTGGTAGGAAGTATAGAAAAACAGAACATTTTTTAAATGGTGAGGATGTATTAAATGTTAGTATTCAGAGAGATTTAGGTGTCCTTGTACAGGAAACACAGAGGCTGGAATCTTCATTCGTCCGTGCATGCAGGATTGGAGGCAGATTAGGAGTGAAAGTGGAAATAAATCGGAGCGGGTCGGGAACCCGCCGTCATCCCACTTCTTCATGCCTTTAACTCAGATGCGTTTCCCAGTGCAGCAGTGACCCAAACGGCAGAGGCGGGCGACCTAATTTAGATCATTATCAGCTTGATATCAAACCCCTAACCATCCTTTTAACCAGACCTTTTCAATGTCACTGCATGACCACGGGAATGATGCAGCGCAGGAACCATGTCTGTCAAGCTGAGGTGGAAGTTCAGTGGCCATTGATCAAAGTCATTACTGCAGAGCATAGAAAGCATAATAAATATTGACACCTGACATCTGCTTACTTTCCTAAAGGAAATGCTGTTGCTGAGTGCATTTTCAGCACAGATTTTTTTTAAAAAAAATTATTCATCGATGGGATGTGGGCATCACTGGCTAGGCCTGCATTTAGTGCCCATCCCTAATTGCCCTTGAGAAGATGGTGGTGAGCCGCCTTCTTGAATCGCTGCAGTCCATATGGTGTAGGTACACCCACAATGCTGTTAGGAAGGGAGTTCCACGATTTTGGTCCAGCGGCAGTGAAGGAACGGCGATACAGGTCCAAGTAAGGATGGTGTGTGGCTTGGAGGAGAACTTGTAGGTGGTGATGTTTCCATGCGTCTGCTGCCCTTGTCCTTCTAAGTGGTAGAGGTCGCGGGTTTGGAAGGTGCTGTTGAAGGAGCTTTGGTGAGTTGCTGCAGTGCATCTTGTAGATGGTGCACACTGCAGCCACAGTGCACCGGTGGTAGAGGGAGTGAATGTTGAAGGTGGTGGATGGAGTGCCAATCAAGCGGGCTGCTTTATCCTGAATGGTGTCGAGCTTCTTGAGTGTTGTTGGAGCTGCACTCATCCAGGCAAGTGGAGAGTGTTCCATCACACTCCTGACTTGTGCCTTGTAGATGGTGGAAAGGCTAGAGTTTTTTCTGCAAATTTGGAACCCACTGTCACCTCTTTGTACTATCTAACACGCAATTGACAGATTGCTTCTCTAATCTCTACTTGACATTCCATGTATTACATCAGCATTGGTGTCATTTATACTGTCTCACCTTGGTCCTCAGAATCGGACCACAATAAGCCCCAATACCAGCAGCAGCAGGCTCACCTGCAGCACCAACAGCAATACCAGCAACCTTCTCCTCAAGGACCTGATGCTCCACAGGACAGAGGGCATCAGCACAGGGCTGCACCGTGCCGGAGGCGATACCCCCAACACAGGGTATACAGGAAGAGGATGAGCTTCCTCAGCATGACTGAGCAGTGCTGCCGAAGGAGGCTCAGGCTGTCGTGCCAGGTCATCGCAGACATTTGCACGTTGCTGGAACAAGACCTGCAGCCCAGAGGACCTGGTGGACACTTCTTCTTCGGCAGTCCCTCGGAATCGAGGATGACTTGCTTCCACATTAAGAATGAGTTCTCAGGTGACTGATGAGTCCAATGCGGGACCTACAGTCTCTGTCACAGGTGGGGTGGAAATTTGAAGGGGTGGGTGGGTGGGGTGCTTGGGTTGACGTGCGTTCCTTGCACTTGGCTTCCGCTTGCTTCCAGCGAAGAGACTCGAGATATTCGGCGCCTTCCCGGATGCTTCTCCTCCACTTTGTGCAGTCTTGGGCCAGGGATTCCCAGGTGTCGGTGGGAATGTTGCACTTTTTCAAGGAGGCTTTGAAGGTGTTCTTGAAGCGTTTCCTCTGCCCACCTGGGGCTCTCTTGCCGTGTCGGAGCTCCGAGTACAGCACTTGTTTTGGGAGTCTCGTATTGGGCATGCAGACGATGTGACCTGTCCATCGGAGCTGATCGAGCGTGGTCGAAGCTTCGATGCTGGGGATGTTGGCCTGAGCGAGAACACTGACGTTGGTGCACCTATCCTGCCAATGGATTTGCAGGATTTGCGGAGGCAGCATTGGTGGTACCTCTCCAGTGCTTTGAGGTGCCTGCTGTACATGGTCGATGTCTCTGAGGTATACAGGAGAGCGGATATTACTGCTGCTCTGTAGACCATGAGCTTGGTGCCGGGTTTGAGGTCCTGGTCTTCAAACACTCTCTTCCTCAGGCGACCGAAGGCTACACTGGCACACTGAAGGCGGTGTTGGACTTCGTCATCGATGTCTGCCCTTGTTGACAGATGGCTCCTGAGGTATGGAAAGTGGTCCACGTTGTCCAAGGCCTTGTCATGGATTTTGATAATCGGGTGGCAGTACTGTGTGGCGAGGGCAGGTTGGTAGAGGACCTTTGTCTTACGGCTGTTTACTGTAAGGCCTATGCTCTCGTACGCTTCGGTGAAGGTGTTAATGATTGTTTGGAGTTCGACCTCCGAGTGTGCGCAGACGCAAGCGTTGTCTGCATACTGTAATTCGACGACAGAGGATGGGACGACCTTGGATCTGGACTGGAGGCGACGGAGGTTGAACAGTTTCCCATTTGTTCTGTAAATTAGCTCCACTCCAGTGGGGAACTTACTGAGGGTGAGATGGAGCATTGCAGCAAGGAAGATCGAGAAGAGCGTTGGTGCGATGACACAGCCTTGCTTGACCCCGGTTCGTACGTGAATTGGGTCTGTGGTGGAACCGTTGGTCAGGATCACGGCTTGCATGTCGTCATGAAGCAGGCGGAGGATGGTGACAAACTTTTGAGGGCAGCTGAATTTGAGGAGGATACTCCATAATCCCTCACGGTTGACAGTGCCGAAGACCTTTGTGAGGTCAAAGAGGTCCATGTACAGTGGTTGGTGCTGTTCCCTGCATTTCTCTTGTAATTGGTGTGCGGTGAAGATCATGTCCATTGTGCCCCTTCGTGGGCGGAATCTGCATTTTGACTCTGGGAGGAACTCTTCAGCCACTGGGAGAAGGCGACTGAGGAGGATTTTTGCGATGACTTTCCCTGTGGCAGACAGCAGAGAAACTCCTCTGACATCACTGACATAATGGGAGATGACGAGACCCTACTCACACGCCTTACTAGTGGCTGTCAAAGTCACCAGCACTTTCAGGCACTTTCAACTTCTTCACCTCAGGCTCCTTCCAGGGATCTGCAGCAGACATTTGCGGCATCTCACAGTCGGCTGCTCACAGATGCATCACATAGGTCACTGATGCACTGTTTGACAAGTCAGCCAATTACATCAATGTTACCACTGAATACATCAGTGTTACTGAATGGGCACTGAGCTTTGCAGCTCTGGCTGGTTTCCCACGGGTGCAGGGCGTCATCAACTGCACACATGTGGCCATCAGGGCACCCCATCATAACCCAGGAGTCTTTGTCAACCGCAAGGGCTTCCACTCCCTCAATGTGCAGCTGGTCTGCAACCATAGATGAAAGCCACATGACCACCAGATGTGTCATAGAGCAGACGATAGGTATGCTGAAAATGTGCTTCAGATGCCTTGACAGATCTGGAGGAGCCCTTCAGTACGCAACGTCCAGTGTCTCCAGAATTGTCGTTGTCTGCTGCGTACTGCACAACATAGTGCAGCAGCGAGGATTAGAGCTGTATGAGGAGCAAGGCTCTGAGCGCACAGCCTCTTCAGAGGAGGAGGAGGAGCATCAGCTGGAAGACGAGGAGGAGGAGCAGGAGGAACCTGAGGTCCAGATGCCATCGACACCCGAGCACGTTGTTGCCTGGAAGGCAATGGATGGCTTCATCGTGGTCAGATTTACTTAACTTCATGCATTACACCCATATGGCTGCTGTCATAAATCTCATCATCGAGAAACTACCTATGAAATAACACCAGACGGCCAGCTGGTGGCACCGTCCAAGGAGTATAAATACTCGGGCGTTGGCCGCAGCTTTCCAAGGACATTTTGTAAAGACAAGGAGCTAGTGGATACAACTAGACTTCCATATTCTGAAACAAGTTGATTAAAGCCTTGCTTTATGCTCAAACCAAGTGCGTAGTGAGTTTTATTACGTCAGCTGCCACATGCCCCTTAACAACAACACCATAAAGCATCCCTGCAATGACCAAGCCACTCCTTTCACACTGACCCCCATTGCTGGAGGTTAGTTTATGTCTCACCATTCACTCCAGCTCACGAAGCCACTTCCAAAGTAGCTGATAAAATTGGGCACCACTGGAAAGTGGTGAAAATAACTCGTTTTATATGTGACATATAAGAGTAACGGAACCTTAACAGAAACAGTTCTTTAAACACCCATATGCTTACCCTTGTGCATCTACTTGTGTGTCATCTTTCTCTTACGTGTGCTTCTACGAGGTGCTACCCCTGTGGCTTCAGCAGAGGTAGAGGCAGCCTCCTCACTTCCCCGCCACAACTGCATAGATTCTTTTGGCGGACGTCCTCTGGATTTTGGAGCCTCTGATTGTGCCACCAAAGTCTGCTCCTCCTGCGACTGTGCAGGGGCAGATTCGGCCATCGCGATCGCAAGAGGCATCTGAGGCTCTGATTGAGGGGGTGGCAACGGGGGAGAAGTGGGAGCGCTTTGAGAGGAGCCCACACATCCATGTCCCCTCTCACCATCATCCCTCTCATGGGCCACCCACACTTCCCTGCTAGCAAGGAGCTGGAGAGCACCTTGCTGCACAGCAGTGAGGCCATGAGGACCCAAGTCTACATTGACATCCCTCCTAGACAGGAGGTCAATGAGCTTCTGTCATCTATTCTCCATAGATAGCATGTGCTCCTGTGAGTGGGGCATTAGCTGCTCCATGCAGGTGGCCATCCTTTCCATGGAAGAGCCTACAGTCACCATCTCCTGCGACACGGAGGTGCTCATGTTGGAGATGGACTCCTCCATTCTATGCACATTTGCAGACATGGAGGTCGCAAAACCCGTCACAGCCTCCTGCACTTCTTGCTGCACCTCCAGGATCTGCCCTCTTTCTTGATGGCCTCCGAGGCTCAGTGTCTGCAAACAGCGAAGCAGAGCTGGGAGTGTCCTGCACCCTCCAGTGAGGAGTCTCCACTGCTGTCCCTGTCTCCAACATCTGCTCTTGCTCACTTGTGACTTGTGAGACACCAGGTGTCAACATTATTCTATATCTCGCAGGACCCACCAAGGTGTGTGTATCTGCGCTGGTGCTGGGTGCGCTTATGTCTGGAGACGGTGCATCCTCGGAGGCTGGAAGTTCCTCTGGGGAGTCGTCTTCCTCTTCTGCCGGGACAGTGGTGAGGGGGGGAGGGGGGGTTTGATCGACCTGTGGGAGAGTAAAGAGATGATTTAGAAATGTCATATCAAGAATGGGTAACGATACCATTATGCACATGATGAACATTCACTGGCTGCTGATATCAGTCCACATATGAGTGACTGCTGTATGCCATGTGGCTGTATGAGATGTAATTCTGTCATCAGGTTGCTGAGATGTCCCCTCTCTCCGTCTCCCACCGCCAGCTGCTCTGCAACTCCTGAGACTTCCAGGGTGACCTCCTCTGCTGGAGTCAACGTGGCCAATGATGGAGGGCCACCTCTGGTTCTCTCCCTCTTATTGTGGGCTCTCTTCTCCTGCAAGGAGGGGAAGAAGAGAAGGTTGAGTGAGAGTGATGGAATGAGTAAGGAATAGATGGGTTGCATCTATAGAGGGTGACTATGAGGGAGTGGGGTGCCAATGCCAAATGGCCTCCTTGTGTGTTGTCAGTTGGCATGAGTGCATTAGGATGAGGGTGAGTGTGAGGGGTATTAAGTCAGATGGGAATGTGATAATGTAGATAGAGAGAGAGGGATGGGTGGACGTGCAATGTATGTTGGTGTGAGTAATGATGTGCAGGAGTAGGCTTCGGAAGGCAGAGTGATGGGGATGTGATGAGAGGCACAGCAGGATGAAGTTGAGTGTGGCTTTGCACTCAACTTTCTTAATCTAATGAGATCATTGAAATGTTTCTGGCACTGCACCCAGGTCCTCCTCACAACATCCCTGCTGTTGACCTCCTCTGCTATCTCCAGCCAGGCTCTTTTGGTCTCCTGGGGAGGACTCTTCCACCCATCAGAAGGGAAGAGGACCTCCCTGCGTGCTCTCACTCCCGCTACAAACATATGCAGGGAGTCATCTGAGAACCTGGGTGCAGCCCCCTGCCTCTGTGCAGTCATGTGTGCAAGGCTGAGCAAGGCTTAAAAGCTTAAATGTACAGCCTGCATCCTCCTAGATGAACCTTCAAATGCAATGTGGCCATGGCGCTTTTAAATGTCCCGGCTGGAAGTGAATCATCAATGACATCATCAGACGCACAACAGTTAATAGGGCTGGAAAACGCATAGGCCTGTCTTAATTGGCACCATTAAGGGAAAGTCGCTCCGAGAAGCGCGATGAAAAGAACAACGGGGTCCCGACCCGCCACGCTGACCGCCCGCACCCGACCCACCCAGGTAAAGAAAATTCCAGCCCAAGAGTTAGCATGCAGTCACAGCAAGCAATTAGGAAGGCAAATTGCATGTTGGACTTTTTTTGCAAGGGGTTTGGAGTACAAGAGTAAGGAAGTCTTGGTACAATTGCACAGGGCTTTGGTGAGACCACACCTGGAGTACTGCGCACAGTTTTGGTCTCCTTATCTGGGGAAGGATATACTTGCCTTAGAGGCGGTGCAACGAAGGTTCACTAGATTGATTCCTGGGATGAGAGGGTTGTCCTTTGAGGAGAGATTGAGTAGATTTGGCCTAAACTCTCTGGAGTTTAGAAGAGTGAAAGATGATCTCATTGAAACATATAAGATTGTGAAGGGGATTGACAGGATAGATGCTGAGAGGTTGTTTCCCCTGGCTGGAGAGTCCAGAACGAGGGGGCATAGTCTCAGGATAAGGGGTAGGCCATTTAAGACCGAGATGAGGAGCAACTTCTTTACTCAGAGTGTCGTGAATCTTTGAAATTTGCTGCCCCAAAGCTGTCAACTCATCAGCTGATTCAGTGGCCACTGACCTCCCGCCTCAGCTACAGACGAGGTCTAGGCACATCGGGAAACCAGTGGGCGACCTGCCAAAGCCAAAAAGCTGGGAAAGAAAACATTGTTAATTGGCTGTAAACAAGCCACTAATGATTTTAATTGCCTCCCCCGCCGCTGCTTGTTGGGTCTGCTCAGCGCTGACAGACCCGACATCAGGAAAGTCCAGTGTGCACGTTATCAATCAGTTTAAATTTAACAGCTGACCCGCCACCCATCCCGTCCGCTGAGCGCCAGCAAAATTCCAGCCATTGGTACTCTTTCCAACAACTCAGGACTATGTCTACTATTTAAAGAGAAATCGACACAGAAGCCTCCTGCCTCAGATCTACTGCTGGGCAGCCAACAGCTCGGGCCTTCCCCTCACTGTTAAATATAAGTCATGGCATTGATGATGTCATCAGGCTGTGATTTTTGAACCTGCCTTTTGCGGGAGCCTCGTTGATGGCCTGAATTGTGTTTGCTAAAATTTAAATGGCTGGGAATAGGGTCGGGTTGCTCAATCCCAATATTTTAACCCTCTCGGGCCCATCAGGGGGTGTCGATGTAACTCAGGAGACTCCTAATGAACAGATTTTTACCAGCTTGTTTGACTATCATCTTTTGGTGACTTGGTGACATGGTTAATGCACTGTTACATTTTTTCTAGCCTACTGACCCTAAATTATTTTGGCTCTCGTATCTTCAATCAGTCTCAAGGGCGAGTCCCAACTCCCCAAACCTTTGAGAGTGTCTATCCTTGTCTTGAGATCTAGGTAAACTTTCAGTAACATGCCCAGATTAACAAGCAGCAAACCCTAATTGATAATTGTTTTTAGTTACCAGATTATTGCCTGTCTCCATAAGATTCCACTTCCAGTCTACCAAAGGAGAAGTACATTGCCTGCGACTTTTAAAGTTTAAAGTATGAAACATAAGAACATAAGATATAGGAGCAGGAGTAGGCCATACGGCCCCTCGAGCCTGCTCCACCATTCAATAAGCTCATGACTGATCTACCTCAACTCCACTTTCCCATCCTAGCCCATAAACAAGCAAATTATATAATAGAGAGTTATAGTGGAATGTCTTTTACCTATCTATTTGAGTAGATAAAATAAGATTGCAATTCAAGTGGGTTTTAAATACATCTAGTATTTATCCATCTTCAAGGAACATCAACATTGCCCGTTCTTTGCAAACTGTCTCCTGGCTGCCCTTATGAGAAATAACTCACCAGGCTCAAACAAAATTGTCTCTTTCATATCCTGAAAAATAGTAATTGGGACATCTTGGATTTTGAACATCTGCCCATTCCAATTCAGAAAAGAACTATCAGTCAAATACAAACTGAACCAGTCATGAAGTCTATAAATTGAGCATTTGATTCCCTTTCAAGCCTATTACCAGGGAGACCTCAATAAAAAATCTTGCAACATTGTACTGGAATAGGCTTATTACTGGCTTTGGCTGGCTGCTAAATGTCCTATGTACAATGACTAAGTTTTAAAGAGGAAGTTACAGCGATAACACAAGACAAAAACACATGGGCCAACATTTGAGTTCAGAGGCTTCCCGCGGGCGGATGCCTCCGACCTGCAAAAATTCTACGAATGTACCTGGTGGCCCGGGAGATATGGAGACTCGTGCTCCTGGGCCTCTCTGGGTCCATGGGTGGTTCGTAGGTGCCCCTGGGATCACGTGGGCCGGCCCAACCAATAAAAGAAGGGAATTCCCATTTATACTTATGGGAGTTCCGTACGTACGGAACGCCCATAAGTATGAATAGGGATCACTTAAAAAATACACCAACACATGAAATAATTTGTTTTTAAATTACATATTTAAAATTAATTAAAATGCCATTTAATTAAATATTTTAAACAAAAACTAATTTTGAAAAAAAATTGTGGGGGAAAAATTCAGTTGCTTTGCACTTCCCGTTAGCGCCCCACTTGCGCCCTGGCCACAAACTTGGCTCACGCCCCCTGACCTATCGCCAGACGCTATGTCTGACAGGGTCTGGGGGGCTTTTTTGCGGCCGGGGCAGCGATAACTAAAGGGCATGTGCCGGGTGTAATGTATGTACCTTTAAGGGGGGAACTACTTTGTACAGCTCATGTATACTGTAGTACCGGCAGTGACCACACCGTATATAACGCTGAGTAGTGATCTGTACAGATCAGTTGCAGTTTGAACCACGTTGAGTAAACACCTGATGTACCGTTCTCCGCAGTACGTTTCTTATTATACACGGACGTAACATTGGCGACGAGGCAGGTTCGAACCTACCTGCAACTCTGCATCACCTCCCGGGGATTCGTTCCTGGAGATCAGTGGATTGGAGGTCAAGGCCAGAGACTCGGGCGTCGACCACGGGCAACCGCCCAGTCATCCAGCAGAGACTCGAGAATTGCGGGGGAGGCTGTCGAGAGCCAGGCTTGGCTTTCCAGTCGAGGTGGTCCAGCGAAACGGGCTGGCAACAGGTAGTGCGCAGACCCTTCCCGGACGGCGGTGGGCTAGAGCCCGACCGAGCGGCACAGCAAAGGGCCGAGCAGCGTCGACGGGGAGAGAGAGAGAGGGCAGAGCACACAGGGCGCAGCCGGTGTTCAGGGGCCGAGCAGCGTCGGAGAGAGGGAGAGAGAGACGCGCAGAAACCCGCGAGGCGCCGCCATTGCCACGAGGACCGCCGGGAGCGGCGTCGGCAGCAGCGGGGGAGGAAGGAAAGCGTGGGAGATGCCATTTTAAGCCATTGGGAGACACCATTTTAAACCACACCCAAAATGCCGAAGAGTGGCAGTATCACCGCATTTGACAATGAAGTCGAAGATTGGACTACATATGTCAAACGAATAGAGGTGCACTGCAAGGCAAATGAGGTGTTAGATGACAAGAAAGCGTCGGTATTGTTAAATTTAATGGGTGCAAAGACGTATGGTTTATTACGAAATCTATTAACCCCAACGAAGCCAATGGAAAAGAGTTTTGAAGACATAGTAACGATACTAAAGGAACATTTAAACCCCACACCGCTGCTGATAGCAGAAAGATTCAAGTTTCACAAACGGAACCAGCATAAGGATGAAAGCAATGCTGATTATTTAACAGAACTGCGCAAACTATCGAAACACTGCCAGTTTGGAGCGGGACTGGCAGATACCTTAAGGGACAAGTTTGTGTGTGGGCTTCAAAGTGAAGGAACCCAGAAACGGCTTTTATCTGAAAAGGACCTTACGCTGGAAAAGGCTTTCAGCATTGCGGTATCATATGAAGCAGCAGCATGGGGCGCTGCAGAGATACAACAGAGACCGCAAGAATATGGCACAAACGAAATGTCATATGGAACAGAGAAGTGCTATCGCTGCGGCAGAACAACACACGACCAGAATGATTGCTGGTTCAAAGACAAAGTGTGCAGACAGTGTGGAAAAGTAGAACACATAACACGAGTCTGCAGGTCGGGAAAGAAAATCAGCAATAAGAAACCGACCAAAGGGAAGTACAAGAAGGTACATAAGATAACGGAGAATAGTTCAGACGAACAAAAGAGTGATAACGACTCCGAAAGCAGGGAACTGAGTTGTCTGAAACTACATAATGTGATCACAATGGAGGATCACCGAACCATTTGGGTCACTCTCAAGATAGCAGGAGTCCAGGTAAAGATGGAATTGGACACAGGATCAGCCCTAACAGTCATAAACCGACGGGACTATGAGCGGCTATTCTCACACATACCCTTGAGAGACACAAAAATTATTTTGAAGACGTACATGGGGCAAAAAGTCTACCCCAAAGGAAAAATAAGGGTGACCGTTATATATAACGGTAAGGAAACACCAAAACTAGACCTGTATGTATTGCAAGATGGAGGACCACCATTACTGGGACGTGAATGGATCCAGAAAATACAACTGGATTGGCATTCCATACAGGCACTGACTGTGGCTGAAAAAAAGGATGACGACGTCACACCTGGGTGACTGTCAAAGATCCTAACTGACGCGAAAGAAGTGTCCCAGCAAGGACTCAGAACACTAAAAGGCATGACAGCGACGATTAAAATTTAAGGAAAAGCAAGCCCAAAATGTTTTAAGGCAAGACCGGTACCTTATGCGATCCGCCCAGCCGTCGAATCAGAGCTGGAGAGTCTGGAATGTTCAGGTGTACTGTCCAAGGTAGACTGGAGCGAGTGGGCTACACCCATCGTCCCTGTGATGAAAAAGTCATTGAGCAGCACGCCTGGGGAACCGAGGAAGGTTCGCATCTGTGGGGACTTTAAGGTAACAGTGAACCCGGTCCTTCACACCGTACAATATCCACTTCCGCGGATTGAAGATATTTTCGCCTCGCTATCTGGAGGGAAACGCTTCACTAAGATTGATCTGGCCCAGGCGTATCTGCAAATGGAGGTAGAAGAAGCATCAAAAAAATACCTCACAATCAACACCCATAAAGGTCTCTACCAATACAACCGGCTGGTATTCGGGGTAGCATCAGCTCCGGCTATTTGGCAGAGGGCAATGGAACAAGTCCTGCAAGGGATCCCAGGGACCCAGTGTTATTTGGACGACATCCTGGTCACGGGCGAAAATGACAGTGATCACCTTGTCAACCTGGAGCAGGTGCTCACTAGATTGCAGGAATATGGGCTCCGAGCTAACCGCCCCAAATGCGAGTTTTTTAGAAAACAGATCTCGTATTGTGGCCACGTTATCGATAAAGAGGGGTTACATAAGTCCCCAGAGAAGATTGAGGCAGTAGTCAAGGCTCCAGCACCGGAAAATGTGTCACAACTGAGGTCGTTCCTCGGGCTGGTAAACTACTACCATAAGTTCTTGCCAAATTTGTCTACAATACTACACCCACTGAACACCTTACTGCAAACTGGGGTGCCATGGAAGTGGAGTGACGAATGTAGACGAGCTTTCCAGAAGAGCAAAACACTAATCACATCGAAAGAGGTATTGGCCCATTACAACACGGCATTACCAATTCGGTTGGCATGTGATGCGTCACCCTACGGCATTGGAGCGGTGCTGTCGCACAAATTCTCGGACGGCTCAGAGAGGCCAATAGCTTTTGCGTCACGATCACTAACCTCAGCCGAGTGTAACTATGCCCAGATTGACAGGGAGGCCCTCAGCCTAGTGTGGGGAGTGAAAAAGTTCAATCACTATCTGCACGGGCAGAAATTCACCTTGCTGACCGATCACCAGCCTCTTGTCTCCATTTTTAATCCGAAGAAGGGCGTTCCGGTGATGACTGCGCAACGACTACAAAGATGGTCACTTTTTCTAGGGGCGCACCACTATGAGATTGAATATAAGGGCACGAAACAGCATGGAAATGCTGATGGGCTATCACGCCTGCCACTGCCTACTGCGGAGGAAGCACCAGCAGTGGATCCTGTCGAAATATTCCATTCGACTATAGTTGAATACCTACCGGTAACTAACGCTTGTATCGAAAAGGAAACCC
Source organism: Somniosus microcephalus (assembly GCF_052327205.1). NCBI lineage: Eukaryota > Metazoa > Chordata > Chondrichthyes > Squaliformes > Somniosidae > Somniosus > Somniosus microcephalus. The sequence goes on from NC_140998.1 coordinate 137,663,913, forward strand.
GAAATGACCCGACACTGTCTCGGGTATATGATTTGACAGTGAAGGGATGGCCAACACATGGCGACTCACTGTTGCCAGCATTCTCGACAAGGAGAGAACAGCTGTCAGTGTGCCGGGGGACCTTGATGTGTGGATCCCGAGTGGTAATTCCACCCAAGTTAAGGGATAGAGTGCTCAATGAGCTTCATGAGGGTCATCTGGGAGGGGTAAAAATGAAAAGCCTAGCCAGTGCTTATGTGTGGTGGCCGGGAATCGATAAACAAATCGAGGACCTGACCAAGAGCTGCTCAGGATGCCAGAAAGTCCAAAATGCACCACCACAGGCCCCTCTACACCCATGGGAGTGGCCCTCATCTCCATGGCAACGGGTGCATATTGATTTTGCTGGTCCATTCATGGACTCAATGTTTTTAATAGCCGTGGATGCGCACTCGAAATGGCCTGAGGTCATCAAAATGTCCTCCACCACCACAGAGAAAACTATTGCAGTCCTACGGACAATTTTTGCCAGGAATGGCTTGCCAGAACAGATTTGCTCCGACAACGGACCACAGTTTGTGTCCGAAGAGTTCCGGAGGTTCTTGAAAAAGAATGGGGTAAGGCATTACACATCCGCCCCGTATCATCCAGCCACAAATGGATTGGCTGAGAGGTTCGTACAAACCTTTAAGAAGGCAATAAAGGCTATGTACAATGACAACATTCCGCTGCAGCACAAGGTGGACAATTTCCTGTTCGCCTACTGGAATGCGACACATGCAGTCACCAACCAGGCCCCAGCCATGATGTTCTTTAACCGAAGGTTAAGATCTCGCCTGGATTTGCTCAGACCAAACGTACGAAGAGATGTTGAGAGTAAGCAATTCCAGCACATCCATGAGAAGCCAACAAGGAGCTTCAATGTAGGGCAACCAGTCTTGGCCCGCGACTACCGAACAGAAAAATGGCAGCCAGGAACGATATGCACATGGCAGGGCCCACTAATGTACACAGTGGACGTTGGGAAGAGCATCGTGAGACGCCATGCTGACCAGATCCTAGAGTCACAGGAACAAGTCAACCCCATGCCTCGCCCATACGTACCTGGTGATGAACCCGACGTACAGGTAGCATCTACCCCAGAAACAGTAGCATCGGAAGCTGATGAACCAACCGACGACAGGGGGCCAGAATCGCCTCCGCACCAAGAGCAAGACACTCGGGAAAGGCGCTATCCAGAAAGGATCAGGAAACCTCCCCAAAGACTGAATTTATAAATAGACTATTTTCAGCTAAGGTTGCATGTTAAAAGTGTTAATTGTAATTAGTTTGATATTTAATTGTTAAATGAGTGTTATGGTACTGTTAATCTAAAAGGGGAGGAATTGTAATGTATGTACCTTTAAGGGGGGAACTACTTTGTACAGCTCATATATACTGTAGTACCGGCAGTGACCACACCTGTATATAACACTGAGTAGTGATCTGTACAGATCAGTTGCAGTTTGAACCACGTTGAGTAAACACCTGATGTACCGTTCTCCGCAGTCCATTTCTTATTATACACGGACGTAACACCGGGCGGCCATTTTTTTTGGGGTTACCTGTCCCCACTGGCCTCCTCCTGCTGCGGGGTGCCGGCCGCGATCCATCAGCCCAGCACTCCTCTTGAGTGCCAGGCTCTTTTGCCCCAGTGCATGCTGCGCTAGGCCCCTCCCCTTTATTCAGGGGAGGGAGGCCTACAGTACCATGGCGCTACGTGCTGGCGCGAGTGGCGCTGCTGCACGTAGCGCCGCAATATTCCCTGGGATTGCCCCAAGAGGGAGGGGGAGCGCTTCCAGTAGCGCCTCACCTTCAGCTTGGGGCGATACCATTGAATTTCAGGCATGGGGGCGCTGACTTTTTTGGGGTGCTATAAGTTATCGCCCCAAAGGGGGCGTGAGCCAATTTTCTCCCCTATATGTTTTTAAGGGGCTAAAAATAAACGTACCTTATTGAAGAGTATTATTAATTAATAAAGGAGGGATAAAATTTTATTTTTCTATTTTTTAAAACTCTTACGCTGGTAAAAGCAGGCCTTACGCCTGATTGTACCAGGCCTAAGGATTTGAGAGGCATCCCGCGGGTGGAAGTTGTGCAAATACCGCAACTCTCCGCCCGCAGAGGCCCATCTTCCGGGCAGGCGGATCATCTGATCGCAAGTGGCGGGTTTTCGCGCATGCGCTTCGCATGGCTAAACCCGGAACTTGCGCGGCCCGACGGGCGCGGCCACACCTCGTTCACACCCGCCGGGATCGCCAAAGACTCACAGCACAGTTTTTCTGGACAGCGATGTTACAGAAAGTTTGCATTATATGTGTGTGTTTTCTTCTGTTTCAAAGTATGAACTCACTGAAGAAAAGCCCAAAGGTGGTCGTTATCGGAGCGGGGATAGCTGGCGTGGGAGCTGCTGGAAAACTAGTGAAGCAGGGATTCACTGATGTACAGATTATTGAGGCATCGGGTCAACCTGGAGGACGGATCAGAGGCAGTCTGTTTGGTATGATTAATGAGGCCGAAAACATAATAGAATGCGGAAATGAAATAGCATAAGACTAGAGTTGTTTTTAAAAATCACTGCTCCGGTGGGATTAAATGATAAAAGACATTAACAATGATTAATAATGAATATATTTACCTATCACTTTCTGCCGCTAAATGGATGTAGATTTTTCTTATCGATTTGTAAAGTATGCCATTCACAAGGCAATGTGGACACCAGAGCTCCAGACATCCAAGGCTAGAATACTAATATTTTAAACCTAGAACGGTGTCATAACAGGAATTCTATCGACCTCTCTTATGGCTATGCTCTCGCATGCAATATACTACATGTGGTCGCACTTACCAATGTTTCCTAACTTCATTTATATATAATAATAATAATCAACTTTATTGTCATTGTTAGTGCACAAGTGCAGTACAACGAAATGTAAGCTTGCGGCTCCCGAGAGTGTACATTTTGATTAAGACATTTAACATTCATTTGACTTGTAACATAAACATAATAAAGTGCATTGGCAGATGTGCAGACTTTAGAGTTTATTTGCAGAGTTCAATAGGATGACAGCCCTGGGAAAGAAGCTGTTCCTAAATCTGGTCGTTCGGGTGCGAATGCATCTGTAGCGTCTCCCAGATGGCAGGGGGGCGAACAAACTGTGGCTGGGGTGGGTAGGGTCTTTGATGATGGTCAGTGACCTCCGTAAACAGCGTTTCTGGTAGATGTTCTCAATGGTCGGTAGCCGGGTGCTGGTAATGCATTGGGCAGTTTTGACTACCCGCTGCAGGGCTTTCTGGTCATAGGAGCTACAGCTGCCATACCACACTGTGATACAGTTCGTCAGGATGCTCTCTATTGTGCAGCGGTAAAAGTTAGAGAGGATCAGGGGTGACAGGTTATATCCCTTCAGCCTCCTTAAGAAATATAGGCGCTGCTGGGCCGCCTTCACCAAAGAGGAGGTATTGAGGGACCAGGAGAGGTCTTCCGTGATGTGGACTCCGAGGAACTTAAAGCTGTCCACCCTTTCCACCACCGCCCCATGGATGTGGATGGGGGTGTGTCTTCCGCCTTTAGACTTCCTGAAGTCCACAATGATTTCCTTGGTTTTCTTGATGTTAAGGGCCAGGTTGTTATCGGCGCACCACTTCACGAGGTGCTGGGCCTCCGCCCTGTAGGCTGACTCATCGTTGTTGGTGATCTGGCCTACCACCATGGTATCATCCGCAAACTTGATGATGGTGTTGGAACCATGAACAGCCACACAGTCGTGGATGAAGAGGGAGTAGAGGAGGGGGCTCAGCACACAACCTTGTGGGGCCCCCGTGTTCAGGGTCAGGGGGGTGGAGGTGTGGTTACCTAATTTGACAGACTGGGGTCTGTTAGTTAGGAAGTCCAGGGTCCAGTTGCAAAGGGAAGTGTTCAGGCCAAGAGTGTGGAGTTTGGTGGCCAGCTTGTTGGGGACGATAGTGTTGAATGCTGAGCTGTAGTCTATGAACAGCATTCTGATGTAGGTCTCTTTACCGTCTAAGTGTTTCAATGCAGAATGTAGAGCAGTTGTGATTGCATCCTCCGTTGATCTGTTTGCACGATAGGCAAACTCGTGTTGGTCAATTTTTTGGTGGATTACCTCTAGAGAACAGCGAATGCTGGGTCTCAAACCAAAAAGAAGACACCCATGGGAATTCGATTCCTTGTATTCCTGGATGCCAATCCTGACACTTGAACCCAAAGACTTAAACCCAAAGGGTACCAATTTTTTTATGCTTTCCAGTAAATTGAAAGTAGTTCTCTTCTCAGTACTGTCCCCACCCCCCTTAGCAAAACTGTATACATCACATTAAAATTTAACAAAGAATTTTACAGTCAAACATTGAGATTTCCTCTTGAATATGAAAATGTCTTTTTTATTTGGGGAGTATGGCGCATACAAATGTGGGATCAGTTACACAGAACATCAATGAGAAGGTCTAAGTTTGCATTTGCAAAAATTCCAGTTTCCACAGGCTCACAACAGTGTAACCAAAGACCATTGAAATGGCCTGATTTTTAAAATGATAAATGAAAGAATAGAAATTCAACATCATATGGTTGACACGGTGAAAATCTTAACTCTGGTGTTGTGCTCATTTGTAGAAAGTAAACACAGCTACCGAGTATAGATTTATGATCTTTCCAATATGTCTATTTTTAATCTTACAAAATAAGCCATGGCAAATCCAAATTGATGATTGATATTTCCTTCAGTGATTTTTTTTTTTTAAAGGAATCATTTGGTGAAGTAATTACATTTGAATTAAAGGTTTTCTCTCAAATATATTTAGGCAAATCAGTGGTTGATGAAGGAGCCCAGTACATTCACGGGGCGAGCATGAAGAACCCAATTTTTCAACTGGCCAAAGAGCATGGCCTCCTGGAGCAAGCACACAATAAGTCGGACACTGAATGGTCAGTGCTCACCAGCTCACAGAAACAGCTAGACCCTGACTTCACTGAACAAATGAGGAATCTAGCTAGCAGCATACTGAGGCGTGCTCATCTACTTGCTCAAGAAAAGGGATACACACAAGCTAAAAGCATTGCTGATGTCTACTTAGAGGAAGTAAAAATGTTACTCGCACAGTGGAGCGGTGACCATGTTGACCTGAGGAGACAAAAGTTGGGTGTGCTGAGCATGTTAATGAAATGGCAATGTATCCACCTTGCAACAAATGGGCTGGCTGAGGTGTCTGTACACGAATATGAAGAATATAAAAACATCGAAGGCGATGACCAAAATTTTGACGGGTTAGTAAAGCGCACCTGAAACTGTCTGCAGATCACCGACACTTTACACAATGTTTACTAGCTATGATATTTTTTGCCATTTGCTTGGGTACAGTAGCCTAGTGATTATCATCTTAGGCAGTCCCTCGGAACCGAGGATGACTTTCCTACACATTAAAAATGAGTTCTCAGGTGACTGATGAGTCCAATGCAGGACCTACAGTCTCTGTCACAGGCATGGCAGATAGTGGTTGAAGGGGCGGGTGGGTGGGGTGCTTGAGTTGACGTGCGCTGCTTGCGCTCGGCTTCCGCTTGCTCCCGGCAAAGAGACTCGAGGTGTTCGACGTCTTCCTGGATGCTTCTCCTCCATTTTGTGCGGTCTTGGGCCAGGGATTCCCAGGTGTCGATGGGGATGTTGCACTTTTTCAAGGAGGCTTTGAGGATGTCCTTGAAGCATTTTCTCAGCCCAGCTGGGGCTCTCTTGCCGTGTCGGAGCTCCGAGTAGAACGCTTGTTTTGGGAGTCTCGTATCAGGCATGCGGACGATGTGGGCTGTCCATCGGAGCTGATCGAGCGTGGTCAGAGCTTCCATGCTGGGGTACTGGATCAGCAACCCAGAGGTGACAAATTTAACTCGGATCATGACACGTGTGAAATTGAATTTTTTTTAAAGTGTTAATTTGTAGGCTAATACCAGAAAATAACCAAGTTTCTATAAACCTAACTGGTTCAAGAGCATTCTTCGGGGAAGGGAACCTGCCAATCTACCTGATCTGGTCGACACTATGTGGTTGACTCTTAATGCCCTCAGGGAATCTGGGGATGGGCAATAAATACTGCCACATGTTAAGAGCATTTAAAAAGAATTAAATGTAGCATTTATTCAGTCTTTCATTTTTTTAAGATTTTATTGAATTCAACAAAGTTAACTAACTTTCTTGAGTTATATGGGTATATTGCAATTTATATCATAGTGCGTACAGGTAAATATCATGAGGATTCTTGCAGAATTTTACACACTTTATTAGCACAGATATTGAGAGTCGACCGGATCAGGGTTTCATATTTGATAGAGCGGAAGGAGAATGGTTCATGTGGTTTGTAGTCACTATTGTAACTAGGGAAACGTGGCAGCCAATTTGTGCATAGGCAAGATCTCACAGTAATGTACTAATGACCAGATATTCTGTTTTAGTGAAGTTGGTTGAGGGATAAATATTGGCCGGGACACGAGGAAAACACCCCTGCTCTTCTTCGAAAAGTGCTTTGGGAGTTTTTTACATCCACCCGAGAGGGCAAACGGGAACTCAGTTTAACAACTCATCTGAAAGATGGCACCTCTGACATGGCAGCACTTCCTCAGTACTGCGTTGAGATGTTAGCCTAGATTATGTGCTCTCTGGAATGAGACTTGAACTGACTGATGCAAGATTGCTACCACTGAGCCAAGGCTGACACCTTATATAGACTGAAATAGGCTGGCTATCTAATACAGTATTGTTAGCTGGTCAACTATCTAAGGAATATAATGCTAAATTAATCTCACTAGTATACATCAATCTAGACATTAATCTCAACTGCAAATTTATAATCACTGAGCCGTTGTTGCTGAATTACTGTGACATAACTGAACTGCCTTGGTAACATAGTTATTTTATCAATTAACCCAATCTACTAATTATTTGCATATTCAATGTGTAAATGCTGCTAACTATGATTCTAAGTTTAATAAACAATTGTTAGTTAATTGACTTTGTTGTCTGACTTCTTTCATAACTGGCAAGAGAGTTAGTTCCTTCACTCAGTAGCTTGTGAGGATCCTTGGGAGGTTGGTAGTGTAAATGCTAATATCTTCTGAGCTGAGCGAGCCAAATTTGGGCATCATTCACTCCTAAGCATAGACTGGTGTGTAAACCCAGAAAGTTCCTTGACCAGGCATTAAGGTGAAGGGTTAAGGATTCATCTGGTGCCGTTGATAAATATTCTTCTCCGGGCTTATAGTTCAATGTTTTTGCTTTCTCCATGGCGAAGGATGCCAAGGATCTGGAGAAGGTGCGGTGGAGTGCAACCAACCTTTGGGTTCTTAGTTATGAGGATAGGCTCCAAGAGCTGGGACTTAAAAGAAACACAGGCCTCTGAAGTTTTTAAAATAATGAAGTCTGGTTGGATAGGTTATTTGAGGTGGATAGGAATGGTAGGGCTGGACTGTCAAAACGTGGCGGGTACCGATTAACTGCAGTTCTCTTAAAGTGAACTTGACAACTTCCTGAGTGGAGGACATTTCCAATTATAGAAAGTAGGTTGTCAGTAGCTGAATTAATGATGAGTAATGAGCAGTTGCTGTCTCCCAGAGCCCGCCTTGATTGCCTTGGGAAGTGGCGGGGGGTGGGCCAGAATTGAGAAATATTTCCCAGGCCTTTTCCTAAATTGGCCACTTTTTTTAACCTTTCCCAGGAAATTGCATAGTTACAAAGCGGCTAAAGTGGTGCATATGGATTCAACATGCCTGGATGGAATGAGCTTGATGGGTTTTTCCCACCTTTCTTTGCATTTGTTTGTATTAGGTTCCTAATTCCACTTCAGTGACAAAATACCGTTATCATTCCAGGTCATTCCCCAGCTTACTGCAGAAATTGCTGGAGGTTATCCCGAGGGAGAAGCTGCTGCTGGAGAAGCCTGTGAAACAGATCCTGTGGAATGGAAGTTTTGAATCGGAGGACGGCTCACTGTATCCAGTCAGAGTGGTGTGTGAAGATGGAGATCACATTCTCGCTGACCACGTCATTGTAACCATTTCACTGGGTAACTATTTAACAGGTGCCCACTTCGAGTGAGTTGTTATCATTTCACAAAAACTGCAACCAGCTTTGAACCATAGTAACTTCTACAGGACACGTATCTGCCATTGCCAACCTTGTAATTGGACCATGAGCTTCAATCTGATGGGATCCCGCTGGCTAGTCTCACATATGTAGTAGAATAATGACTTTAATGCTGCCACTTCTGTGTCAATGCATAATATTTTGGGTGAACATTGTCATGGAACTAGCAGTATAACCTCAGGGATAGATCGCAAGTTGGCTTGTATACACTCAGAAGTGAAGGGATGCAAATTTCCTGCCAGGAGGCCATCTCAGCCTGTACCATGGTGGAGTGCAGCTCCCATCAAACGTGAAGCTAGGTTTAAAAGCTGCTGAATCAATTTCTTGGGTCTTCTGGTCTCTGCATTATAATACTATTTGCATTTAAATAGCACCCTTCACCCAAAGTGGAAAAGCTCTTAACAAGAAACTTAGGAGAAGGTCCAGAGTTCAGGACACCGACAAAGTTGAAAAGAGCAGAAGGCCTATTTCTTGAATGCACACTACTGGTGGGAAGCCTGGCTGGTCGCATGTGAATAGTGTAACGTGGCTAGCACCTAGAGGAATAGAGTACTCTGCATCAGTCATGCACATTTGTAAAATCAGACATTTGAAGTGAAGACAAGCTAAATCATAAGTATTGGGTAAGGTATACTTAGGTTTTAAAAGCATCAGCCTGTAGGAGAAAGGGATGACCATTCTTTGGCAACAACACCCTTTACTTTAATGAATATCAAACATCGTCCTAAAAATACTGGAGTGGCAAGTGTACTTGACTAAGCCATTCAAGGTGCAGGATTAAAGCTCTGGCTTGTTAACTGGGCTTAGTTCAAATCTGACAATTGCCAGATGATTCATGTACATTTAGTTGTAGCTCCCAGAAGGATATAAAATGTAATCCTCATTACTTCCTCATCATGTTGGCAGCGATTGTTCTGCTCTCAAGTTATGTTGGCTGTCTCAGGCTCAATGACAATTGTTGATGGTAATCACAGCAGAGGGGCAGCAGGAGCCTAATCCTTTCTTTCCTCTCACATGAGTTTGACAAGAACCCCTTGGTTTACAGGACAAGATTCCTCATCCAACTGTATCCTTCTGGGGCCACTGATGTGTTTAATCATCCATTGATGGCCTTTCCTGTTTGGAAAAAAAAGGGGGAATTCAATTGGCTGCAAAAACTTTGGAAGCACTTTTTAGTGAACCAAATGGCTGTTTTTTGAAATTGTCCCCATCTCCAAAATGGACCCTATGGGCTGGATTTTGTGAATGGAGGCGAGTTGGAGGCAGGACTGCTGCGTCTCGTGTCAATGTCCCGCCTCCATCCTCGCCTGACCAATCAGAGGGATTTTCCCCTGATTGAGCTTGTTAAGCCCGCCCTGCGGGCTCAGCAGGCCAATTAGGGAGGAAGTCACTGACAGATCACTTCAACGTCAGACGTGCTATCTGTCAAGACTTCCTGAAAGAAGAAATGACAGCGTTTGACAGCTCTGTGAAGCTGTTAAACACTGCCATTCTCTTTAGTTTGATGAGACTTTGTGGTGAGGACTCATCAAACCTTTCAAATTTGTAAATTGGAACGGAGGTTCCATCAGCCATTATGTGAAATTGACAAGCAGGATGTTGGCTCTCCCCATCCAGCGCGGCTAAAGGCCGTAGAAAGAATACAAGGTAAGTGAACACTTTTTTAAACTTATCACTCACCTTGCATACTTACCACTCCACACTTGCACCCATCACTCACCTCTACACCTTACTTCCAGGTGCCTCCGACCACCACAGACCTCCTCCACGTCTCCTCCAACCCGGCGGGGTTCTCCAATGTCAGGAAACCTTCACCTGTGAAGGTAAAATGGCACTAATCCTTTTTTCTGCCTGTTAACTACCTGTTAACAGGCAGTTAAAAGGATTAAATGCCTTTCCCGCCTCCAGGAGACGAGACCCGAAGCTGCACATCTTCCTGCCTCCTGGCAAAAGGGCATGTAGATGGGATGGGGGCGGGTTTGCCATCCGCCCCCACTTTCTCCAAGTTTACCGGCAGTCCCGCCTCCATGCCCGCCTCCTCGTGGCTTGGAAAATCCAGCCCCATGAGTCAGAAGACACAAGTAAAAGTTGCATTTAAAGAATATAAAATAAAGAATAAAGTTCATTAGCCTGGAAAAAAGGAGTGAAATTAAAGTTAAAATGAATGAGGATAGGGAAGCAGAGACAATACAGATAAAAATAAAAGGATGATGGGATACATACTGGTAAATGTTTTAATGGTTTGGGGTTAATATTATACTGTAGTACTAAACCTATTCTGATGGTCAGCTAGCTTTACCATCGTAATATTAGGCATTGGTTTCAGCAGCAGTGCGTGTGAGCAGAAAACTGACAATACCAACCGGCCCAGGGCGATAAACATTCCCTGGGCCTGCCATTAGTACAAAGGTTCATTTATAACTGACAGTAGAGTAAAATAAAGACAATAGAAAAAAATGTTTGAAATATAATTTTATTTTTTACTTTACTTCACAGGTTGTCTCAAGGCAAATAGTCAGTCGCTGTTCTCGCCAAGGCTTCCTGAGCTGAAGATGCATGCTATTCAAAACATGGGCTTTGGTACAATGAATAAGATTTACCTGGAGTATGAGGCTCCATTTTGGGGTGAAAATGTAGACATAATTGGATTGGTTTGGGAGGATGAGACCCCACTGTCTGGTCAGAAACCCAACCTGGTTGAGTGGTGGAGGCGTGTTCCTGTTATCTATGTGTTCAGACCAACAAAAAGGTACCAAAAAAAAAGTCTTGCATCTATATAGCACCTTAATATGTTGCTCAGAAATGTCTGTACATATTAATTTGAAATTCAAATGTGTACAACACATCTTCACCAGGCAGGATTACTGTGAACATGTCAGTGAAGTGCTGTGCATTGTATCTAGAGCAATGAGCAGGTACAGGATTAAACCAGGTATCTAAGTCAAATTTTCTAGAGTTTGGGAGCTCCACATTTCTCCTTTCAGTCACTATCCTGTTACCTAAACATTTCAACGGAATTAACGATCCTTTCAATGGCCTGATAACACAAGTATTTATGAAATCAGAGATAAGTAATGTTTCAGGGTTCTAAAAGGGGTGGCAGCAGAAATAATGGATGCATTGTTTGAGATCTTCCAAAATTCCCTGGATTCTAGAATGGGTTGGAAGGTAGCAAATATAACCGCGCTATTCAAGAAAGGAAGGAGAGAGAAAATAGGGAACTACAGGCCTGTTAGCCTGACATCAGTTGTCGGGAAAATGTTGAAATCCATTATAAAGGAAGTGGTAACAGGGGACTTAGAAAATCATAATATGATTAGACAATGTCAACATGGTTTTATGAAAGGGAAATTGTGTTTAACAAATTTATTAGTTATTTGAGGATGTAACTAGCAGGTTAGATAAAGGAGAACCAGTGGGTGTAGTATATTTGGATTTCCAAAAGGCATTCGATAAGGTGCCAAATAAAAGGTTATTACACAAGATAAGGGCTCATGGGGTTAGGGGTAATATATTATCATGGATAGAGAATTGGTTAATGGACAGAGAATAGGGATAAACAGGTAATTTTCCAGTTGGCAGACTGTAACTAGTGGGGTGCCGCAAGGATCAGTGCTTGGGCCTCAGCTATTTACAATCTACATTAATGACTTCGATGAAGGGACTGAGTGCAATGTATCCAAGTTTGCTGACGATACAAAGCTAGGTGGGAAAGTAAGTTGTGAGGAGGACACAAAGGGGGAAAAATTGGGTCGCGCCCTCTATGGGCCGCTAAGTTCGCTACTTTTAGCGCCCTGAAAAAATTAGCACCCTCGCAGCCGAAATTCACCGGTAGCGCCCCAAGAGGGAGGCGGGGTGCTACTGGAAGCACCCCACCTCCCTCTTGGGGCGCTGCGAGTGAATATTAAAAGGGAGGGGTCTAGCGCAGCACGACCCGGGACCCAGCTGGGCCACCAAGGATCGGAGTGCCAGCAAAAGAGCCCAGCACTTAATGTGGGGGCCGCTCAGGGGGCCAGGGATGGCAACGAGGGCAGGTGCTGGCAGGCGGCCAGCAACAAAAATGGCTGCCGGGCATCTCCCCTTTAATTTGCACAGCGCTGGCCACAGGTAAGCCCCCCTGACCCTGTCGGACATAGCGTCCGGCGGTAAGTCAGGGGGCGCTACCGAGGTTCGCTGCCAGGATGCGAGCGGGGCGCTACGCATGGCAATGAAGTCACCGCCGGAGGCGCAGCATTGCGGGGCACTAACGGTTACCATTGCCGCTAACCTCCCGCTGAATTTCGCAGGAGGCATTGACAGCGCTAGTTCCTTTGTGCCCCGTTAGCGCCCTAACAGGAGGCGCAAAACAACCGAATTTTTAGGCCAAAGAGTCTGCAAAGGGATATAGACAGGTTGGGCAGGATTTTCATTGTGCTGTGGAGTCGGGATTGGGGGCGTGTGGGGGGTTAAAATCCCGAAATCGGGGTCCCGACCCCATCCCGCACTGGGACCCACCTACCTGAGACGGGAAGGTTTAGTGCCAATTAACTGCCTGTTAACAGGTAGTTAACAGGCAGTTTTTAGCCTAATCCCTATTTTTAAGGTTGAAGTGTGGGATTCCCGACGGCTCCAAACCACGCCAAGTTAGAGGAGGCGAGCCGTCGGGTTGAAGGACTTGAAGGGGTTGAGATGTCGGTGTTCAGGTGACTGATGTGTGCATTAGTGCAAAGGTAAGTGTGTTTGGTGTGTCTAAAGTGATTAAAGAAGTGTAAATGACCTTTTCAGCCTTCCTTCCTTTAGGTCCCAGGAGTCCCTCATCTCACCGGCACAGAAAGCAGAATGGCTGCGAACTGTCAAAAGTGACAGCCTTCAGCTTTCTGTGCAGGAGAGATTCCTAACTGAGTCTGTGGAGAAGGACTCGGGTTAGAAGTAAGACTGTCAGTGTTTGACAGCTTCGAACAGCTTTCAAACACTGATATTTCATCTGTCAAAACCTCTTGACAGATGAAATTTCAGTCTGTGATGTCACCTGTTGCCGGGTGGCCCTTAATTGGCCTGCTGAGCCCACTGGGCGGGCTCAACAAGGTCAATCAAGTTCAAATCGCATGGATTGGCCGCATCTCGATGGAGGCGGGACTACAACCCCAAAAGTTGTAGTACCACCTCCAACCTGACTCCTGAATGAAAATCCTGCCCGATATGAGTGGGCAATAAGGTGGCAGATGGAGTATAATGTGGGGAAATGTGAGATTATTCACTTTGGTAGGAAGAATAGAAAAACAGAATATTTTTTAAATGGTGAGAAACTATTAAGTGTTGGTGTTCAGAGAGATTTAGGTGTCCTCATACAGGAAACACAGAGAGTTAGCATGCTGGTACAGCAAGCAATTAGGAAGGCAAATTGTATGTCAGCCTTTATTGCAAGGGGGTTGGAGTACAAGAGTGTGGAAGTCTTGTGACAATTGTACAGGGCATTGGTGAGACCACACCTGAAATATTGTGCACACTTTTGGTCTCCTTATCTGAGGAAGGACATACATGCCTTAGAGGCGGTGCAACGAAGGTTCACTAGATTGATCCCTGGGATGAGTGGGTTATCCTATGAGGAGAGATTGAGTAGCTTGAGCCTGTACTCTCTGGACTTTAGAAGAATGAGAGGTGATCCCATTGAGACATACAAGATTCTGAGGGGGAATGACGGTAGATGCTGAGACGTTGTTCGCCTGGCTGAAGATTCTAGAACTAGGGAGCATAGGTATCGGGAATGGTAGCGTAGTGGTAATGTCACTGGGCTAGTAATCCAGAGGCCTGGACTAATGATCCGGAGACGTGAGTTCAAATCCCACCACGGCAGCTAGGAATTTAAATTCAATTAAATAAATCTGGAATAACAAGCTAATTTCAGGTGACCATGAAACTATCGGATTGTCGTAAAAACCCATCTGGTTCACTAACATCCTTTAGGAAAGGAAATCTGCCGTCCTTACCTGGTCTGGCCTATATGTGAATCCAGACTCTTAACTGCCCTCTGAAATGGCCTAGCCAGTCACTCAGTTGTAACAAACTGCTACGAAACAAAATAATAAGAATGAAACCAGATGGACCTCGGCACTGGCTACGGACACAGCAACCGCACACCCAGTCAACCCTACAAAGTCCTTCTCACCAACATCTGGGGACTTGTGCCAAAAATGGGAGAGCTGTCCCACAGACTAGTCAAGCAACAGCCTGACATAGTCATACTCACAGAATCATATCTTTCAGCCAATGTCCCGAACCCCTCCATCACCATCCCTGGGTATATCCTGTCCCATTGGCAGGACAGACCCACCAAGGGTGGTGGCACAGTGGTATACAGTTGGGAAGGAGTGGCTCTGGGAGTCCTCAACATTGACTCTGGACCTCATGGCATCAGATCAAACCTCCTGCTGATTACCACCTACTGCCCTCCCTCAGCTGATGAATCAGTACTCCTCCATGTTGAACACCACTTGGAAGAAGCACTGATGGTAGCAAGGGCACAGAACTCTGGGTGGGGGACTTCAATGTCCATCACTAAGAGTGGCTCGATAGCACCACTACTGACCGAGCCCTGAAGGACATAGCTGCTAGACTGGGCATGCAGCAGGTGCTGAGAGAACAAATATGGGAGAAAAACCTACTCGACCCCATCCTTACCAATCTACCTGTCGCAGATGCATCTGTACATGACAGTATTGGTAGCAGTGACCACCGCATAGTCCTTGTGGAGATGAAGTCCCGTCTTCACACAGAGGACACCCTCCATCGTGTTGTGTGGCACTACCACCATGCTAAATGGGATAGATTCAGATCAGATCTAGCAGCTCAAAACTGGGCATCCATGAGATGCTGTGGGCCATCAGCAGCAGCAGAATTGTATTCCACCACAATCTGTAACCTCATGGCCTGGCATATCTACCACCAAGCCAGGGGAACAACCCTGGTTCAACAATGAGTATAGAAGAGCATGCCAGGAGTAGCACCAGGCGTACCTCAAAATGAGGTGCCAACCTGGGGAAGCTGCAACACAGGACTACATGCATGCTAAAAAGCAGAAGCATCATGCTATAGACAGGGCTAAGCGATCCCACAATCAACAGATCAGATCAAAGCTCTGCAGCCCTGCCACATCCAGTCGTGAATGGTGGTGCACCATTAAACAACTAATGGGAGGAGGAGGCTCCAAGAATATTCCCAACCTCAATGATGGTGGAGCCCAGCACGTGAGTGCAAAAGACAAGGCTGAAGCATTTGCAACCAACTTCAGTCAGAAGTGCCAAGTGGATTGTAATGATCAATAACATGTCATTTTAGAGTGGTACACTAGACGGAGCCGTAGAGCTTGTGAAATGACTATTCTGTTCTGTTTTAGTAATAGTCCACTTGCGACACTCAATTCTGACTTTATGTGAAAGTATTTTGGACAGGAACCTTTTGGCCAACCATGATGAATGTTCTCTATTACTGTTTGTAACACTGTATCTTTTACTGTTTCTTCTGCTATTTGCTTTGATTTTGTGTCTGACACAGGCAGCGCAGCAGTGACCATGCTCACATGAACAGCCACATCTTCCTCGGTAGAGCTCACTTGACTCATTGTGGGTGCTCGGGATAGTGCATCTGCTTACACTATGTATTTGCCTGGTGTGTGGATCAGTTCAAAGTCATATCTTTGCAGCTTCATCATGAGTCGTTGAATCCTTGGAGACATCTCATTCAGGTTCTTTTTTATGATGGCAACCAGTGGGCAGTGGTCTGTCTCAACTGTGAAGGTGGGAAGTGTAGTGTATGTACCTTTTTAAGAGCCCCTGTGTACTGTAATACCGGTAGTGACCACTCGGGTATATAAGCCTGTATAGCGTCTTGTATCTTTTAGTTCACCTCCAGACTTTGTTCAGTAAACACCTGTTAAACCAACTCCTGCATTCCGTGTCTCCATTAACACACGGATACAACAGTGGCGACGAATTGGAAACGGACTTGCCTGCAATTCGGCAGCACCTCAAGGAGATCGATTCCTCAGACGAAGGTCGAAGAAAAAAAAACAAACAAAAAAAAAACTGGTTTCACCAGCTAGCCGGGCTGGTGGCAGGTACTGCACTAATCCTTCCTGGGCGGCGGGCTGGGGCTCGATTGGGTGGCTCTGCAGCGGGGCCGAGCAGCGAGTCGGAAGGCGGAGGCAAACCGAGACGGAGGGTGGAGCACTCGGGAGACGGCCGGCGCTGCAAAGCAGGTCGGCGTTCGGACCAAGCAGAGGGAGGGAAAAGTCCCAGAGAGTCCGGCGGGAACGAGTCTCCAACTATTAAAAAAATATCTGTGTAAGTAAAAACCGCGGAGAACAGCGTTGTCAGCAGCGGCGGGAAAGCATGGGAGGCGCCATTTTTTCTTGGCAGGGAAGCACTCAGCCTGGTGTGGGGAGTGAAGAAATTCAACCATTACCTACACGGACAAAAATTTACCTTATTGACTGACCATCAACCCCTCGTCTCCATATTCAACCCTAAAAAGGGCGTTCCCATTATGACAGCGCAAAGGCTACAGAGGTGGTCCCTTTTCCTAGGGGCACACCAATATGACACAGAATACAAAGGATCAAAACAGCATGGGAATGCTGATGGTTTATCACACCTACCGTTGCCAATGGTAGAAGAGGCACCTACAGTGGACCCAGTGGAGATGTTCCACTCAACCATAGTGGAATGTCTACCAGTAACAAATTCTACCATTGAAAAGGAAACGAGAAATGACCCGACTCTCTCACGAGTCTACGATTTAACGGTGAAGGGATGGCCAGCACATGGGGAACCACTGTTGCCAGCATTCTCGCAAAGAAGAGAACAGCTGTCAGTGTGCCGAGGAACCTTGATGTGTGGATCCAGAGTGGTGATTCCACCCAAACTCCAGGATAAAGTGATAAAGGAGCTTCACGAGGGGCATCTGGGTGGAGTGAAAATGAAGAACCTAGCCAGAGCGTTTGTGTGGTGGCCAGGTATCGATGGAGACATCGAAGAAATGACCAAGAGCTGTCTAGGATGCCAGAAGGTCCAAAACGCCCCACCACAAGCCCCTCTACATCCATGGGAGTGGCCCTCCTCTCCATGGCAAAGGGTACATATCGACTTTGCTGGTCCATTTATGGACTCAATGTTCTTAATCGCGGTGGATGCACACTCCAAGTGGCCGGAGGTAATAAAGATGTCCTCCACCACCACGGAAAAAACCATCACAGTATTAAGGACCATATTTGCCAGGAATGGGCTGCCTGAACAGATCTGTTCTGATAATGGACTGCAATTTGTGTCCGAAGAATTCAGGAAGTTCTTAAAAAACAATGGGGTTAAGCACTACACGTCCGCCCCATACCATCCCGCCACCAATGGATTAGCTGAAAGGTTTGTCCAGACCTTCAAGAAGGCCATAAAGGCCATGGGTAATGAAGACATAAATCTACAACATAAGGTAGATAACTTCTTGTTTGCGTACAGGAATGCAACACGTGGTTACAAACCAAACTCCCGCCATGATGTTTTTCAATAGAAGACAAAGATGCCGGCTGGATTTGATCAAGCCAAACATCAGAAGGGATGTAGAGAACCGGCAATTTCAAGGCATGAATGAAAGGCCAACTAGAACCTTCCAGATAGGTCAACAAGTTTTGGCCCGGGACTACCGTACCGAGAAATGGCAGCCTGGAACTATTTGCACACGACTAGGACCGCTGATGTATACCGTGGACATTGGAGAAAGCATAATAAGGCGCCATGCTGACCAGATCATAGAGTCATCCGAAAAGGGACAACCTACACCACAACTCTATACGCCTAATGATGAAGCAGAGATACCCATAGTATCTACCTCCGATCCGGTGATACTGGAACCAGATGAACCCGACACTGGCATTCAAGCCGAATCGACCTTGCCAAAATAACCTACTACACCACCGAGGCGTTATCTGGACTGAGTCAGGAAGCCTCCAGAGAGACTGACTTATAATTGATTAACTGCAGCAAATGTGTAGATTATTGTTCTTGTAAACATGTTAATTAATGATTACTTAAAATGTTATGTACTAATTATCTAAAAGGGGAGGAATTGTAGTGTATGTACCTTTTAAGAGCCCCTGTGTACTGTAATACCGGTAGTGACCACTCGGGTATATAAGCCTGTATAGCGTCTTGTATCTTTTAGTTCACCTCCAGACTTTGTTCAGTAAACACCTGTTAAACCAACTCCTGCATTCCATGTCTCCATTAACACACGGATACAACAGGAAGTCCATATATGTAGCCATGAAACTTTTCAAGTCCAGCTACCAAGCCTAGACACTCCTTCTCAATCTGGGCGTATCGACACTCAGTATCAGTCATAGACCTGGAGGCATAGGCAACAGGTTTCCAATCTTCACCCTCTGCTTATAGCAAGACTGCACCTAGGCCATCTTTTGATGCATCCGTTGACACTTTGATTCTCTTTGTTGGGTCAAAGAAAGTGAGTACAGGTGTGGTTGTCAGCACTGTTTTGAGGTTCATCCACTCTTGTTCATGTCTTTCTGTCCATGCGAACTCATTTGTTTTATGTAGCAGGTCTCGCAGACAGGTTGTCTTGGCTGACAAGTTAGGAATGAACTTTCCAATGAAGTTTATCATCCCCATGATGCGTAGCACTCTTTTGTCAGTGGGTCGGGGCATTTTGAGTATGGCGTTTACTTTTTCCATATCTGGCTCTATTCCTTTACCAGATAGAATATCTCCTAGGAAAGTGACTTCCTGGACGCCAAACTGACACTTGGCTTTGCTGAGCTTCAGTCCATTCCGGCGTATGCTCTGCAGCACTTTAGTCAGTCTCTCATTGTGTTCTTTCAGTGTGGAGCCCCAGATGATGATGTCATCAACATAGACCCGGACTCCTTCCAGACCTTCAATTATGTGTTCCATTGCTCTATGAAAGATTTCAGATGCAGATATTATCCCAAAAGGCATTCTGAGGAAACAATACCTGCCAAATGGTGTGTTGAAGGTACAGTATTTGGTGCTCTTTTCATCCAGTTTTAGTTGCCAAAATCCTTGTGAGGCATCGAGCTTTGTAAAGTATCTGGCACCTGACATTTCACTGGTGATTTCTTCTCGCTTGGGAATCTGGTAGTGTTCACGTTTTATGTTTGCATTTAAGTCCTTTGGATCCATGCATATTCTTAGATCATTGTTCTTTTTCTTTACACATACCATGGAGTTAACCCAGTCTGTTGGCTCTTCGACTTTCCTGATGACTCCTAGGGCTAGATTTTCAGTTGCTTGCGCCAGCAGTTAGCGCCTTAAGAGAAGTGATTTTCGGGCGCTATGCGTGTAGCGCCTGGGCGCAGCGCAGTTTGCGCCCCGCCCCAAATTAAGTTGCCCGTTAGCGCCGGCGCAAAGTTTAGCGGCCGCCCGGATGCGCGCGCAGAAAATGACGTCACATCCTCGTGCAACGCCCTTTGGCCGCCCCGAATCCAAACTTCAGTCGGACCGCCCCATTGTGCGCCTGGCGTCCAGAGCGTTTGTAAAATGGAACGCAACACACCCTGGGGAGCGCAAATTAAAGGGCACTCGTACAAAAGGCACTCTGCATGTGTTGTGTGGAAGTAAGCTGTGTGTTCTGAACGGTCTATTTATGTTTCCGGACACCAATCATTCCTCCTCCTCCTCCTCCTCCTCCTCCTCCTCCTCCTCCTCCTCCTCCTCCTCCCGTTTCTCCCCAGACTTTGCATTTGAAAAAAATACATGCACCCTTCCCCTTTAAGAGCTCACTGGCACCAGAGTGTCTGCCGTGTGCTGCGCCCGAGCTCGGGTGTTGCGCTCTCCACCGCCGGCTTAGCGCCTAAAGATACTAGTGGAACGCCTCTTTTAGCGCTCCACCAACCTCTTAGGGCGAAGCCACTGAATTTCCGGCAACGGGGCGCTACTTTGGGGCGGGCGATAACTTCGGGCGGGCGCTAAGCTTAGCGCCCCAAAACTGTCTATACTGAAAATCTAGCCCCTAGTGTGGTCATTCTGTCCAGTTCTTTCTTGAGCCGGTCACGCAGGGGTGCTGGAACTCTTCGTGGAGCATGTACCACTGGCTGAGCATTCTCCTTTAGCTGGATCTTGTGATGATCCATATCGGCCTACTCCTGAGGTCCCCACCACCACAGAATCCAGTCTTCAGCCAATTCAATTCACTCCATGTGATATCAAGAAATGGCTGAGCGCACTGGATACAGCAAAGGCTATGGGCCCCGACAACATCCCGGCTATCGTGCTGAAGACTTGTGCCCCAGAACTAGCCGTGCCTCTAGCCAAGCTGTTCCAGTACAGCTACAACACTGGCATCTATCCGACAATGTGGAAAACTGCCCAGGTATGTCCTGTTCACAAACAGCAGGACAAATCCAACCTGACCAATTACCGTACCATCAGTCTACTCTCAATCATCAGCAAAGTGATGGAAGGTGTCATCGACGGTGTATTGATTTCTTTGTGGGTTCAATGACGAGACATTTATGAAAGAGAATGACTTTTAATCTAAAGCTTGTTCAACTCTTTTATACAGCTTTTACAGGAGACACGAAGCTTCTGATGCATCTAGAACGAAACTGAAAACCAAACTAACTGCCTTGCTTCTCTTGGTCACATGCCCTCTGCTGGTCAGGCACAAGCAATCAATACCTGCAAACATGCTATTAAGGCATCATAATCGAACAGGCAAATACCATCTCTATTTGCTGATATCATTACATCTCCTTTCCTTAAAACAAAAGTATTTTACTTTTAACTAACAACATGTTTTCTTTGTATTAATCTGCATTTTAACTGTAACACTTAATGAACTTACATTATCATTATCATGATCAAGGTTTTTTAACCTTGCTTTGTGTGTTCACATGAAATATGTCAATACACTAGAACTTGAAGAAAGAATACGATAACATTACTTCCTTCTATAACAATAGTCCTTAAATTTGCTCAATGAGTCTCTCAGGAGGCTTCACGTGTCTTGAGGATTTTCTGATTGATTGTTCTTGAATCTGAGTTGTTGCCTCAGATGATGTGTTCTCGGCTGTGTGATCAGGTTGTTCAACAGTATCAGTCTCTTGACCTGCTGTGGCTGGTCCCATGAGAAGATCTCGACGATTTCTTCTCAGAACAGCACCCTCACCTGTCTGAATGGTGTATGATCTTGGTTGAACTTCACTCAGGACAGTTCCCTTCTGAGTCCATGTGTTTGTTTTGTCTTTGAACCTTACTTGGTCACCAGTGTGGAGTTCAGGTAGGTTTTGTGTTCCTCTGTCATAGTAGTACTTTTGCTTTTCTTTCTGTTGTTCTTTGAACTTCCTCACTTTCTCCCCCTCTTTTTTGTTTCCAGGAGGTTCTCCGGGATGGGTAGGTTTGACCTTAGCCGACGTCCCATCAGGAGTTGGGCTGGTGACTTACCACACTCGAGCGGCGTTGTGCGGTATACAAGCATGCTCTGGTAGAAGTCAGTTCCACTGTCTTTTGCCTTGTACATCAGTCTTTTCACTGCCTGGACCGATTTTTCCACTAGTCCATTGGACTGTGGAAAGTGAGGACTTGACGTTGTGTGGACAAAGTCCCACTCTTTGGCAAAGTGCCGGAAACTTGCATTGTAAAACTGAGGTCCGTTGTCTGTGAAGACCTCACTTGCCACGCCATGTCTGGAGAATGTGGCTTTCATACATGTTATCACAGCATCTGCAGTGGTGGTGTGCAGTCTACCAACCTCTGGATACAGGGAGTAATAGTCTGTGACTACAAGATAGTCCTTCCCTTGACATACGAATAGGTCAGCGCCTACCTTCTGGTAAGGTCTGTCTGGTGCTGGGTTTAATTTTCTTAAAATCAGTCTCTGATATCACATTAACTTGTGCTCCAGTATCCAATTTAAATGGAATGTGTATGTCATTCACTTTTAGTGTCAACATCCAGTCTCTTTTTTGTTTTCAGACACAACATCTACATAGAACTCCTCTATGTCACTTTCATCTACTGCATGGACCTTGCTTTGTTGCACTTGGTTCTTGCAGCAACGGGCATAATGGTTGTTTTTGTTGCAACTATTGCATTTTTTACCATATGCTGGACACTTTTTTGGTGGATGCTGTGTACCGCATCGACTACATGACTTTCGATTGTCCCTTTCATTTTTGTTCGCTGGCCACGCCTCTTTTTTCACATTGGCGCTCTTTTTGTTAACCGGTTTGTGTCCGTTCATTCTCACTGCATCCACGTTGCAGCTATTGTCACTGAACAGCTCCTTTGCCTGCAACTTCACAGTCTCTGTAGCCCTACACAGTGCTATGGCTTTTCCCAGGTCTAGATCTTGCTCTCTTAGCAGTCTTTCCCTTAGACCATTATCTGGAATACCACACACCAGTCTGTCTTTTATCAGCGAGTCTGTCAGTCCCCCAAATTCACATGTTTTGCTTCGGTTTCTCAGTTCAGTCACATACTGATCAATAGTCTCACCCGTTTTCTGTACACATGTGAAAAATCTGTGCCTCTCAAACGTCACGTTACTTTTAGGTATGCAGTAGGCCTCAAACTGTTCCATTATTTTATCTAACTTCATTTTGTCTCCATCAGCAGCGAATGTGAAGTTATTATACACCTCCAGCGCTTCATCACCCACGACATGTAAGAACAGTGACGATTTCCTTTTATTACTTTTCTCGTCAGCTCCGATTGTTGATAAATACAACCCCAAACGTTGTTTGAACCTCCTCAAATTTTCAGCCACTTTACCTGTCAACTGAAGCGTCGCCGGTGGGTGTAAACCTTCCATTTTTTCACTTCGTTAGCTATTCTCCAATGGTCAGCAACGATGTTCTCTTTTGGCTTGCTAATTTGTGGAGAGCTGATTTAACTTCAGATTTTTTTCTCTTCATCTCTTTCAGCCACTTCTGACACCATGTATTGATTTCTTTGTGGGTTCAATGACGAGACATTTATGAAAGAGAATGACTTTTAATCTAAAGCTTGTTCAACTCTTTTATACAGCTTTTACAGGAGACACGAAGCTTCTGATGCACCTAGAACGAAACTGAAAACCAAACTAACTGCCTTGCTTCTCTTGGTCACATGCCCTCTGCTGGTCAGGCACAAGCAGTCAATACCTGCAAACATGCTATTAAGGCATCATAATCGAACAGGCAAATACCATCTCTATTTGCTGATATCATTACAGACGGTGCTATCAAGCGGCACTTACCAATAACCTGCTCACTGAAGCCCACTTTGGGTTCCGCCAAGGCCACTCGGCTCCCAACCTCATTACAGCCTTGGTCCAAACATGGACAAAGGAGCTGAATTCCAGAGGTGAGGTGAGAGTGACTGCCCTTGACATCAAGGCAGCATTTGACCGAGTCTGGCGTCAAGGAGCCCTAGTAAAACTGAAGTCAATGGGAATCAGGGGGAAAATGCTCCACTGGCTGGAGTCATACCTAGCACAAAGGAAGATGGTTGTGGTGGTTGAAGGTCAATCATCACAGCCCCAGGACATCGCTGCAGGAGTTCCTCAAGGCAGTGTCCTGGTCCCAACCATCTTCAGCTGCTTCATGACCTTCCCTCCAACATAAGGTCAGAAATGGGGATGTTCGCTGATGACTGCACAGTGTTCAGTGCCATTCACAACTCCACAGATAATGAAGCAGTGCATGCCCACATGCAACAAGACCTGGACGACGTTCAGGCTTGGGCTGATAAGTGGCAGGTAACATTCGCGCCACAGAAGTGCCAGGCAATGACTATCTCCAACAAGCGAGAGTCTAACCACCTCCCCTTGTCATTCAATGGCATTACCATCGCCGAATCCCCCACTATCAACATCCTGGGGATCACCATTAACCAGAAACTTAACTGGACCACAGCATTGGTGGCAGTTCAAACCGGTGGCAGTGAGTTAGGAGCAGCCCGACTAGAGCGGGCCTGTGTGGGAACACAGCATCGGCGGCAGTTCAAACCGGAGGCAGTGAGTGAGGAGCAGAGGAGAGAGGTAAAAAGTAATCAAAGTGTGACGTCACCAGGAAGCAGGTAAGTGATTGGTTGGTGAGTATTTGGTTGGTGAGTGTATCTCTTTTTTAAAACTTTAATTCTGGTTTATAGTTTCTAAGGTCTCTCTGGTGTAGCAGGGACTGTTGGTAAACCAGTTAACTGTAGTGTAATTAGTGGGATTGATTGATTTAATTTAAATTCAATTAATTAAAGGGTAAGTCATGGCAGGACAGCCGGGCCCCGTGATCTGCTCCTCCTGCGATATGTGGGAACTCAGGGACACTTCCTGTGTCCCTGACAACTACATGTGCAGGAAGTGCATCCAGCTGCAGCTACTGACAGACCGCATTGCGGCGCTGGAGCTGCGATTGGACACACACTGGAGCGTTCACTATGCTCAGGACAACGTGAATAGCACATTTACGGAGTTGGACACACCGCAGGTAGAGGTTGGACAGGAAGAAAGGGAACGGGTGACCAACAGGCAGAGTACTAGGCGCAGGCAGGTAGTGCAGGGGTCCCCTGTGGCCATCCCCCTCTCCAATAGATACACCACTTTGAGTACTGTTGGGGGGGGGGATGGCTTATCAGAGGAAAGCAGCAGCAGCCAACTTCCTGGCACCAGGGGTGGCTCTGCTGCACAGAATGGGAGGAAAAAGAGGGGTAGAGCTATAGTAATAGGGGATTCAATTGAAAGGGGAATAGATGGGCGTTTCTGCGGCCGCAAACGAGACTCCAGGATGGTGTGTTGCCTCCCTGGTGCAAGGGTCAAGGATCCGAGCGACTCCAGAACATCTTGGAAGGGGAGGGTGAACAGCCAGTTGTCGTGGTGCATATAGGCACCAACGATATAGGTAAAAAGCGGGATGAGGTCCTAAAAGCGGAGTATAGGGAGTTAGGAGATAAATTAAAAAACAGGACCTCAAAGGTAGTAATCTCAGGATTGCTACCAGTGCCACGTGCTAGTCAGAGTAGAAATAGAAGGATATTTCAGATGAATACGTGGCTAGAGGAATGGTGCCAGGGGGAGGGATTCAAGTTCCTGGGACATTGGAACCGGTTCTGGGGGAGGTGGGACCAGTTCAAACCGGACAGTTTGCACCTGGGCAGGGCTGGAACCAATGTCCTAGGGGGAGTGTTTGCTAGTGCTGTGGGGGAGGGTTTAAACTAAAATGGCAGGGGGTTGGGAACCTGAGCAGGGAGACAGAGGAAAGGGAAACAAGGATAAAAGCAAAAGATAGGAAGGAGAAAAACAAAAGTGGCAGTCAGAGAAATCAACGGTTTAAATCAAACATGGCCACAGTAAATAATAATTCTAATAGGTCTAAGAGCGTTAAAAAAACAAGCCTGAAGGCTTTGTGTCTTAATGCGAGGAGCATTTGTAATAAGGTGGATGAATTGGCTGCGCAAATAGAAGTAAACAAATACGATTTGGTTGGGATTACGGAAACGTGGCTCAAGGAAGGCCAGGACTGGGAACTCAACATCCAGGGGTATTCGACATTCAGGAAAGATAGGCAAAAAGGAAAGGGAGGTGGGGTAGCATTACTGGTTAAAGAAGGGATTAACACAATTGTAATGAAGGATATTAGCTCTGATGAGGTGGAATCTGTATGGGTAGAATTGAGAAATACTAAGGGGGAAAAAAACGTTAGTGGGAGTGGTTTATAGACCTCCAAACAGTAAGGCGGAGGTTGGGGATGGCATTAAAAGAGAAATTAAAGAAGCGTGCAATAAGGGCACAGCAGTCATCATGGGTGACTTTAATCTACATATAGATTGGGCCAACCAAATGAGTAACAATACTGTGGAGGAGGAATTCCTGGAGTGTTTATGGGATGGTTTCCTGGACCAATATGTCGAGGAACCAACCAGAGATCAGGCCATCTTAGACTGGGTATTATGTAACGAGAAAGGATTAATTAGCAATCTTGTAAGAGGCCCCTTGGGTCGGAGCGATCATAATATGATCGAATTCTTCATTAAGATAGAGAATGAAGTAGTTGACTCGGAGACTAGGGTCCTCAATTTAAATAAAGGAAACTATGATGGTCTGAGGAGCGAGTTGGGTAGGATTGATTGGGGAATGGCACTCAAAGGGTTGACGGTGGATAGGCAATGGCAAACATTCAAAGACCGAATGGATGAACTACAGAATTTGTTCATCCCAGTTTGGCATAAAAATAAAACAATAACTGTGACCCAACCGTGGCTAACGAGGGAAATTAGGGATAGCATAAGATCCAAGGAGAGGGCATATAAATTGGCCAGAAAAAGCAATAATCCTGAGGATTGGGAGCAGTTTAGGATTCAACAAAGGAGGACAAGGGGATTAATTAAGAAAGGGAAAATAGAATATGAGAGTAAGCTTGCAGAGAACATAAAAACTGACACTAAAAGCTTTTATAGATATGTGAAGAGAAAAAGATTGGTGAAGTCAAGCGTCGGTCCCTTGCAGTCAGAATCGGGGGAATTTATAATGGGGAACAAAGAAATGGCAGACCAACTAAATACATATTTTGGTTCTGTCTTCTCAAAGGAGGACACAAATAACCTCCCAGAGATGCCGGGGAACATAGGGCCTGATGAAAGGGTGGAACTGAAAGAAATCAGTATTTGTAGGGAAATGGTGTTAGGAAAATTGATGGGACTGAAGGCCGATAAATCCCCAGGGCCTGATAATCTACATCCCAGGGTACTTAAGGAAGTGGCCCTAGAAATAGTAGATGCATTGCTGGTCATCTTCCAGAACTCGATAGACTCTGGAACGGTACCCATGGATTGGCGGGGAGCTAATGTTACCCCACTATTCAAAAAAGGTGGTAGAGAAAAGGCGGGGAATTATAGACCGGTAAGCTTGACATCGGTAGTGGGGAAAATGCTAAGAGTCCATTATAAAAGATGTAATAGAAGAGCACTTGGAAAGCAGTGACTGGATCGGACAAAGTCAACATGGATTTACAAAAGGTAAATCATGCTTGACTAATCTACTGGAATTTTTTGAGGATGTAACTGGTAAAATAAATAAGGGAGAACCAGTGGATGTGGTGTATTTGGACTTTCAGAAGGCTTTCGATAAGGTCCCGCATAAGAGATTAGCGTGCAAAATTAAGGCACATGGGATTGGGGGCAAGGTATTGACTTGGATAGAGAACTGGTTGGCGGACAGAAAGCAAAGAGTTGGAATAAACGGGTCATTTTCCGAGTGGCAGGCAGTGACTAGTGGGGTACCGCAAGGATCGGTCCTAGGACCCCAGCTGCTCACAATATATACTAATGATCTGGACGAGGGAATTGGATGTAATATCTCCAAATTTGCAGACGACACAAAGCTGGGGGGGAGGGTATGCTGTGAGGAGGATGTTGTGAAACTCCAGCACGATTTGGTCAGGTTGGGTGACTGGGCAGAAACATGGCAAATGCACTATAATGTGGATAAATGTGAGGTTATCCACTTTGGTGGCAAAAACAGGAAGGCAGATTATTATTTGAATGGTAATTGATTGGGAGAAGGGGATGTGCAAAGAGACCTGGGTGTTCTTGTACACCAGTCGCTGAAGGTAAGCATGCAGGTGCAGCAGGCGGTTAAGAAGGCAAATGGTATGTTGGCCTTCGGAGCAAGAGGGTTCGAGTACAAGAACAAGGATGTCTTGCTGCAGTTGTACAGGGCCTTGGTGAGACCACACCTTGAGTATTGTGTGCAGTTTTGGTCGCCTTACCTGAGGAAGGACGTTCTTGCCATGGAAGGAGTGCAGCGAAGATTCACCAGGCTGATACCTGGGATGGCAGGAATGACGTATGAGGAGAGATTGTGTCGATTGGGCTTATACTCACTGGAGTTTAGAAGATTGAGAGGGGATCTCATCAAAACCTATAAAATTCTGTCAGGCCTGGACAGACTAGATGCAGGAAGGATGTTTCTGATGGCCGGGGAGTCCAGAACCAGGGGTCATAGTCTAAGGATAAGGGGTAAGCCATTTAGGACTGAAATGAGGGGGAATTTCTTCACCCAGAGAGTGGTGAACCTGTGGAATTCTCTGCCACAGAGGGCGGTGGAGGCCAGTTCATTAAGTATATTCAAGAAAGAGTTGGATGTATTTCCTAAGGCTAAAGGGATCAAGGGATATGGGGAGAAGGCAGGGACCAGGTACTGAATTTGGATGATCAGCCATGATCTCATTGAATGGCGGAGCAGGCTCGAAGGGCCGAATGGCCTACTCCTGCTCCTATCTTCTATGTATCTATGACCAGCCACATAAATACTGTGGCAACAGGAGCAGGTCAGAGGCTAGGTATTCTGTGGCGAGTGTCTCACCTCCTGATTCCCCAAAGCCTTTCCACCATCTACAAGGCACAAGGAGTGTGATGGAATACTGTCCACTTGCCTGGATGAGTGCAGCTCCAACAACAAGAAGCTTGACACCATCCAGGAAAAAGCAGCCCGCTTAATTGGCACTCCATCCACCACCGTAAACATTCACTCCCTCCACCATTGGCGTACCGTGGCTGCAGTGTGTACCATCTACAAGATGCACTGCAGCAACTTGCCAAGGCTTCTTCGGCAGCACCTCCCAAACGAGTGAGGGAGGAAGGAAGGAAGGAAGGAAATTAAAATAATAAGTAATTTCGGAATGCTGAGAGGGGAGGGGGAGATGTGTTTGGTTTTGGGATCATGCTGGAGGTGGCTGAAATGGCGGAGGATGATCCATTGAATATGGAGGCTGGTTGGTGGAAGGTGAGGACAAAGGGAACCCTATCGTAGTTCTCGGGGGGAGAGAAGTGGTGCAGGAAATGGAACGGACACGATCGAGAGCCCTGTCAACCACGGTGGAGGGAAATCCTCGGTTGAGGAAAAAGGAAGACCTATCGGATGCACTGGTGTGGAAGGTGGCATCATCAGAACAGATGTGACGGAGACGGAGAAACTGGAAGAATGGAATAGAGTATAGGAAGCGGAGTGGGAGGAAGAGTAGTCATTGTAACTATGGGTGTCAGTGGGCTTATAGTGGATATTGGTCGATAGCCTATCCCTAGAAATGGAGACCGAGAAGTCGAGGAAGAGTCGGCGATAGATCATGTCAATGTGAGGGAAGGGTGGAAATTGGAAGCAAAGCTGATGAAATTTTCCAGTTTGGGGTGAGGGCAGGAAATGGCACTGATAGTCATTAATGTACCAGAAATAGAGGTGCAGGAAGGAACCTGTGTAGGACTGGAACAAAGAATGTCGAAAGGTCATCGACCTGAAACGTTAACTCTGTTGCACTCTCCACAGATGCTGCCTGACCTGCTGAGTATTTCCAGCATTTTCTGTTTTTATTTCAGATTTCTAACATCCGCAGTATTTGGCTTTTGTATTCGTTTTCGACGAGTTAAGTCCCAGTGCTTCAGGAAGTTTCAATGAGATAAAACACTTTTAAAAAGTTTCGTTCTGAAGTAAAGGTTAAGGATATGTAGTCAACATGTGCCTTGATCCCTCCATTTCTGTTCCTATTCAGCAGCATATTCAGAGTAATGCTGACACAAGTGCACCTGTGCAAGATTGCAAATATGTATTTAACCAAAAGTTGCAATTGCGACAAAGTTTCTGGCCGCAATCTGGCACAAAACGTGAAAAATGCCTGCCTTTGTCCAGAACAAAATGGTGGCATGTGACACCCAACACTCGAGGTGACACCCATCTACATTTGCTGCTTCCTGTACTTCTACCACACAAGGCCCTTGAAAGCCACCTCATGAAGTGGCTCTCGAGAAGTACCAGTGCCATCTTGTTTATGTTGCAGCATTAAACCATTGTTGGGCGCATTAAAAAAACAAATGAGGTACGCAGTCCTTGGAGTTCATTTTTGTTGTTAAATCCGTGTCTCTTCAGCATATTCTGTTGCACTGTTACTTTTGCCTCAATAAACCCAAATTTAAAGGTAATAGTACCAGCAGGGGGAGCAAGAGGCACAGGGAAATTCAAAATAAGCACTGAAGCACTATGCAGTGCTTTTATAATGGCCCAGAAATTCGGCTCGGGGGCTTCCCGCGGGTGCAAGCCCCCGACCTACACTTATATCGCGCCGACATTTGAGGCCTGGGCCTGCGTGGATTTCCGCTCTGTGACCCGGTCCAGCCCCCGGCGCACTGTGCTTGCGTGATCCAGCGGCGTAGTTAGTTCGATCAGCCGGCTGGGATCACGTGAGCACTGGGCAACCAATCGGAGGTTGCAAAAGCTCATTCATGAGTTTGATAGTAAGAACTGTCAAACTCATGAAAACTCAGGGTGCCCAAAACAGTACTTAAACTTCAAATAAAAGTTTTTTTTAAATCCCACTAAATAAATGAACTATGAATAACTGTTAAAAAAAAAAAAAAAAAACTTTTAAACAATTAATCAAATTTTTGAAAAAAATAATTTTTTAACAAATCGGGTCTAAAAATACACTTACCTTACTGTAAATTCTTTAAAAATAATAAACCTGTGGAAAAAAAATTCTAAATTTTATTAATAGACCACTTACCTTTTAAAACTAAGTACTTACGTCTGCTTTTTTCACGCGTAAAAACCGGAGGTCTTTACGCACGGGCAACTCTTTTATAAAAAAAAAAAGGAATTTCAGCGTGCACGCGCTGCCTGAAACGTCGCACGCGTTCCGCCTCTTAACCCCTTGCTTCAGAGGACAGGAAATGCTGGTTTTCAGCGCATGCGCTGTGCATCCTGAAAACCGGCACTTCCATCGGGCCCACGCGTGAGTACCCCGTCCGTACTCACACGTTGGGACCCGAATTACTGGGCCAATATAATTTCCAATCACAGTACAGTCGACCCCTCTCCTCATTGAAAACTACTGCCCCATTTCCAATCTCCCTTTACTCTCCAAAATCCTACAACACATTGTCGCTTCACAAATCTGTGCCCATGTTTCCCGTAACTCCAAGTTTGAATCTCTCCATTCAGATTTCTACCCCTGCCACACCACTGAAACGGTCCTAATCAAAGTTACAAATGACATCCTCTGTGACTGTGACCTTGGTGCACCATCTCTCCTTGTTCTCCTTGACATCCCTGCAGCTTTTGATACAGTTGACAACACTGTCCTCCTCCAATATCCGCTCAGTGGGACTCCACTCTCTTGGTTCTGCTCTTACCTAATCATAGCTAGAGCCTCTCTAGCAATTACTTCTCTTCCTGCCCCCGCATTATCTCTGAGGCCCTCAAGGATCTATCTTGGTCCCCTCCTCTTCCTCATTAACATGCTACCCCTTAACAACACCATCCAAAGACACGGGGTCAGCTTCCACACATACGTTGACAACACCCAGTTCTATCTCTCCATCTGACCGTCCGACCCCATATCTTCTCCATCGCAAAGACTGCCTGCTGCCACCTCCATAACATCACCAGCCTCCACCCTGCTGCAGCCTATCTACTACTGAAACCTTCCTACATGCATTTGCTACCTCCAAACTCGACAATTCCAATGCTCTCCTGGTCAGTCTCCCATCCTTCATCCTCCATCAACTTTAGCTCATCCAAAAGTCTCCAAAGCTGCCTGTATCATCCCTTCTAATATCCCCTTCCTTGGTTCACTACCCAATTTTGTCCGATTACATTTGCGTGAAGCGCCATAGTGTTGGGATCGACAGAAAACAACAGGCTGAGACTTTTCTTTAGGCAAAAACAAAACGTGTCTTACTTTAATCACATCTCCATGAGGTCTCCTAAGCCCAGCCCCGTGCAGGGGCTATGCAGGGGCTCTGACGTCATCATGCAACCGACATCCTCACGTTCCTGACGCTCTTAAAGGGACCCTGCACCAATAACCCAACCCATACCACAGCATTGCTATACAAAGTGAATTGTGTTTATTGTCCCTTTGTGGTCTCCACCACAATAGCACATTTTTTGACATTAAAGGCACTATATAAATGCAACTTTTTTGTTATTTTGCAAGGGATCTACTGCACAATCACTCATACCACAAGTCAAATAGCATCTCTGGTCCAAAATATGGAAACAGCTGCAAGATTACACAAAAACAATATTGCATAAAATATGTTTATCAAGTTTCACTGATGGCATTGTGGGTGAACGCACCATTTTGTATGATGCTGAGCGAGACAAACTGGGGAGATCTTGAATACTAAGTCCGCGCTGGGTTAGCTGGTCTCAGCCGAGATTGTGGCGGGTGCACTACAATTGGTTCCGGCATCGCTGGGCTAGGGAGGAAAAAGGAAATCAGCCAAGGTTCCTACTTTGGATTGCTCTCCAGTGACCCCTGTTAAAAAAATACACATATGGCTGCTGGGTAAAGACGGGGAAAGACTCGGCTGTGCTGCCCTCTGTGATAAAATAGTCTGCCAACGACCATTCTCTGGGTTTACACATCATTGTTGACACGTGAAGGGTACTGAATTGCGTCAGCAAGTCAGAGCTTTCAGGAGAGGTCAAAAGGGGGGGAAATGGATTACAAAATGTACGACTTATATATCATGCTTTGTAATTTAGCAAGTTGGTCATCTCACCAAAGGTTCTCGTGCACAACTGTTGGCAGTTTTTACTGGTGTGGAAAGTAAAAGGACTTTCTTGATTTAGCACATTCAGTACAGCACATAGCACCAATTATATTTTGCAATGAGAGTGCACAGTTAGCAGGAGGTATAGATAAATAGATTGTTCTTGCTTACACTCAGTACAGCACTCCCTCAGCACTGTACTAGTCGGAGTGCCGTCTTTCAGATGAAACGTTAAACTGAGGCCCTGTCTACTCTCTCAGGTGGACGTAAAAGAGCCCATGGCACTATTTCGAAGAAAAGCAGGGGAGTTATCCCCGGTGTCCTGGCCAATATTTATCCCTCAACCAACATAACAAAAACAGATTACCTGGTCATTATCACATTGCTGTTTGTGGGAGCTTGCTGTGTGCAAATTGGCTGCTGCATTTCCCACATTACAACAGTGACTACACTCCAAAAGTACTTCATTGGCAGTAAAGTGCTTTGAGATGTCCAGTGGTCGTGGAAGGCGCAATATAAACGCAAGTCTTATCACAAAAATTTATTTTTTGTGCAAAATGGCCGTTGACTAAAGTTTGGCTTTTTTCCAAAGGTATGGGCATGTACTTGTGGGAACAATCTCCGGAAAAGAGGCAGAGTTCATAGAATCTCTGAGTCCTGAGGAGGTGGCTTTAAATTTCACCAAGCTTCTCAGACAATTTACTGGTATGAATTGGAACTTTTAGGAGAATATACTATGGAATAAATGTATTAGGATAAATAGACTGGATGAGCTAACTCATCCAAACAGGTTTTACAAACCAACTCTTATGATAATGATTTTCTCAGTAGAAGCTCCATTGATGTCCAATCTTGACAATAAATTATCAACAAGATAAATGGCAGCTAGTCACAGACGTTTATAATCAGGTTTCTATACCTGTCTCATTATCACTTCCTTTTGCATCATTGTCCCTTTTGTCATTTAATCACTGCTGCCCTGCACCCTATCACAGACCTTCCCTTTTCTTCTTTTCCTGCCCCAGCCCGTTTCCATGGCTCTCCATTTGCTTAAAAGTTGTTCTTCTCTAACATCTTCCAGTTCTGATGAATGTCATCAACCTGAAACGTTAACTCTGTTCCTCCCTCCACAGATACTGCCTGACCTGCTGAGTGTTTCCAGCATTTTCTGTTTCTATTTCAGACTTGCAGCATCCGCTGAAGGGTTGTGCAGTAATACTATCGCTGTGCAATCTGACATTCCTTCCTTTTCTCACAGCCAGGCAATAATGACTGTGGTAACTGATGTTAAAAATACCCACTGACATGTAGCACCAATTCTGAGCTTCAACCCTTAGGGTGAAAGGCCACCTACAAAAAAATATATTTTGGAGGTTGGCTGTGAGCAAGAATACGTTTAGAACACCTCCGCTCAGTCTGTAAGGGAGACCCTGAGCTTCCGGTCGTCTGTCACTTTAATTCTCCGCTTCACTCCCACTCTGATCTCTCCATCCTCGGCCTCTTACATTGTTCCAATGAAGCTCAACATGAGCTCGAGGAACAGCACCTCATCTTTTGATTAGGCACTTTACAGCCTGCCGGACTCAACATTGAGTTCAACAATTTCAGACTTTAACCCCTGCCCCCATTTTTCAGTCTGTATGATTTTTGCCATCCCCATTTGCAACATTTTATCTTTCCTGCCTCCTACCTTAGCACAGAATATTCCTTCAGTTCCTTCCCCCTCTCCAGCACCCCCCCCCCGCCTCCCTGCCTCTGTACCTGCTTAAAATCTGTTACATCTCCAGCTTTTTCCAGTTCTGATGAAGGGTCCCAGACCTGAAACATTGACTCTGTTTCTCTCTCCACGGATGCTGCCTGGCCTGCTGAGTGTTTCCAACATTTTCTGTTGTTACTACGTTAAAAACATGTTGGTTTCCAACTGCTGAATAGCTTGTCAATGTTCACTGCCTAGACTCTGATGAAAAATGAGCACTGCCATTGTTCATGGAACTGTATCCTAGCAAAGCTTAGGACATTCAAGAGAGATAGGGAAAAAAGGAACAACAGTGGGAGAGAACAACACTGTCACTTCAGCTCACAGTTGGGATCAAATCCGGCATAAACTGATTAGTTTAAAGTCTCTGCCTAAGAGCTGGCATGGACTGGTTGGGCTGGTTGGCCTGTTTCTGTGCTTAATTCTATTTAAAATTGGGCAGCCTGGATCCCAGTGCCCACTGGAGAAAAGTCCCATAATCTAGTTTATTTTGGCACCAAAATGATGAGTTTCACCACTAGGATGGCTGATGAGGGACATGGAAAGGTCACTCTGAAAGCAGTATATGATGATCTTGTATGGTTGGATTCAAGAGGCTTTGTTCACAATGGATGAGAAAGGCCATTAGTTCATCCGTATAGCAAAACTTATAATAACTCCTTCCCCATCAGAGCAATCAGCTGTCACTTCGATGGGAAGTCTGTTGCACATTCTGATCACTGTGTGAAGAATGTTCTGCCATCCGTATTACATTTGTACCAGTGGCCCCTTATCCTTCTGTCATGGTTTAACTGGAAGTAGTGTTCTGATTTACCTTTTCTATACCACTAACTTTGTTGGGACAGTGCAGAGAGTGTTTTACCTTTCATGTAACTCATATAGAAACATAGAAAAATAGAAGCAGGAGTAGGCCATTCGGCCCTTCGAGCCTGCTCTGCCATTCAATATGATCATGGCTGATCCTCTCTCAATACCATATTCCTGCTCTCTCCCCATACCCCTTGATGCCTTTTGTGTCTAGCAATCTATCTATCTCCTTCTTAAATATATTCAGTGACTTGGCCTCCACAGCCTCCTGTGGTAGAGAATTCCACAGGTTCACCACCCTCTGAGTGAAGAAATTTCTGCTCATCTCAGTCATAGAGTCATATAGTTATACAGCACAGAAAGAGGCCCTTCGGCCCATCGTGTCTGCACCAGCCATCAAGCCCTGTCTATTCTAATCCCATTTTCCAGCATTTGGTCTGTAGCCTTGTATGCTATGGCATTTCAAGTGCTCATCTAAATGCTTCTTGAATGTTGTGAGGGTTCCTGCCTCTACCATCCTTTCAGGCAGTGAGTTCCAGATTCCAACCACCTTCTGGGTGAAAAAGTTTTCCTCAAATCCCCTCTAAACCTCCTTCCCCTTACCTTGAAACTATGCCCCCTTGTTATTGACCCCTCTACTAAGGGGAAAAGTTTCTTTCTATCTACCCTATCTATGCCCCTCATAATTTTGTACACCTCAATCAGGTCCCCCCTCAGCCTTCTCTGCTCTAAGGAAAACAACCCCAGCCTGTTTAGTCTTTCTTCATAGCTGAAGCGCTCCAGCCCAGGTAACATCCTGGTGAATCTCCTCTGTACCCTCTCCAATGCAATCACATCCTTCCTATAGTTTGGTGACCAGAACTGCACACAGTACTCCAGCTGTGGCCTAATTAACGTTTTGTACAACTCCATCATAACCTCCCTGCTCTTATATTCTATGCCTCGGCTAATGAAGACAAGTATCCCATATACCTTCTTAACCACCTTATCTACCTGTCCTGCTGCCTTCAGGGATCTATGTACATGCACACCAAGGTCCCTCTGATCCTCTGTCCTTCCTAGGGTCTTACCATTCATTGTGTATTACCTTGCCTTGTTAATCCTCCCAAAATGCATCACCTCACACTTTTCAGGGTTAAATTCCATTTGCCACTGTTCTGCCCATCTAACCAACCCATCTATATCGTCCTGTAGCCTGAGGCTTCCCTCCTCGCTATTTACCACTCCACCAATTTTTGTGTCATCTGTGAACTTACTGATCATACCTCCTACATTCATATCTAAATCATTAATGTACACTACAAACAGCAAAGGACCCAGCACCGATCCCTGCGGTACACCACTGGACACAGGCTTCCAGTCACAAAAACAACCTTCGACCATCACCCTCTGCCTCCTGCCACTAAGCCAATTTTGGATTCACTGCGCCAAATTGCCCTGGATCCCATGGGCTCTTCTTGACCAGTCTCCCATGTGGGACTTTGTCCTAAATGTCCTACCCCGTTTCCTGAGACTGTGACCACTCGTTCTAGACCTTCCAGCCAGGGGAAACATCCTCCCTACATCCTGCCTGTCTAGCCCTGTCAGAATTTTGTACGTTTCAATGAAATCCCCTCTCCTTCTTCTAAACTCTAGTGAATACAGGCCTAGTCGACCCAATCTCTCCTCATACGACAGCCCTGCCATCCCAGGAATCAGTCTGGTGAACCTTCGCTGCACTCCCTCTATGGCAAGTATATCCTTTCTTAGGTAAGGAGACCAAAACTGCACACAGTACTCCAGGTGTGGTCTCACCAAGGCCCCGTGCAACTGTAGTAAGACATCCTTGCTCCTGTACTCAAATCCTCTTGCAATGAAGGCCAACATACCATTTGCCTTTCTAACTTCTTGCTGCACCCGTATGTTTGCTTTCAGTGACTGGTGTACAAGGACACCCAGGTCCCTTTGTACATCAGCATTTCCCAATCTATCACCATTTAAATAATACTCTACCTTTCAGTTTTTCCTACTGAAGTGGATAACTTCACATTTGTCCGCGTTATACTGCATCTGCCATGTATTTGCCCATTCACTCAACTTCTCTACATCGCCTTGAAGCCTCTTTGCATCCTCCTCACAACTCATAATCCCACCCAGTTTTGTGTCGTCAGCAAACTTGGAAATATTACGTTTGGTTCCCTCATCCAATTCATTGATATATATTGTGAATAGCTGGGGCCCAAGCACTGATCCCTGCGGTATCCCACGAGTCACCGCCTGCCACCCCGAAAAAGACCCATTTATTCCTACTCTCTGTTTCCCCTCCGTTAACCAATTTTCAATCCATGCCAGTATATTACCCCCAATCCCATGTGCTTTAAATTTACACACTAACCTCTTATGTGGGACTTTATCAAAGGCCTTCTGAAAATCCAAATATACCACATCCACTGGTTCTCCCTTATCTATTCTACCAGTTACATCCTCAAAAACTCCAGTAGGTTTGTCAAACACGATTTCCCTTTCATAAATCCATGTTGACTTTGTCTAATCTTGTTGATATTTTCTAAGTGTCCTGTTATCACATCCTTTATAATAGACTCTAGCATTTTCCCTACTACTGATGTTAGGCTAACTGGTCTGTTGTTCACAGTTTTCTCTCTCCCTCCTTTTTTAAATAGTGGGGTTATATTTGCCACCCTTCAATCTGCCGGAACTGTTCCATAATCTATAGAATTTTGGAAGATGACAACCAATGCATCCACTATTTCCATGGCTACCTCTTTTAGCACTCTGGGATGCAGATTATCAGGCCCTGGGGATTTATCAGCTTTCAGTCCCATTAATTTCTCCAGCACTATTTTTTTACTAATTCTAATTTCCTTTAATTCCTCCTTCTCACTAGAACCTTGGTTCCCTCGAATTTCTGGGAAGTTATTTGTGTCCTCTTCCGTGAAGACAGAACCAAAGAATTTGTTTAATTGCTCTGCCATTTCCTTGTTCCCCATTATAAATTCTCCCGTTTCTGACTGTAAGGGACCTACATTTGTCTTCACTAATCTTTTTCTTTTTACATACTTGTAGAAGCTTTTACAGTCCACTTTTATGTTCCTTGCAAGTTTACTCTCATACTCTATTTTTCCCCTCTTGATCAATCTCTTGATCCGTTTTTGCTGAACTCTAAACTGCTCCCAATCCTCAGGCTTGCTACTTTTTACAGCAACTTTATATAACTCCTCTTTGGATTTAATATTATCCTTAATTTCTTTTGTTAGCCATGGTTGGGCCGCTTTTCCTTTTGTATTTTTGCGCCAGAAAGGAATGTATAACTGTTGCAATTCATGCATTCATTCCTTAAATGTTAGTCATTGGTGAAGTCAAGCGTAGGTCCCTTGCAGTCAGAATCAGGGGAATTAATAATGGGGAACAAAGAAATGGCAGACCAATTAAATACATATTTTGGTTCTGTCTTCACAAAGGAGGACACAAATAACCTCCCAGAGATGTCGGGGAACATAGGGTCTGATGAAAGGGAGGAACTGAAAGAAATCAGTATTTGTAGGGAAATGGTATTAGGGAAATTGATGGGATTGAAGGCCGATAAATCCCCAGGGCCTGATAATCTACATCCTAGGGTACTTAAGGAAGTGGCCCTAGAAATAGTAGATGCATTGCTGATCATCTTCCAACATTCAATGGAATCTGGAACAGTACCCATGGACTGGAGGGTAGCTAATGTTACCCCACTATTCAAAAAAGGTGGTAGAGAGAAAACGGGGAATTACAGACCGGTAAGCCTGACATCGGTAGTGGGGAAAATGCTAGAGTCCATTATAAAAGATGTAATAGCAGAGCACTTGGAAAACAGTGACAGGATCGGACAAAGTCAACATGGATTTACAAAAGGTAAATCATGCTTGACTAATCTACTGGAATTTTTTGAGGATGTAACTGGTAAAATAGATAAGGGAGAACCAATGAATGTGGTGTATTTGGACTTTCAGAAGGCTTTCGATAAGGTCCCGCATAAGAGATTAGCGTGTAAAGTTAAGGCACATGGGATTGGGGGCACGGTATTGACTTGGATAGAGAACTGGTTGGCAGACAGAAAGCAAAGAGTTGGAATAAATGGGTCTTTTTCCGAGCAGGCAGGGATCGGTCCTTGGACCCCAGCTATTCACAATATATATTAATGATCTAGACAAGGGAACTAGATGTAATATCTCCAAATTTGCAGACGACACAAAGCTGGGTGGGCGTGTGTGCTGTGAGGAGGATGCCGAGAAACTCCAGTATGATTTGGACAGGTTGGGTGATTGGGCAGAAGCATGGCAGATGCAATATAACGTGCATAAATGTGAGGTTATCCACTTTGGTGGCAAAAACAGGAAGACAGATTATTATCTGAATGGCAATAGATTGGGAGAAGGGGAAGTGCAATGAGACCTGAGTGTCCTTGTACACCAGTCGCTGAAGGTAAGCATGCAGGTGCAGCAGGCGGTTAAGAAGGCAAATGGTATGTTGGCCTTCGTAGCGAGAGGGTTTGAGTACAGGAACAAGGATGTCTTGCTGCAGTTGTACAGGGCCTTGGTGAGACCACATCTTGAGTATTGTGTGCAGTTTTGGTCGCCTTATCTGAGGAAGGATGTTCTTGCCATGGAGGGAGTGCAGCGAAGGTTCACCAGACTGGGATGGCAGGAATGACGTATGAGAAGAGATTGGGTCGATTGGGCTTGTACTCGCTGGAGTTTAGAAGAATGAGAGGGGATCGCATTGAAACTTATAAAATTCTGACAGGACTGGACAGACTAGATGCAGGAAGGATGTTCCCGATGGTTGGGGAGTCCAGAACCAGGGGTCACAGTCTAAGGATAAGGGGTAAGCCATTTAGGACAGAAATGAGGAGGAATATCTTCACCCAGAGAGTGGTGAACCTGTGGAATTCTCTACCACAGAAGGCAGTAGAGGCCATACATTAAATATATTCAAGAAGGAGTTGGATATATTTCTTAAGGCTAAAGGGATCAAGGGGTATGGGGAGAAAGCAGGGACAGGGTACTGAATTTGGATGATCAGCCATGATTGTATTGAATGGCGGAGCAGGCTAGAGGGGCCGAATGGCCTACTCCTGCTCCTAACTTCTATGTTTCTATTGCCTATCCATCGTCATGCCTTTTAATGAAGCTCCCCAATCTATCATAGCCAACTCACTCCTCATACCATTGTACAGTCGTTTCCTTTGTTTAGATTTAGTACCCTAGTTTTGGATTGGACTTCTTCACTTTCCATCTTAATGATAAAACTGTTCTGGACATCTCTCACGTGGTTGAGCATTTAAAAAAATGGAAAAACCAGCGGCCCTTCTCCTCTTACAGAGCTGTGATAAGGACTAAAGAAATTATTTTGGCATTTTTGTTGGATCTATAATAATTCTGGTTTAATTACCATTGGGATATCTTCTAGGGAGACCATCACTGCCAGCGCCAAAAAATGTTTTTGTAACAAAATGGTTCAGTAACTCTTACACTCGGGGCTCCTACTCCCATATATCCATCAATTCAACTGGAGATATGATTGACACGTTGGCTGAACCTCTACCACAGGCGACAGAGGGAACTTCTTCTCCGGTAAGTCACGGCATATGACAGTCTAACTCATAGACTGAGCTAATGCTCTTAGAATTCTAAATACTGTACTAAACCTGGTACTTTCCTGGTTTTAATAGCTCCGTTCCACATTAGCAGTGTGACATCTGAACATCCAATAAATATTTTTATGTTATAAAGTTCAAGGCCTAGAAATTTGTCTCAGGCGATGACACAAAGCGGGCAGTATCAGACCGGCCGCCCGTTATACGCAGCCTGATATTCACTTCCATTGCACTCAATGGACTGAATATCAGGCTGAATATAAAGGGCGGCTGATCCGATACTGCCCGTTCTGTGCCACCGCCTGAGACGAATTTCTAGGCCCAAAGCTTTTACACAATGCTGCGTGTACATATGGGCGATAAACTGTTACCAATGCACATAAACTGTTACCAGCTGTATATGTTTGGCTGTGACTGATGTACCTGCTTAACCTTATATACACATTACTTTGTTATGAATGTGATTCTCTCTACTCCCCTCCTGAAGACATTGGCTCCTTGTTGGGGTACCGTTCTACAGAGTGTCTTGCTCAAGCGACTGTTATGTATTCATCAGCCTTGACAGTGACTGTTCACAACCTATTTGATCATGAAAGCAACGCAGTCAAGCCCAATCTGGTCCTCATCTGATTCCACACACATGCACATCTACCGGGGATCAGTGGAGGGTAATCAGCAATGAGAACCCAAGTCATGTTTCCCCTCTTCAATTCTGGAATGCTGAAGCCAATTGTAGCAGTCTCTTTCACTCACTGCCTTGGGTGAGCTCAGCTAACTCATACCTTGGTTCAAACCTAAGATCTTCCTGGTCTGCATTGCACTGCACTTTTTCATGAAGACACTAACCATTTCACAGTCTGTGGTTTTGAGAGACCTCGCTCCAGGTCATTTCCCCATCCCTCCAAAGCTGCGAATGAGGCACACTGTGGAGATTGGGTGACCGCTTTGCGGAACACCTCCGTTCAGTCCGCAAGCGTGACCCCGAGCTTCCGGTCGCCTGTCACTTTAATTCTCCCCTCCAACCCACACTCTCTCCGTCCTCGGCCTCTTGCACTGTTCCAATGAAGCTCAATGCAAGCTTGAAGAACAGCACCTCATTTTTCTATTAGGCACTTTACAGCCTTCTGGACTTAACATCGAGTTCAACAATTTCAGACTATAAATTGGCCCCTGTATTTCTTTATATTTTTTTCTCTTGTTTCCTCACATGGTAGCTGTTAATGTTGCTGCCATCATCATTCACACATCATCTAGACCCATCTTTTGTTTCACAACTTGTCCCATTACCACTCCTTTTGCCTTGCACCATCATCCCTTTTGTCACAGTCTCTCCTGCCTTCCATCCTATCACAGACCTTCCCTTTGTTCTTTCCTCTCATCCTCCCTGCCCCTGCTTAAAAATCTCTCCTCCCGAACCTTCTCCAGTTCTGACAAAGGGTTTGACCCGAAACATTAACTCTGTTTCTCTCTCCTCGATGCTGTCTGACCTGCTGAGTGTTTCCAGCATTTTCTGTTGTTATTTCAGATTTCCAGCATCCGCAGTATTTTGCTATTGTGACACTGTGGAGATGTTGTATTGTAGCCTCTATTAAATGAGGCCAACAAGACAAGGAGCAAAAC
This sequence comes from Somniosus microcephalus, assembly GCF_052327205.1. Taxonomy (NCBI): domain Eukaryota; kingdom Metazoa; phylum Chordata; class Chondrichthyes; order Squaliformes; family Somniosidae; genus Somniosus; species Somniosus microcephalus. The sequence goes on from NC_140998.1 coordinate 137,706,408, forward strand.
CATTTGTTGTGGGGGTAAATGCAAGATATTACATTCATTCCAGCATTGTCATCCCTCGTATTGATGAACATACATTATGTAACCGCAAAAACTGTTTTCCCCATTTACTGTAATCATTCCCTGTGATTCCAGATGTTGCAGGTTTTATTTGCTGGGGAAGCAACACATCGGAGCTACCACAGCACCACCCATGGAGCCCTGCTGTCTGGGTGGAGGGAGGCGGATCGACTGATTGATCATTACTCCACCAAATGAATATCTAAAACTGAAGGAGAACTGAAATTCAGAATATTTTATTCTTTTTCCAATACTTTGATTTGCTATGTCTAAGAATAATCATTTTTTCTAAAACAAAATCTTCAATAACAAAATGGTAAATTCCGAGGATGATAATAGATCCTTTATCAGGTCTGTTTTAGAACAATATTTTAAACTAAGTCAAATCAAATGCATCGATCTCCTTATATGTAATTGTTACTCTGCTTTTAACACCAATAGAATGAAGTTGAATTTTGATCATCAATTGATCAGACTGATTTTGAAATCAGAAAGAACTGCTTTATTCAAAGAGTGATTAATATTTGGAATAATCTGCTAAATGATGTAGTAGAAGGAAAACAACAGATCAACCGCAGCTAAGATGTTCTGATGGGAAAGTTAGTGCACTTGAGAAATGAACTACAACGAGTCTAGTGACGCTTTCTGTTCCTTGAGTTTTAGTGCTCTTGGCAGGAATTTTCCAGGGGGTCAGTGGGCGGGATCAGTGGCAGGCCGGGTGGGAAAGCGTTTTTTTGACACCGGGTTGGGACCCCGCTGTCAACCCGCCACCACGCGTCTTTCCCAATGCCAGCGCTGAGCAGACCCAACAGGCCACGGCGGGTGACCCAATTAATCTCATTAACATCTAGTTGACAGATCATTAACAGGCTTTTTAACTTACCTTTTCAATTTAACTTCATGGCCACGGGAACCACACTGTTCAGGGACCACGGCAGTCAACCTGAGGCAGGAGTTCAGTGGCCATTGCTCCAGCTGATTACTTGACAGCTTCAAATATACAGTAAATGCTCCCACCTGACAGATCATCACTTTTTTCAGACACAAGCTGTATCTCAGTCCATTTCCAGCACAGATTATTTTTTTACTTGTTTATGGGACGTGGGCGTCGCTTGCAATGCCAGCATTTATTGCCCATCCCTAGTTGCCCTTGAGAAGGTGGTGGTGAGCCGCTTTCTTGAACCGCTGCAGTCCATGTGGTGAAGGTACTCCCACAGTGCTGTTAGGTCGGGAGTTCCAGGATTTTGACTCAGCGATGGTGAAGGAACGGCGATATACTTCTAAATCAGGATGGTGTGTGACTTGGAGGGGAACTTGGAGGTGGTGGTGTTCCCATGCGCCTGCTGCATTTGTCCTTCCAGGTGGAAGAGGCCGCATGTTTGAGAGGTGCTGCCGAAGAAGCCTTGGTGAGTTGCTGCGGTGCATTTTATAGATGGTACACACTATAGCCACAGTACGTCGGTGGTGGAGGGAGTGAATATTTAAGGTGGTAGATGGGGTGCCAGTCAAGCAGGTTGCTTTGTCCTGGATGGTGTCGAGCTCCTTGAGTGTTGTTGGAGCTGCACTCATCCAGGCAAGTGGAGAGTATTCCATCACACCCCTTACTTGTGCCTTGTAGATGGTAGAAAGGCTTTGGGGAGTCAGGAGGTGAGACGCTCGCCGCAGAATACCTAGCCTCTGACCTGCTCTTGTTGCCACAGTATTTATGTGACTGGTCCAGTTAAGTTTCTGGTCAATGGTGACCCCCCAGGATGTTGATGGTGGGGGATTCGGCAATGGTAATGCCAGTGAATGTCAAGGGGCGGTGGTTAGACTCTCGCTTGTTGGAGATAGTCATTGCCTGGCACTTCTGTGACGCAAATGTTACCTGCCACTTATCAGCTCAAGCCTGAACATCGTCCAGGTCTTGTTGCATGAGAGCATGGACTGCTTCATTATCTGAGGAGTTGAGAATGGCACTGAACATTGTGCAGTCATCAGCGAACATCCCCATTTCTGACCTTATGTTGGAGGGAAGGTCATTGATGAAGCAGCTGAAGATGGTTGGGCCTAGGACACTGCCCTGAGGAACTCCTGCGGCGATGTCCTGGGGCTATGATGATTGATCTTCAATCACCGCAACCATCTTCCTTTGTGCTAGGTATGACTCCAGCCAGTGGAGAGTTTTCCCCTCGATTCCCACTGACTTCAGTTTTACTAGGGCTCCTTCATGCCACACTCGGTCAAATGCTGCCTTGATGTCAAGGGCAGTCACTCTCACTTCTCTTCTGAAATTCAGCTCCTTTGTCCATGTTTGGACCAAGGCTGCAATGAGGTCAGGAGCCGAGTGGTCTTGGCAGAACCCAAACTGGGCATCAGTGAGCAGGTTATAGATGAGTAAGTGCCGCTTGATAGCACTGTCAATGACATCTTTCATCACTTTGCTGATGATTGAGAGTAAACTGATGGGGCGGTAATTGGCTGGATTGGATTTGTCCTGCTTTTTGTGGACGGCACATACCTAGGCAGCTTTCCACATTGTTGGGTAGATGCCTGTCTTGTAGCTGTACTGGAACAGCTTGGCTAGAAGCATGGCTAGTTCTGGAGCACAAGTCTTCAACACAACAGCCGGGATATTGTTGGGGCCCACAGCTTTTGCTGTATCCAGTGCGCTCAGCCATTTCTTGATATCACGTGGAGTGAATCGAATTGGCTGAAGACTGGATTCTGTGATGGTGGGGACTTCAGGAGGAGGCCGAGATGGATCATCCACTCGGCACTTCTGGCTGAAGATGGCTGCAAATGCTTCAGCCTTGTCTTTTGCTCTCCGTGCTGGGCTCCGTCATCATTGAGGATGGGGATGTTCATGGGGTCTCTTCCTCTTGTCTGTTGTTTAATGGTCCACCACTATTTACGACTGGATGTGGCAGGACTGCAGAGCTTTGATCTGATCCGTTGGTTGTGGGATCGTTTAGCTCTGTTTATAGCATGCTGCTTCTGTTGTTTTGCATGCAGTCCTGTATTGCAGCTTGCCTGGGTTGGCACCACATTTTTAGGTATGCCTGGCGCTGCTCCTGGCATGCAGTTCTGCACTCCTCATTGAACGAGGGTTGGTTGCCTGGCTTGGTGTTAATGGTAGAGTGAAGGATATGCCAGGCAATGAGTTTACAGATTATGGTGGAGTAAAATTCTGCTGCTGTTGATGGACCACAGCATTTCATGGATGCCCAGTTTTGAGCTGCTAGATCTGTTCTGAATCTAACCCATTTAGCGTGGCGGTAGTGCCATGCAACACGATGAAGGGTGTCTTCAGTGTGAAGTTGAGACTTCGTCTCCACAAAGACTGTGCGGTCGTCATTCCTACCAATACTGTCATGGACAGATGCATCTGCGACAGGTAACAGCTGTGAGGACGAGGTTAAGTAGATTTTTCCCTCATGTTGGTTCTCTCACCACCTGCTGCAGGCCCAGTCTGGCAGCTATGTCCTTCAGAACTCGGCCAGCTCAGTCAGTAGTGGTGCTACCGAGCCACTCTTGGTGATGGGCATTGAAATCCCCACCCAGAGTACATTCTGTGCCCTTGCTACTATCAGTGCTTCTTCCAGGTGGTGTTCAACATGGAGGAGTACTGATTCATCAGCTGAGGGAGGGTGGTAGGTGGTAATCAGCAGGAGGTTTCCTTGCCCATGTTTGACTTGATGCCATGAAACATAGAAACATAGAAAATAGGAGCAGGAGTAGGCCATTCGGCCCCTCGAGCCTGCTCCGCCATTCAATTAAATCATGGCTGTCCCTTCCTTCTCCCCATATCACTTGATCCCTTTAGCCTTAAGAAATATATCTAACTCCTTCTTGAATACATTTAATGAATTGGCCTCCACTGCCTTCTGTGGTAGAGAATTCCATAGGTTCACCACTCTCTGGGTGAAGAAATTCCTCCTCATCTCTGTCCTAAATGGCTTACCCCTTATCCTTAGACTGTGACCCCTGGTTCTGGACTCCCCGGCCATCGGGAACATCCTTCCTGCATCTAGTCTGTCTAGTCCTGTCAGAATTTTATAAGTTTCAATGAGGTCCCCGCTCATTCTTCTAAACTCCAGCGAGTACAAGCCCAATTGACCCAATCTCTCCTCATACGTCATTCCTGCCATCCCAGGTATCAGTCTGGTGAATCTTCGCTGCACTCCCTCCATGGCAAGAACATCCTTCCTCAGATAAGGTGACCAAAACTGCACACAATACTCAAGGTGTGGTCTCACCAAGGCCCTGTACAATTGCAGCAAGACATCCTTGTTCCTGTACTCAAACCCTCTCACTACGAAGGCCAACATATCATTTGCCTTCTTAACTGCCTGCTGCACCTGCATGCTTACCTTCAGCGACTGGTGCACAAGGACACCCAGGTCTCAGTGCACTTCCCCTTCTCCCAATCTATTGCCATTCAGATAATAATCTGCCTTCCTGTTTTTGCCACCAAAGTGGATAACCTCACATTTATCCACATTATACTGCATCTGCCATGCTTCTGCCCAATCACCCAACCTGTCCAAATCATACTGGAGTTTCTCGGCATCCTCCTCACAGCACACACGCCCACCCAGCTTTGTGTCGTCTGCAAACTTGGAGATATTACATCTAGTTCCCTCGTCTAGATCATTTATATATATTGCGAATAGCTGGGGTCCTAGGACCGATCCCTGCGGTACCCCACTAGTCACTGCCTGCCACTCGGAAAAAGACCCATTTATTCCAACTCTTTGCTTCCTGTCTGCCAACCAGTTCACTATCCAAGTCAGTACCTTGCCCCCAATCCCATGTGCCTTAACTTTACACGTTAATCTCTTATGCGGGACCTTATCGAAAGCCTTCTGAAAGTCCAAGTACACCACATCCACTGGTTCTCCCTTATCTATTCTACCAGTTACATCCTCAAAAAATTCCAGTAGTCAAGCACGATTTACCTTGTGTGAATCCATGTTGACTTTGTCCGATCCTGTCACTGTTTTCCAAGTGCTCTGCTATTACATCATTTATAATGGACTCTAGCATTTTCCCCACTACCAATGTCAGGCTTACTGGTCCATAATGCCCCGTTAGACTTCATGGAGTCCGGAGTCAATGTTGAGGACTCCCAGGGCCACTCCTTCCTGACTGTATACCACTGTGCCACCACCCCTGGTGGGTCTGTCCTGCCGGTGGGACAGGACATACCCAGGGATGATAATGGAGGAGTCTGGGACATTGGTTGAAAGGTCTGATTATGTGAGTATGACTATGTCAGGCTTATGCTTGACCAGGCTGTGGGCCAGCTCTCCCAATTTTGGCACAAGTCCCCAGATGTTAGTGAGGACTTTGCAATAGCGACAGGGGTGGGTGTGCCTGTGTCGTGTCCGAAGCCTGTGCTGAGGTCGATGCCGGGTGGTCCATCCGGTTTTATTCTTATCATTGCTGTTTCTTGTAGTGGTTTGTTACAACTGAGTGGCTTGCTAGGCCATTCTAAGGGCAGTTAAGAGTCAACCACATTGGTGTGGGTCTGAAGTCACATAGCAGCCAGACCAGGTAAGGACAGCAGTTTTCCTTCCCTAAAGAACATTAGTGAACGAGATGGGTTTTTAATGACACTCCATATCCCTGCACATGTTTCTCCTTCAATTATTTATCCAATTCCCAAATCAACTCTTCCACTGAGAATACATTTCTGTAAAAGATAATTTTGAAGGATCTTGAATCCATGTAAACAAAGCAAACACAGGTGTTCAAATTATCCATCTCTCTCTCAGCTATGCTCTCAAGCAGAAAATAAACACTTTAGCTTAAATGTGAAACTTTACCTGAACAAAGCTATGAAAGTCACAGGTTTTTAAATCATTTGGAAAAAGGAACTATGAGATCCTATTACAACACACAATTGAAATAAGTTGCATTTATGAAGTGCCTTTAATGTAGAAAAACAGGCATAATCAGACAAAAATGGACACAGAGCCAAAAAAAAGTATATTAAGAGGGGTGACCAAAAGCTTGGTCAAAGAGGGTGTTTTAAGGAGGGTCTGAAAGGAGAGGAGAGGCAGGGGCGTTTACAAGCATACATAAATTTCAGACAGGAAATGGTCAGCTGGTCCAGCCAGCCTGTCCCGTACAGTTGGGATGCCTTATGCATCAGGTGAAGAGACTCCCTACCCCTAGGTGCCATATAGTCTCCTGGGAGAAGTGAAAACCCAGATCAAAAACCCAAGGGCAATTAAGGGGGGGAAATCTGGAAAATTCCTCTCAAAACCCACCAGGAGGGAATTCCTGAGCTTAGGTTTGAGACAATCTTCTCTCTTAGGCAGTCCCTCGGAACCGAGGATGACTTGCTTCTACATTAAAAATGAGCTCGCAGGTGACTGATGAGTCCAATGCGGGATCTGCAGTCTGTCACAGGTGGGGCAGACGGTGGTTGAAGGGGCGGGTGGGTGGGGTGCTTGGGTTGACGTGCGCTCCTTGCGCTTGGCTTCCGCTTGCTCCCGGCGAAGAGACTCGAGGTGTTCGGCGCCTTCCCGGATGCTTCTCCTCCACTTTGTGCGGTCTTGGGCCAGGGATTCCCAGGTGTCGGTGGGGATGTTACATTTTTTCAAGGAGGCTTTGAAGGTGTCCTTGAAGTGTTTCCTCTGCCCACCTGGGGCTCTCTTGGCGTGCGGAGCTCCGATTAGAACGCTTGTTTTGGGAGTCTTGTAGCGGGCACGTGGACAATGTGACCTGTCCATCGGAGCTGATTGAACGTGGTCAGAGCTTCGATGCTGGGGATGTTGGCCTGAGCAAGAACACTGACGTTGGTGCGCCTATCCTGCCAATGGATTTGCAGGATCTTGCAGAGGCAGCGTTGGTGGTACCTCTCCAGTGCTTTGAGGTGCCTGCTGTACATGGTCCATGTCTCTGAGGCATACAGCAGGGCAGGTATCACTGCTGCCCTGTAGACCATGAGCTTAGTGCCGGGTTTGAGGCCCTGGTCTTCAAACACTCTCTTCCTCAGGCGACCGAAGGCTGCACTGGCACACTGAAGGCGGTGTTGGACTTCGTCGTCGACGTCTGCCCTTGTTGACAGTAGGCTGCCGAGGTATGGAAAGTGGTCCACGTTGTCCAAGGCCTTGCCGTGGATTTTGATAATTGGGGGGGCAGCACTGTAAGACAGCTGAAGGTACAACTATCAATGTTGGACCGAAGGGGGATGCACAAGAGGCGAGAGATGAAGGAACAGAGACATCTGGGGCAGGGGGGTTATAGAGTTGGAGGAGGTTAGAGATAGGGAGGGCGAGACCATGAAGGGATTTAAGTATGATGAGAATTTTAAATTGCTGGCATTGGGGGAACCGTGAGCCAGTGTAGCTCAGCAATGACAGAGGTAATGGGTGAGCAGCAGTAATTAGACAAAAATAGTGGCCATAAAATATTTTGAATGATTTAATTGGTTCACTTGCTTCTTAGTCGCAATTATATTTGTAAACTCGATCAACTGGAAAAAATAAATCCAAGTGGGTTGAATTTGAATATGAGCCAATCAGCTGTGTATGACACAGAAATGTGGCTAATATGGGTGCGGTCAGAATTTGATAGACAGGAAGTGAAATGTAAGCATACTGTTTTTAATATAGGGTTCATTTTGCACTCTGGAACCCGAGCAGGGAGGGATCTAATGTGATTCAAATCAATAGGAAATGTCTACATGCCAGACTGTCTGAATCTCTGCAGAAGGCAAGAAAGACAACAACAGAATGAGACAATAATTTACAAGTCAGTGTGTGTGATTTATCGAACAGGAAAGGTGCCTAGAAATCTGAAGTGTCTTAATGTTACCAGCAGGACTCATTAGGATCAGCTTTGATTGGAGAACCAAAGTCCCTTTCGCTATACCTGGGGAAGGGGAAAAACAGTCTGGCAAATATATGTCGCACTTAACCGTAAGAGCACACATTTAGCCCAACAGCATTCTCCCCGTCACCCTTCTCCATTCCACTACCTCACAACATCCCCCATCCTCTCTCCCCCTCCTCCCATTCCCCCTAGCTGGGTCAATCTCCTACCCTATAACCTTGCTTGACGTTAGTACTGCACTTGGCCTTGATTCCCTGTGTGCAATGTTGTGGGAGATCAACTGGTTTTAGATTAAAATCCGTAGGTATGTCACCCAATTCTATTATGCGTGAGGTGGTGCTGTGAGGGGACTTTTCAGTGTAAAATGTAACAGGCTTTCAAAATAGCTACAAATACATACAGGTGATAATGATTATACTCTGCATTAATTTCTACAGTGGCCAGCAGGAGCCTTGCACCAGAGCATCTGCTGCATGACGAAGTCTTGGTTATCATTTAATGTTTCTCCTAGTTTGCAAATCAAATCTGTAGAATCTAAATAAGCATAATTTTGTTCTGATTTTATCTCAGAACTTTGCTTCCCAATCCATGACCAAGCACACTCATCACCTGTCCTAATTTAATATCCCCCCCCCCCCTGCAATTGAACTACAGCAGCCTATGAAACAGTTGATTGTGGCTTAACTCACCAGCTCCATTGATGTAAAACCATGTTGGAGAATCAATGTCAAACAAAGTCCCTGCCAGTGCTTCTCCATGCCCTTCCCCGGCCCCACAGGACAGTTTGCCCGTTACATCACTGGGAGAGAGGATAGGAGAAACTCCCACCCATTTTTTTTTTCAAGAATCTAGGCCTGTCAGACGATGAGCTCAGCAGATGGAAGGTTAGCTTACTGATCCCTCCTGCCCACGCTGAGATATTCTGGCACAGGCAGCGGAAAGAGGATCACAATTCTCCCCACTGCCCAAGATTGTTTTCTGACTTCCTTCCACCTTCCCCATCCTCTCCCTCTCTCCTCCAGTGCTTCCTCACTTTGGTCCAATTATCCATTCTTCCCTATAACCCTGGTAGCCCTGATGACACAGCATGTCGACTAGTTCATTCTTAAAAATACACGTTTTAAAATCATCACAACACAATTTCAGACTTCTTTATTCAGTGATACACAAAACTGTAGTTGCTTCTCACATTCTATTTTCAGCACCAGAAAGCCGTATCTTTAATCACACTATTTAAAAAATTGCTTACTTAAATTTAAAGGTCAAATTATTCCCACATGACTATTTTAGGTCCCATTCAGTAAATATCTGGAAAATGACAAGTACTACACCTTCCTTACACTGCGTACAGTAGAAACTTCAAGCAGTGCAGAGTGTGGGACTGACGTCAGTTGAATGGAAACCATTTCTACTGCACCTTTACCTTTGGCAAATTTTCTACTCTGCTCTTCTGGAGGTCATGAATCTTGCTGAGATAAAGTTGTGCAGGTGCTAGCATCCACCCAATACCCCATCCAAGTGCCCAATATGTGAGCATAATCACTGACTTTCAGAAGGCTATTCCACTGTGGAAGGCATCACAGCACAGACTGAGCCTGTTCTCACGTTGTATCTGCACGCATAAATGATCCACAAGACAGTCATCAGAAGCAGGAACCCTCCCTGATCATCCCTTCTGTAGGCCAGGAGGGCTGAAGCCAATTCTAATACACCAACTAATAACATGTAACTCAGTATAAACCAGGATTTGAACCTGGAAACTTCTTGCTTCACACTTCACCAAAAGATGTCCTTACCGAGTAAGCCATCAGCTGAGGAGCTTTTGGCTCTTTGATATTTAATAATCTACCTTTACAAAGCAACACAGTGCATTGCTAAGAAGCACATGACGATAGGACTCTCATTCACACCCACAGCTCCCCAGACAATGAGTTACTAAACTCAGTCAGATGGAAAGCAGTACTGCCGCATTGTTCCACAGAAGGTGGAATGATCTATGCTACAAATAAAACACTTTACCATTATCTATCAATGCACATTGGTAAACTGTAGCCCTTATATAAAACATCCTTCTTAAATGGCTATTAAACGACAGCGTTACTGGAAGGGTGTCCGCATACAATGTTATTCCAACTTCTACTGCCTAAAGATATCCGCCGGCTGAAGAAAGGTGCTCATCAGACGAATGCCAGTCACGTGCACGGAAGATCTTATTCGACACTCATTTCCTCAGTATCTTTCCGAGCACCAATAGTCTCATCGCTCAGTCTAAGCTTTAACCCTTTTATATTGTAACTCTTAAAATGATAGTTTTGTGTCTTTTACTGACTCTTCACAACAACCAAAGCAGGATAGTCTACAGAAAATAATGTCGGAAGCAACAAGAACAGATGTTAATTTGGAAGTGGAAGAGGACTGAAGAACTGAAAGGGTTAAGCTCCTTTGAGACTGTACTCGTGTCATGTTTGGAGTATAAAAACAAAGCACAAAAATATCCCCTTCTGTATAAAATAAAACACAAAAGTTCAGCGGTCCACAAGAACTGAGCCAGAGAGTTGGTAACTCAACCCCTACGTGATGGACATTCACCACCTCTTCACTGGAGCCTCATCCGTTTCTCAGGAGGAGCCTTGGTGGCTGAACTCTGCTGCGAGTTCTTTGTAGAGTCTTTTTCCTCCTGTTTGATGGTTTCAGTTGTTGGTTCTGATTCTTTTTTTACCTGCTCCACTGAAAAGCAAAAATATGCACATAAAAAAGGGTCACATTTGATATATTTGTCTAGAAGCCCACCCTATTAGCTTGATTCACAAAAAAAAACTCACCTGGCACAGGTTTGTCTCCAGATTTGGGCTGAAAATGAAAACAAAGAGTCAATATAACGAACACTTGGGGATATTCATAGCATAAGATCGAAGAAAATAAAATTTCTTACATTGCATTGTTCAGTAGTTACATTAATGTGCTGAACTCCTGTTCACTTTAATGAGCCCAGTGTTTAAAATGGGAGAGGCAACTCTCAGTTGTACAGTACTTGGTTTCTCCAGAGGGTAAGATCGCCCAGTTTCTCCAGAGGGTAAGATCGCCCAGTTTCTCCAGAGGGTAAGATCGCCCGGTTTCTCCAGAGGGTAAGATCGCCCAGTTTCCAGAGTCACTTGGTGAAAGGGAACATAGAAACTAACTAAGGTGGCAAGCGGTTCTTTTCTGGCCCAGTCAAGCACTACTTCTGACAAGCCAGCCGAGAAGCAACATTCAATAAAACCTGCCAAAGGCTGGACTGTGCCACCTTTTCAGCAAAGGAGGATGGTGTGGATGTAAGTGCGAGGAAGAGATTGGGGAAACTTGCTTTACACTTATACTGCAGCAAACTATATTTATTTCACCACTCCTTCCGAGGGTGAACCCAAAGTTTCAAGTAGAACAGATAAATGAACCTAGTCAATTCCACGTTCTATAGGCGGAGTACGTTGGACCTCCAAGGTGACTGCCATTCTTTACATCCCCCCCACCCCCAGCAATGTTTTGAATAATGACAAACCCCTTTTTAATTAAGACAGGTTCAGATCCCATTGAAGCCAAACTGGAGCTACTCCTTAACTTGCAAAGTGTAAACAGAGTGTGATAGGTATTAAAATGGGACTCGGAAGGTGCAACCCCTGGGCCCCCCAAAGTGGGATAACGGTGAGTCATTCTGCTGCACTAGATTGGATATCTCAGTGAAACCCATGTGAAAGATCACAGAATCCTATGTCCACTGTAGAATTCAAACCTTTCGCTCTCCCTACACATTGTGGAATTAAAGGAACACTACAGCACTGTCAGTAACCCATTCTGCTTCATTTAGTTTCTTTTAAAAGGACCTGAAGAGTTGCAGACAAACATTTACCTGAATGTACTTGGGCTGGAATTTTTGCCGGATATCCAGAAGCAACATGTCCACTCTCTGTCGCTGGAATATTGAACTCGGCTCCTCTTTCTTCTTTGATTTTGGTTTTACTTTATCTGGGTAAGGTAGGGAGGGAAAAAGACAAATAAAAATGCCAGCTATCTTCAAGACAGTCAGTCTGTCACCTTTTTAAATGGCTTTGTTGAATGTAAGTTAATGTACTAGATCCCTTATGGCGGTATTGTTTAACCAATTGCACTATCCCACAAAGTTCCTGTGTGCTGCTCATGCACATTGTTGAACTCGATAGCGAGTTTACGTGCATTTCAGAGGCTGGGCCTAGCACAGCAGGTCCTTTATCGCACGTCCTTGTGATAGAAAATCCTGCAAAAGTGTCAATCATTTGCATTTATTAACAGCCACTTTCTCATCAATGCAAAGGGTTTTGGGCGTGACAATATAATTTCAGAATGCACTAAAACCAAGATGTGCGAGTCCCCTCTCTCACATCACGTGGGTTTGGCTCTGTGGAGTGCAACTCCAGTGTAAGGCCAGTCCCCATTGGTCCTGCTGCAGTCGTCTTTATTTTTACCAAAATTAAAAATGATCCCAAGATATTACAAACTTACCAGCCTGGAAACTGAAGTCTGCATAGGCACAGAGCCATCTCCTGCCATATACTGCGCGATTTGCAGCCTGCAAAATAGCGCATGGTTTGCCAGCTGCACTTTGCATCCACTGGTCAATATAACCGCAACCTAAATCCCCTTACCTGCACACCCCCAGCACCTCTTTGCTACACTTCTGTCCTGTAGTTGCTGCTGTTAATTCTCTCAACTTCACAGCAGCAGCTGTGGTATTAAAATAAATTCAGATGGAACAAAGCAGTGATCCTACACTTTATAACTTAGCATTCGAATGGTCAGTAACTATTAATTTAGAAAGCTGGCACCTTTCAACCACCAGCACGAGAATCAAACTAGATTGTGCAAACCACTCAAAAAAGCATGTAAAACACTGCTTCCTGTCTGCTTAGTAATGGCAACTCCGGCAGGATTACCTTCCTCCAGAATTTGGATTTTCTGTTCGTTTTTTTGGCCAAGAAAGTAAAATCTGAGGGAGAGTCCCACAGTCGCTTTACTTCTTCAGAAGAATTTAGAGATTACTCTTTTTCATGGTATTATAAAGGCTGTGACTACAAGTCATGATTCTTAAAGGTGATGCAAACTAGCTCACTGACTGGCTGCAACAATATGATTCACAGCAATTAAACTAATTCCTGACTCTCTGACATCTGCTTTATACCTTTTAAAAATAAATTCATTCTTGGGATCTGGGCATCACTGGCAAGGCTGGCATTTATTGCCACTCCCTAGTTACCCTGAATGGTATCCTGAACGACTGCAGTCCGTGCGGTGAAGGTACTCCCACAGTGTTAGTTAGGGCGTTCCAGGAATTTGTTATTCATTTTAGCAGTTTGATACAACTGAGTTGATGCATCTTAGAGGGCAGTTAAGAGTCAACCACATTGGCGCGAGATTGGAGTCATATATAGGCCAGACCGGGTAAGGATGGCAGGTTTCCTTCCCTAAAGGACAGAAGTGAAATAGTTGGGTTTTTTCAATAATCCAACACCTTCAAGGTAGTTTTTTTTTATTTTTTAAAAAAGGTCTTTTTAAACCTGAATTCAAATTCTCAAACTGCCATGGTGGGATTCGAACTCACGGTCACTGAATTATTAGCCCAGGGCTCTGGATTACACGTCCTGTAAAATAACAACTGCACTATGTACTCTCTGGTGGCATGAATCAGTCTCCAAGCAAGAAAGTGTGGGTGAGGCGGGTTCTGTTAACACTGCTGGCTCTCTGGGTACTTGTGATGTATATGTACACAGTTTCTTTAAATAGTGCGCAGAGAGCAGGTCATTACTGCCCTGGATGGCTCACACTAAGCAATACATTTACCCAGTATGCCATTATGAGGAAGGGGCCTCAGTCCATTTTTGATATTCTATCTGGTTTATGAATAACATCTCTAAATTCTGTAGCGTATGACAAAGGCTTGCTTGAAAACAAGGACTAAGTATAAAATGTCATGGTCCCTCACCCACAGATCAAGGACAATAAGTGTCACATGTCTGGTTATGTTTTTCCACCAGTAGGTGTGTAAGATTTGGATCACAGGTCACACACAGATTACCCAAAGGGTCTTAGGAGTTGTAAGGCTTTTTATTAAAGAGCTACAGTTTAAGCATAATCAGATATTACTACATGCGATTGAAAAAGATACAGTAGACCTACAACCCATGACAGATGAGGGCGATCTACGGCCCTGGAACGGAACGAAACAACTGGACGGACAGTGTGGCAGTACGGTGGCCTCTGATTGGTTGGATTCCTGCAGTCTGCTGCAGCGGTCACTTCCGTTGGACCATCCCTCGAGCTGTTGGAGGTGTTAGGTCATCAGCCACCTCAGAGGCTAAACTTGACCAAGGTGTTAGGCCGTAGCCACCTCGGGGAAGCCTTCGCCCCTAACTGCCTAACTATTTCTTTTTTGGTCCCTTATTTTTATACGTTATTTTGGTGGGCTGGTGGATACCTGGTGTCAATCATGGCTGACAAGGCCTTCCTCTTATCTTTCTGAGGAATGTCTTGTTATGTTTCTTTAAGGATATTTTATGATTTTCTGGCTCCATATTGTCTAACTATCATTCTACCAACCTGTGTTGTTTTGTATTTTACGACTCCCTTATCACTTCCATGCCCTGGCCTCCGCCATTTGTCTATTTGTGCGTGTCATTTGGCCTTGCTGACATTCCTGTTATCCGTTTCCCGGCTGCATTCCAGTTTGTTGTCAGTCTCTATTCTAAGAATTAAAACCCCATCTTTGAATCCAACAGCTATTTCTTACAAAATAACAACAGAAAATGCTAGAAAAACTCAGCAGGCCAGGCAACATCCGTGGAGAGAAATTAGAGTCAACGTTTTGGGTCAAAACCCTTTATCAAGACTAAAGAGGCACAGGGAATGAAATAGATTAAGAGGCCAGGCTGGGAAAGAACAAAAGAGAAGAGACATTAAGAGGTATTCAAAACGAGACGAGATGGTGATTTCTTACAGGTGGCAAACTACTAAACACTTTCTGAAAGCGGTCAGCTTTAGAAGTATAGCAAGCATCCTGGTATCGCTATGTTACAACTTACCCCTCTCCTCTTGATCCTTGAAATGCCACCAGTATCCTTTGGAGGGATGGTATCGGCAGTAAGACAGAGCTTCATCAAATGCAGACTGAACAGCATGCACTGCTGTCAGCTATTTTGGGGAGGAAAAAGAATAAAAACACAACCGTTGTCACATCTCCAACAGCGTACTGTACTTTTCACGATATATAAAAAATGCTGGCTTGAAAGGGAATACAGAGAATAGCTGTAGTGTGATATCACATTGAAACAAGCGCGCTACATCTGGCCTGCAGGATGTTTAAACAGTATCACACTGAGGCCGTCATGGTGTTCGACTTAGACAAGTAATTACACAGTTAAGTTTCAAAATGGAGAACATTTGTGTATGGCAGAGGAGGAACATGGCAGCTACACACAGCCTGTGTAGATCCGTAACATTGTCAGTACTGGGTTCGAAAGACTCATGAAAGCAACCCAGTCCGGATGGGATGCATCCTAGGTTGTGGGGAGAAGCAAGGGTAGAAATTGCGGAGGTGCTGGCCACAATCTTTCAATCCTCCTTAGATACATGGGGTGGTGCCAAAGGATTGGCGGATTGCAAATGCTACACCCTTGTTCAAAAAAGGGGAGAAGGATAAACCTGGCAACTACAGGCCAGTCAGTTTAACGCCAGTGGTGGGAAAGCTTTTATAAACAATAATCCGGGAGAAAATGAAAGTCCACTTGAACAAGCATGGACTAATAAAGGAGAGCCAGCACAGATTTGTGAAGGGCAAATCATGTTTGACTAACTTGATTGAGTTTTTTGATGAAGTAACAGAGAGGGTGGATGAGGGCAGTGCAGTTGATGTTGTGTATATGGACTTCCAAATGGCTTTTGATAAAGTACTACATAATAGGCTCGTTAAAAAAATTGAAGCCCATGGGATAAAAGGGGCAGTAGCAACATGGATACAAAATTGGCTACGAATAGAAAACAGAGAGTTGCGGTGAATGGTTGTTTTTCACACTGGAGGGAGGTATACAGCGGAGTTCCCCAAGGTTCAGTACTAGGACCACTGCTGTTTTTGACATACATTAATGACTTGGACTTGAGGGTACAGGACACAATTATGAAATTTGCAGATGACACGAAACTTGGAAATGTAATGAACAGTAAGGAAGATAGTAATGGTGGGATGGGCGGACACATGGCAGATAAAATTCAACACAGAAAAGTGTGAGGTGATGCATTTCAGTAGGAAGAATAAGGAGTAATGATCCCCCTAAGGTGCGCGGCCGCAATCGGGAGTTCCCGTGCAGGCTGCTCACCAGCTGCTGCTGCTGGAAGATACCGCACATGCACAGCATATTTAAAGGGACCACGCACGAAAAAAAAAATTAGACGTAACATTGTTGAGAGACCATACATACTAAATGGTACAATTTTAAAGGGGGTGCAAGATGAGAGAGACTGGGGGGGGGGGGGGGGGTGTTTGTGCAGAAATCTTTGAATGCAGCAGGACAGGTTAACAAAGCAGTTAATAAAGCATATGGAATCCTGGGCTTTATAATAGACATCGAGTACAAAAGCCAGGAAGTTATGCTGCACCTTTATAAAACACTAGTTCGGCCCCAGCTGGAGTATTGTGTCCAATTCTGGGCACCACACTTTAGGAAGGATGTCACGGCATTGGAGAGGGTACAGAAGAGATTGACTAGAATGGTTCCAGGGATGAGGGATTACAGTTACGTGGATAGACTGGAGAAGCTAGGGTTGTTCTCCTTAGAGCAGAGAAGGCTAAGAGGAGATTTGATAAAGGTCTTTAAAATCATGAAGGGTTTAAATAGAATAAAAAGAGAAACTGTTTCCAATGGCTGAAGGGTCGATAACAAGAGAGCGCAGATTTAAGGTGATTGGCAAAGAACCAGAGGCGACATGAGGAAAAACTTTTTACACAACGAGTGGTTAGGTTGGAATGCACTGCCTGATTGGGTGGTGGAAACAGATTCAACAGTAGCCTTCAAAAGGGAATTGGATAAATACTTGAAGGAGAAAAAATTGCAAGGATATGAGGAAAGAGTGGGACTAACTGGATTGTTCTTGAAAGAGCTGGTGCAGATTCGATGGGCCGAATGGCCTCCTTCTGTGCTGTATTATTCTGTGGTTCTATGATTTATTTTTGAAGGTTTACTGAAATGTTCGCATTTAAGTTTGACATTGTTAGTTTCCCTTTTTTATCAGTCTAATGGGCTTTTGCCTTTTTCTGAAATGTAAATGGTGAGTGACAAGTATATCAGGTCACACAAAACACCTATCAATTTTCGCTGTTACACCACTTATGTATAATGTAACTGCAGGGGGAGGGAGGGGAAAGAGAAGGAACATTGGTCTTTTTTTCTGGCAGATAAGGCAAACTATAAAAATGCTAATTTGCACTGCAAGCAAAATAAATTGGCCTAGATCCTCAGTTTAAGTGATCTAGGCAACCTCATCAACATTCACAACACTTAAAATAAATCATTTTAATTGGGACATCATATCTAGTAATAAAAAGTCACTTCAAACAAAGTCACCCACCATTCTAGAGTTTATTACTGATCCCAAATCAGGAGCCTGATACACCACTCCAGCAATGATATAATAGTCAGCCAAAGGAGTAACTAGAAAAGGGGGAAAAAAATCACAAAGAATGAATATAAAATTATACAGAGTAGATTTTCTTGTCAGGGATAAAAGATAAATAATGTTGCACACGTTTTTAATCTTGATTGAGAGACAATCATTTTCATTGCAGCAAATGAATCTGGGCATGCAAGAGATGCGGCTCTATATCCCATCACTTCAGTGAAGGTGGGCCGGCATAATGCAATCGTGCACATGGAATTGGCCTTCAGTGAAGTAATTCGATATGGAACTACAGCAGGAGTACCAGCGGGATTCCAATCTTAAATGTTTTTTGTGAATCTATTGTCTTCCTGAGATACTCACCACCTGAACCAACAAGACAAGACAAACATACTTGTGTTTATATGGTACATTATCACATCTCTCTCAAACTTCTTAAAGCACCTCATATACAATTAAGGTGCAGTGACTTACGTAGACTTACGGGAGCCATTCTGCACAAAACAAGATCCCCCAAAAGCGACAATGAAATGAATGAGCATTTTTGCTATTGTTTCAGGGAAAGACGGGTTCTTCAAATAGTGCCGTGGGATCTTCACCATCCACCTGAACACCACAACAGGTAGACAAGCTTCAGATCAAAGTCTCAGCCGAATAATAGTACCTACCACTATGCAGCTCTCCCTCAGTACTGTGATCAAGTGTCAAAATTGGTTATGTGCTCAAATCCTAGTAGAGGGGCTCAAACCCTAACCTTCTGCCCCAGAGGCACGAATGCTCAGGCACAGGCACAATGGGCTGAATGGCCTCCTTCTGTGCTGTATCGTTCTATGAATGCTAGCCCTTAGGGTCGAAGATGGATGGCTCCCTTGTGGACCTCAGTCAAACAGCGGCATTGGAGCTGGCTGCTTGCAATCGCACAACAGTGGATTGGGAGTGATCCGCACTGCCCCAGTTACAAAAGGAAAAAAGGGAAAAGGTTACGAACTAAAATATACTGAGTTTTCAAAACATTCTGTCTCATTGCTGACTCAGAATGCTCCTTCTGCTCCAGAGCAGAGTAATGGATGGTGATTGTCTGTATTCGCTCAGACAGAGGATTAATGAACACAGTTTAAAAAAAAAATATTTGAGCCTAAAGAGGATTTAAATTGGAAGATGTTGGCTCTGAAATTGCAGTGTCTGTGACGGCGTCGTCGTAATCCCTTTGAAACGCCCTGCATTTCCGCATGCGCTTGCATCCGCGGGGGCTCCGAAAAAACAATCGCTGGCGCAGAGTTGGGCTATTTGCCCAGCAATTGCCCACATAAGTCTCACAGTTGATGCAAGCAGGCTTAAGGGGATATCCAAGGCTTAAATTAAACATTTACATATCCAAAATTATGCACATACGCTTTATTAAATTAGTTTATGCAAATATTGGCCCGGGTTACAATTTTAATGATGTATGAAATTATCAAAAAATTACATTTTTATTGAGTTTGGTGGAATGAAGTTAATTATGATTAAAATTAAAATTCTGTTAATTGTATTAATTTTTATATTTCGGGATTCCATGCATATCATTAGGGGATGTCCTTCGTAAATGATTGCAATGGAATTCTCATGTCATTGGCGGACCGGGCCCATGTGATCCCAGGGACGCTTCGAACCGCCTGCGTCCCTGGGATCCGTGGGCCATTACGCTGCCCTCCGCCTCGAGGCCCGAGACCACAGCTTTGCACAGCCTGGGCGCCAGGAGGTAAGTTTATTATTGTTTCGTGGGCCGGAGGGGTACTCCGGAGGTACACCTCCACCCGCAATTTCTAGGCCATTGTCGTCCCAACTCCAAACACCTCCTCAAAACCTACCCTTTCTCTACTTTCAGCCATCTCCCTAAACTTTTCTCCCCCATTCTTGCCGAGTCCCCAGAAAATCCCCTATCCATCCTATAAAGCATCTTAAGACATTTTGGCCGGGAATTTCCTCGGAGCTGCTCCTGCTCCGCGCCATAACTTCGACGGAGGTCTGGTGGAAACGGAGTATCTCTGAGCTAATTTTTGGCCTTTGGAACATGAAAGATGATGCAAAATGGTAAATGGTGTTGGGGGAGGATTTACACACACCAAGCAAAATTTTCAAAGTAAGCCTTCAGAACGTGATAGATGGAACGATGTAATGAGCCATCAAAACAAATGCTTTATTTTCCAATTGTATTTATATGCATAAGCTCAAGTTGCTATATCCTCTACAATGTATGCACCATACCCGTCTACTTAATGACACAACATGCCTCCAAGTAGGCTCTTGCACTATACAGCTATTTTTTTTAAAAAGCACTCTCGGCTCCGAGTCAGAAGGCTGTGGGTTCGAACACCACTCCAGAGACTTGAACACACAGTCTACACTGCCACTTCAGTGCAGTACTGATGGAGTGCTGCACTATCAGAGGTGCTGCCTTTTGGAAACTGAGGCCCTTTCTGCCCTTGCAAAAGATCCCAAATTTGAAGAACATAAGATGTAGGAGCAGGAGTAGGTCATTCAGCTCTTCGAGCCTGCTCCGCCATTCAGTATGATCATGGCTGATCTTCTACCTCAACTCCACCTTCTCGCACTATCCCTATATCCCTTGATTCCTTTAGTATCCCTTAGAAAAGGAGCAGGGGAGATCTCCAAGTGTCCTGGCCAGTACTTATCCCTCAACCAGCACTGCTAAAATAGATTATCTGGTCATTGTTATTGCTGTGTAAATTAGCTGCCACGTTCCCCTACATTGCAACAGCGTCTACACTTCCAAAGTATTTCATTGTCACGTGCTGTATAGTAAGAACATCTTAATTTAGCTGCATTCTCCCATTTGTCAGAAAATGTAAATACGGATTTAGTTCTGCAAATATGGGAAGTTATAATGCATAATATTTGGAAAATGGAGAAAGCAAAGAATATGAAGACTTTAGGGAGGGATGAATAGAATTGTTCATGCCACATGTTTAATCAAATTTAATGAATTAAAAAGCATCCTGCAGTACAGGTGATGATGGTTACCTTGCAGTGTGACACTTTTAAAAGCCACCTTCTTTTTCATAATTAGGAGCTGAAGTATTCAGATGGTGAATGTATTTTTGTTGACTTAGGAGTTGCTAAGAATTTTCAACTTCAGTTCTTGGATGTTGAGTCATTTTTGATGAGATTTTGGGCAAGTATTTCTCCCAAAACTGTGGCAGTTCAGGAGTATGCAAGAATCTAAAGCTAAGCTACAACTATTAAATAACTGGCAAACTCTAAGCAGAACATAATCAAGAACAGTAGCATGGAACAAATCATTGGGGGGGGGGGGGTGGGTGGGTTGCAAATGCTGCAACCACTACCTATTGCTTCATCTGTATCAACGCCTCTGTAGAAAATTCAAATATTAGCCAATTCTACTGCCACTTCTAGCTGAATTAGCCCATGTTCATTTTTATCAGCTAACTTAAAAAAATGAAGTGTTTTTTTTATTATCCACTCATTTTGCACAACATACCAAAAATAACCAAGTACAGCTCGTTCCTTACAGCAGTGAGCAAGCCACTTTCAGTGCTCCAACAGTCACATGGACAAAGACATTTGGAATTTATCTTTATTGAAATTCTATATACACAACAATGTTCCAAACATTCACTACAACCAGTACACCAATGTTCTCATGGCAAACTTAAATTACGACAACCAGCTTCAGTGATACAGAAACTTCTTACCTTGTGTTGGAGAGTACCTATGCTGCTTTCGAATAATATACAGTATGGGTTCCTGAGCATGTAGCAGAATGTATTCCAAACCAGTCATATTGCTGCACCAGAACAAAAATAAGTGTTTGAAATGATATTTTCACCAGGTTATCACATCATCAATTTCAATTCTCACTCAGTACGAGTGCCTAAATTAGCACATAGCTTCACACACACACACACTTCATGATGGTAGCAAATGAAAGTTCTGTCACCTTATGTTTGTAAAATTTATTTATTTGATCAAATATTTCCCCCCCCCCCAAAAAAAAAATCTGAAACCCAACCCAAGACCACACCATAATATAATCCTAAGAGTCACAAGGGTATACATAGTAGGAAAGGATGAACAGGCTGGGTCTCTTTTCTCTTGAAAAATGAAAGCTGAGGGGTGACCTAATAGAGGTCTTTAAAATTATGAAAGGTTTTGATAGAGTGGATACAGAGAGAATGTTGCCACTTGTGGGGAAGAGCATAACTAGAGGCCATCAATATAAGATAGTTCACCAAGAAATCAACAGGGAATTCAGAAGAAACTTCTTTACCCAAAGAATGGTGAGAATGTGGAACTCGCTACCACAGGGAGTGGTTAAAGCGAATAGTATAGATGCATTTAAGGGGAGGCTAGACAAGTGTGTGAGGGAGAAGGGAATAGAGGGTTATGCTGATAGATTTAGATTAGGAAAGACAGGAAGAGGCTCGAGTGGAGCATAAACGCCAGCATGGACCGGCTGGGCCGAATGGCCTGTTTCTGTGCAGTATATCCTATGTAAAGGACACAGTAAAGGAGCTCATTATCATATTGGTTGGAATCAGAGGCAAGCAAGAGTCAGGTAATTGGAGGGCAAATAACAGGATTGCACAATTTTTGTTTAAGTAACCACAAACACTGCAGATAACTGGGCAACCTCACTCAGAAAGATCATGAAGACCACTGGTGTGGAAAGCTGAATGGGACACATTGATGTAATGAAGGATGTTTTTCTGGGACTGGGGTATCAACACAGTGTTGAAGCAGTAGTGACAAACTGGATTGTATTGTGATAAAAATGAAGCATTTTTCTCATTAAGATTACTTTATGGATTCTTTAACATTAGCCACAGTGTAAACACTGGGATAAGATCAATTATTGCTAGCTGGTTACTGCAAGCTGAAGGCAATTTACAATACAGTTCAGCTAGTGCTCGCACCACAGGGTAAGGCAGAGAAATGCGTAGCTCTGTAAGCCCTTGGTGCGCATAGTGTGATTGCTGCAATTGCGTATGGATGGAGGCCCATTTAGTAGGTCAAAAAATCTGGCACAAACCAATGAGGCGAGACATCTCATTCAATTATAAACATCCTATATACAAGTTCACCACACAAAAAGTGAACATCCATTTTCAAGCTTCATTTTTTTTTTAAGATAGCACAGTGGAAGTGTCTTAATGATTCTGACATATCGAGCAGAATCATTGATTACTGTAACATATACAGTTTTGCACTGAATATCATTCATTGACCTGTTCTTGGTTAAATAAATTCACTGTTGCTTTTATGAGTTAACATTTGAAATTAAGACCAATGATTTACCATGGGCCAATAAACCAAAATCATATTTGGCCTCATTTAAAAGATAATAATTTGAAAAAGGTTTTTGACATCGTCAAATTAAACTAGACTTCCACAAGGCCTAGAATTACTGCCCATCTTTTCTTGTAGCCTTCTTTTATTATGTTGAGGGAACAGGACTGACTGGGCCTAACTACAGCAGCATAGTACAAATGGCATTGTTAACTTTAAATACCAATACCAGACACAAAAATGGATTCTATTCTGTAATTCTGGGGAAAATGTTAAACAGAACTCCATTTCAACCAACACCTACTGCAAATGTTCCAGGCTAAGCCGCTGCATTTTGACAACCTCATTGTTGCAAGTGCGATCGTAAAAAGGGTTGCTTCTTTCAGAGAAGTAGTCGAGCACATTCCCTGGATTCAGTATTGGAATCCAAGCACTGTCCACCCACGAGATCCCCAGGAGGTTATCTGAGGAAATAAAACCGCACAAATAGAAGATAATTTTTTTTTAAAAACATGTTAATTGGATTAATTCATTTGGGGTACAAGGGAAGGGCAGAAAACACACAAAAGTTGCCACACAGCTTCCACTAAATTTACTTGTTCAGGTAACTAGGTATTAAGAGGAACCGTTAAATTCTTCCTCCCTCCTATCATCTGAAGCCAATTATGGGCTACTGTTCGAGGGGCATCAAGCGCCCCCCAGGGCCTCACCCAACTGCCCATTCTTCATGTGTCAGTGTAGACAGTGAAAATCAGGCAAGCTATTCAACTGTCAAGGCACCTCAGCCATTCCTACTCCTCTCTCCATCTGATTTGCACACATTTAAACAAGAGCTATAATAGTAGGAACCCTGCCTGCATTTCCCCTCCCTAGTCCAGGGTTTGAAGGCTTATTATGACAGCCTAACACCACCATAGTTGAGATTATTTAACTCAGCACAGATGGGAATTAAACCATTGATCTTGCTGGTCTATAGAACTCAATTCCACACCAGGTAATGTACTCACCAACTAAGCTATCAAAGGTTTAAACACAGTTATTTCCAACTTTGCACCAGCCACATCTATAAAATTACACCCTACCTCTACAGCCTCCTCAAGCCTTATGTTCCCTACCGAACCCTCCTGACCTCTGACTCTGGTCTACTGTGCATCCCTCCCTTTCGCTGTTCTATCATCTGTGCAAGTCTTTAGCCCTCTCAACCCTGCTCTCTGGACATCTGCATAAGCTAGAATGACACTTCAATGCAGTGCTGAGGGAGTGCTGCACTGTTGGAAGTGCCGTCTTTCGGATTAGACGTTAAACCGAGGCCTCTTCTGCCCTCATCGGGTAGACATAAAAGATCCCATGACACTATTTGAGGAACAGGGGAATCCTTCCCGGTGTCCAGGCCAATAGTTATCCTTATACCAACATCACTAAATTGGAAATCTGGTCATTGTCTCATTGCTGTTTAGGAGACCTTGCTGTGCAGAAATTGATCGCCGCATTTCCTACATTACAACAGTGACTACGCTTCAAACATATTTCATTGGTTGTAAAGCCCTTTGGAATGTCCTGAGGTCATGAAAGGCGCTATATAAATACATCTTTCTTTCTTTCGATCATCCACTCCCAAAAGCCCATCATTACTCTGCCTCCCAAAGCCTTCTGAAAACTCATCTCTTCGACCAAACATTCGGTCACCGCTCTTTAATCTCCCAATACTCAACGTCCATTCCTTTCATCCTCTGCGAAGCACCATAGGACCTTTAATCGAAGTTAATGTCCCTGTACACATTCCTTGTAATTACTATATAAAGCAGCACACCCTTAATTTCTATTTCTGAATTGGTAAGGGAACTACACCAAGTCCAAGACTCAGATTTACTTCAGTTTTTTCACCTATCCCCCTCCGAATAACAATTCAAGCTGGTTGTATGAAGAAATGGATTGCTCATAGTCTTTCATCAATTAAACTGGTCTTATGCAGTAAAATCATTACAGCACATGAACAGATGCTGCAGTATATATTTAAACTGATTCAGTAGGTGCTAATATTAAATGTTCCATTCCCCAAATGCTCTACTCATTCTCACATCCAAGGTTTATTTTTAAAGTGGACTTTTGTTTTACAGATTTGGTGGTGGGGAAACCTTTTGAGACAAGAATTAATAATATTAATTGACACTTGGAAAAATATGGGTTAATAAATGAAAGCCAGCATGGATTTGTTAAAGGCAAATCATGTTTGACTAATTTGATTGAATTCTTTGATGAAGTGACGGAGAGGGTTGAAGGTATTGTGGTTGATGTGTATATAGACTTTCGAAAAGCATTTGACAAAGTATCACATAATACTTGTTAGCAAAATTGAAATCCCTGGGATTAAAGGGGCAGCGACAGCGTGGATACAAAACTGGCTAAGGGACAGAAAGCAGAGAGTAGTGGTGAATGATTATCATTCGCTCCAGTCTGAAAAACACAGTGGTTTCCCCAGGTGTTGGTATTGGGACCACTGCTCTTTTTAATATATATTAATGACCTGGACTTGGGTATACAGGGCATAATTTCAAAGTTTGCAGATGACACGAAATTCAGAAATGTAATTAACAAGTCAGCAGACTGGTGAAATGGGCAGATACATGGCAGATGAAATTTAATGCAGAGAAGTGCGATGTGATTCTGTTGGCATATGGAACTTGGTTAATTCAGCTTCTGAAAGGTGTCCTTGTTTAGTTCATTCAATATGGGGGGAAAATGTGGTTGGTATCGAGGGAGAGAGGCACAGATTTCACTTAGCAACAGCCGGTGTTTGTTAACTATGGCCGTGGATATTTTCATATAGTTTAGATTAGAAATGTTATGTTAGGATAAGAAAGTCTAGAGACTAGAAGGTTTATCCTTACCACAGCAAGGTTTTTCTGTAATTCTAACATTGTTGATGTATGTTGAAGAAAATGCAAACTTGTGTCTCTGAACTATGCAGTAGCCAGAGACTACCATATTAGGCAATGTCTGCTCTAGTTTGATAAGAAAACAGTGTACAGGAAACTCTCTTTTACCGGCACCTAAATATCTGGAAATCTCTCTTAACCAGCAAAATTCAGGAGTAGGTTCAGGTAAGTTTTACTGTATATTAGTGGCTGTGTAACCGGGGTTCCTGGATCTGTGGCCGTGTAACCGGAGTTCCTGCACCTGTGGCCGTGCAACAGGGACTCCTGGATCTGTGGCCGTGTAACCGGGACTCCTGCACAAATGCCGTATAACCGAGGTTCCTGCACCTGTGGCCGTGCAACAGGGACTCCTGGATCTGTGGCCGTGTAACTGGGACTCCTGCACAAGTGCCGTGTAACCGAGGTTCCTGCACCTGTGGCCGTGCAACAGGGACTCCTGGATCTGTGGCCGTGTAACCGGGACTCCTGCACAAGTGCCGTGTAACCGAGGTTCCTGCACCTGTGGCCGTGCAACAGGGACTCCTGGATCTGTGGCCGTGTAACCGGGACTCCTGCACAAGTGCCGTGTAACAGAGGTTCCTGCACCTGTGGCCGTGCAACAGGGACTCCTGGATCTGTGGCCGTGTAACCGGGACTCCTGCACAAGTGCCGTGTAACCGAGGTTCCTGCACCTGTGGCCGTGCAACAGGGACTCCTGGATCTGTGGCCGTGTAACCGGGACTCCTGCACAAGTGCCGTGTAACAGAGGTTCCTGCACCTGTGGCCGTGCAACAGGGACTCCTGGATCTGTGGCCGTGTAACTGGGACTCCTGCACAAGTGCCGTGTAACCGAGGTTCCTGCACCTGTGGCCGTGCAACAGGGACTCCTGGATCTGTGGCCGTGTAACCGGGGCTCCTGCACCTGTGGCCGTGCAACAGGGACGCCTGGATCTGTGGCTGTGTAACTGGGACTCCTGCACAAGTGCCGTGTAACCGGGGCTCCTGCACCTGTGGCCGTGTACGGGGCTCTCGTACCTTGGTAAGTATACCTCTCTGTAATCCGGACTTTTTGATCAACCGGCACCACGCCAGTCCTGTCGGTGCCGGATAAAAAAGAGTTTCCTGTATAATGTATTTCCAGCATTTTCTGTTTTTATTTCAGATTTCCAGCATCCGCAGTATTTTGCTCTTGTATTAGTGTATAAATGTAAGCTTTTCCTTTGTTCAAGCAGCATGAAAAGACCCATGCCTAGGTTTGCGTGTTGTGACTAAACTCCGCTTGTGAATTGCTTTCTATGCTGAAGTTAAAGAATAAAATGATTATAACCAGAAGACTGAATTCGTTGTTACTCAAGTGAACAAACAGAAGTTTGTTTAAGACAACAGATTAATTTTAGTAGGAAGAATGCAGAGAGGCAATGTAAACTAAACAGTTTAATTTTAAAGGGGATGCAGAAACAGACAGACCTGGGATGTATGTACACAAGTCTTTGAAGGTGGCAGGACATGTTGAGAAGGTTGTTAAAAAAGCATATGGGACCCTTGGTTTTATAAATAGAGACAGAGTACAAAAGCAAGGAAGTTATGCTAAACCTTTATACATCACTGGTTAGGCCCCAGCTGGAGTATTGTGGCCAATTCTAGGCACCACACTTTAGGAAGGATGTCAAAGCCTTGGAGAGGGTGCAGAGGAGATTTACTAGAATGGTGCCAGGGATGAAAGTCTTCAATTATGTGCAGAGACTAGGGAAACTGGGGTTATTCTCCTTAGAGCAGAGAAGGTTAAGGGGAGATTTGATGGAGGTGTTCAAAATCATGAAAAGTTTTGATGGAGTAAATAAGGAGAAACTGTTTCTAGTGGCAGAAGGGTCAGTAACCAGAGTACACAGATTTAAGGTAACTGGCAAAAGAACCAGGGGCAACATGAGGAAATGAAAATGTACACAGTGAGTTGTGATCACTGCCTGAAAGGGTGGTTGAAGCAGATTCAATAATAACTTTCAAAAGTGAATTGGATAAATACTTGAAGGGAGAAAATTTGCAGGGCTATGGGGAAAGAGCAGGGAGTGGGACTAATTGGATAGTTCTTTCAAAGAGCCGGCACAGGCACGATGGGTTTAATGGCTGCCTTCTGTGTTGTATCATTTTCTGATTCTCACTTTGTGGACAAATTCCATAAAAACAAAGTTGTAGTGCCTACAACAACCAATGACGATTAGAAGAGCAATGCGCCTTAATTTGTACTGAAATGTTAAATACAGTGCAGTCAAATAGACACTAAATCAATTATCAATCAGCTAATATTCCAATTCTATTACTGATCTGTTAAATAAAATTATATATATTTTTTTAATTGTAAGATTAATTTCTAGTGGATTATCATTTTTGATTCCTCACCACAGCTGACCATTTGAACCTTCCCATGCTGAGACTACAGCATTCTGACCCCATTCCCCAGGCACCACGCGGTAGTAAGCTTCAGCACGCAGACTGCAGTGGTTCAAGAGGGCCCACCACCATCTTCCCAGGGCAACTAGGGATTGGCAAGATATGCCAGCCATGCCGACATTCTGCAAATGAATGAAATGAAGCTTAGCTTCAAACTCCATATGCTGTCCATTAACAAAACCTATTTCCACATCACCTGCCTCCACCTTTATCTCTCCTCCACTACCACTGAAACCCTAAACCATGCCTTCTGCATAACAAACCTTGCATTTATGTAATGCTTTTAATGTAGAAAAATATCCTAAGGCACGTTACAGAGGGATGAGGAAAATAGACACAAAGCCAAAAGAGATGGATTTCAAGGAGGCCTAATAGGAGAGGGAGGTGGAGAGGCAGAAGTTTATGGGAGCAAGTCCAGAGAGTGTGACCTAGACGGTTAAAAGCACAACTGCCGACGGTAGGACAAACGGAGAGGGAGATGCACAAGAGACTGCAGTCGCATTGGGAATTAGGGGCCAATGTAGGTCAGCAACAACAGGGGTGCTAGGCAAGCAGGATTTGGTGTGGGATAGGATACCAGCTTTAGAGAACTTGGGAGCTCCATTCTTGAGCTCTCCAACGCCAGCCTCTCAAGCTTCGCTCTACATACACTCCAACTCATCAAAAATTGAGCCGCCCACATTTGTCCCATTACCTCTGTACTCACCAACTCATTAAATGTCCATTGACTCCTCAGTTCAACACGTTGAATTCAAAATTCTCATCTACAAATTTTGGTCATCAAATGCTCCCAGCTCACTTAAACTTTTACACAGGCCTTTACTCTACCAGCCTGGGAGACATTGAAATCAAGGGCCCAGTGATAAGGGGATGTCATTCTAACCCATACAGGTCCACCTCTTTAACCAAGTTTTTGCTCACCCTCTTTAGCTCAGTGTCTATTTCTGATTGCACCTCTATGAAGTGCCTTGGAACATTTTTCTATGGTGAAGGCGCTATATAAATGCAGGTTGTTGTTCTTAGATGCAGCCCTGCAATGCTACCCATTAATGTGCAATCTTTCTTCTGATGTATTTGCACAATGGACATTCACTAAAATGGACCACATGGTCAAGCCTGACTGCAGGAATTGTATATATATTATGCAGCTTCAACACTTATTCATGTAAAAATGGTTATGAATATAATAACAACTTGCATTTAATGTAGTAAAACATCCCAAGGCACTTTACAGGAGCGTTATCAAACAAAATTTGACACTGAACCACACAGAATTAGGACAGGTTAAGGAGCATCTTAAAGGAGAGAGAAAGACAGAGGTTTAGGGAGGAATTTCCAGAGATTAGGGTCTAGGAAGCTGAAGGCACGGCCACCAATGGTGGAGCAAAGAAAATCAGGGATAAGCAAGAGGCCAGAGTTGGAGGAGCAGAGATCCTCGAGATCTGTGGGGCTGGAGGAGATTACAGAGCTAGGGAGGGGCGAGCCCATGGCTGGATTTGAAAAATACGAGAATTTTAAAATCAAGGTGTTACCGGACTGGGAGCCAATGTAAGTCAGTGAGCATACGGGTGAACTGGACTTATTGGCCCAGAAATTCAGGTCTCCACAGGTGAGTATGCACGGGGTACTCACCCGTGGGCCGAATGGAAGTGCCGGTTTTCTGCATGCACTGCGCATGCGCGGGAAACCGGCACTTCCGATCCTCTGAACGAAGGGGTTCAGAGGTCGAACGCACGCGCAGGAGAGGCTGAGCGTGCACTTTGAAATAAGGCTTTTTTTGCAGGTTTTCCCGGGATCGTAAGCCTGCAGGATTTAGAAATGTAAAAAGCAGGCGTAAGGCCTGCTTTTTACAAGGTAAGTGGTCAAGTAATTAAAATTAAAACATTTTTTCCACAGGTTTATTATTTTTAAATACTTTAAAGCAAGGTAAGTTTATTTTTAGCCCTGTTAGAATATTTTTTTTTTAAATTCAAAAATTTAAATTATTGTTTAAAATAGTTAATGTAATTTATAGTTTATTTAAAAAGTGTGATTTAAAAAAAAAATTATTTGAAGGTTTACTGTTCTTTTGGGGCCGTACTATTTATAAGTTTTGACAGGTCTTCCTGTCAATCTTATGAATGGGCTTTTCCCTCCGCCGATTGGCTGCCCATGGCCCACGTGATCCCAGGGGACGCATCACACTAACTGCACCCTGGGACACGCAAGCACAGCATGCCGGCAGCTGGGCCAGGCCCCGGAGCGGAATTCCACAGAGCCCTACAGCTCAACTGCCGGCGCGCAAGGTAAGTGCAGGTCGGGGGCTTACACCCACGGGAAGCCCCCGACCCGAATTTCTGGGCTGATGAGAGTTAGGATACAGGCAGCAGAGGTTTGTAAGAGCTCAATTTTGTGTAGGGTGCAAGGTGGGAGGCCGGCCAAGAGAGTATTGGAATAGTCAAATCCAGAGGTAACAAAGACATGGATGAGGGTTTCAGCAGCAGATGAGCTGAGGCAGGAGCATAGGTGAGCAATGTTACTGAGGTGGAAGTAGGCAGTCTTGGTGATGGAGAGAATATGGGGGCAGGGACTGAAGATAATGGCAATGTTTGCAGACAAATTCTTTCTTGCTGTAGCCATCCAGACCCTTGTCACCTTTAAACTTGGGGCGGATGTTTGCCAGCTCTTTGCTGATTCGCTTTATTTCTGCTTCTTTGCTTTTGCAGTTCCAAATGTCCGATATAAAGACAGCCAATCTTCTCAATATATAGTTTGATGAAATTTCTACTTATCCAGTACTGAATGTCGTACAAGCAGGGTGACAAATCCAAGGTAGTAGAATGGTCGAGAGAGATGGTGGCGAGGTAGAGCTGGGTGTTGTCAGCTTACATGTGGAACCGGACATGTCGCTGAAGGACAGCATGTAGATGAGAAATAGGAGGGGGCCAAGTTTAGAAACATAGAAGATAGGAGGAGTAGGCCATTCGGCCCCTCGAGCCTGCTCCGCCATTTAATATCATGGCTGATCATCCAAATTCAGTACCCTGTCCCTGCTTTCTCCCCATATCCCTTGATCCCTTTAGCCTCAAGAAATATATCTAACTCCTTCTTGAATATATTTAATGAATTGGCCTCAACTGCCTTCTGTGGTAGAGAATTCCACAGGTTCAACACTCTGGGTGAAGAAATTCCTCCTCATCTCTGTCCTAAATGGCTTACCCCTTATCCTTAGACTGTGACCCCTGGTTCTGGACTCCCCTGCCATCGGGAACATCCTTCCGGCATCTAGTCTGTCTAGTCCTGTTAGAATTTTAAAAGTTTCAATGAGATCCCCTCTCATTCTTCTAAACTCCAGCGAATAGACGCCCAATCGCTCCTCATACGTCATTCCTGCCATCACAGGTATCACTCAGTGCAACAAAGATTCACCATTCTCCATGGCAAGAACATTCTTCCTCAGATAAGGTGCCCAAAACTGCACACAATACTCAAGGTGCGGTCTCACCAAGGCCCTGTACAACTGCAGCAAGACATCCTTGCTCCTGTACTCGAATCCTCTTGCTATGAAGGCCAACATACCATTTGCCTTCTTAACCGCCTGCTGCACCTGCATGCTTACCATC
This sequence comes from Somniosus microcephalus, assembly GCF_052327205.1. Lineage (NCBI taxonomy): Eukaryota > Metazoa > Chordata > Chondrichthyes > Squaliformes > Somniosidae > Somniosus > Somniosus microcephalus. The sequence continues at coordinate 137,738,239 of NC_140998.1, forward strand.
AGCGACTGGACACCCAGGTCTCGTTGCACTTCCCCTTTTCCCAACCTATTGCCGTTCAGATAATAATCTGCCTTCCTGTTTTTGCCACCAAAGTGGATAACCTCGCATTTATCCACATTATACTGCATCTGCCATGCATCTGTCCAATCATCCAACCTGTACAAATCATACTGGAGTTTCTCTGCATCCTCCTCACAGCACAGACACCCACCCAGCTTTGTGTCATCTGCAAATACACCAAATTACCTGGTCTGGCCTATGTGTTTCTCCAGACCCACAATGTGGTTGACTCTTAACTGCCCTCTGAAATGGCTTAGCAAGCCACTCAGTTGTATCAAATCGCTACAAGAAAAAACAAGAATAAAACCAGATGGACCACCCGGCCTCGACCTCAGCACCGGCTTTGGACATGACAACGGCACATCAGCCTAGCCCAATCAACGCTGCAAAGTCCTCCTCACGAACATCTGGGGAATTGTGCCAAAGTTGGGAGAGCTGTCCCACAGACTAGTCAAGCAAGAGCCTGACATAGTCAGACGAACAAAATCATACCTTTCAGCTAATGTCCCAAACTCCTCCATCACCATCCCTGGGTAAGTCCTGTCCCACCAGCAGGACAGACCCACCAGAGTTGGCGGCACAGTGGTATACAGTCGGGAGGGAGGGAGTCCTCAACATTGACTCCAGACACCATGAAGTATCATGGCATCAGGTCAAACCTCCTGCTGATTACCACCTACCGCCCTCCCTCAGTTGATGAATCAGTACTCCTCCATGTTGAACACCACTTGGAAGATGCACTGAGGGTAGTAAGGGCACAGAATGTACTCTGGGTGGGGGACTTCAATGTCCATCACCAAGAGTGGCTCGGTAGCACCACTACTGATTGAGCTGGCCGAGTCCTGAAGGACATAGCTGCTAGACTGGGCCTGCAGCAAGTGGCGAGAACAAAAACAGCAGAAAAACCTACTTGACCTCGTCCTCACCAATCTACCTGTCGCAGATTCATCTGTCCACGGCAGTATTGGTAGCAGTGACCACTGCACAGTTCTTGTGGAGAGGAAGTCCCATCTTCACACAGAGGACACCCTCCATCATGTTGTGTGGCACTACCACCATGCTAAATGGGATAGATTCAGAACAGATCTAGCAGCCCAAAACTGGGCATCCATAAGGTGCTGTGAGCCATCAGCAGCAGCAGAATTGTATTCCACCATAATCTGTAACCTCATGGCCCAGCATATCCCTCACTCTACCATTTACAATCAAGCCAGGCGACCAACCCTGGTTCAATGAGGAGTGTAGAAGAGCATGCCAGGAGCAGCACCAGACGTACCTAATAATGGAGGTGCCAACCTGGGGAAGCTGCAACACAGGGCTACATGCATGCTAAACAACAGAAGCAGCATGCTATAGACAGAGCTAAACAATCCCACAACCAGCAGATCAGATCAAAGCTCTGCAGTCCTGCCACATCCAGTTGTGATTTGTTTAAGGGTCCACCACCAATCACGGGAGGGGGAGGCTCCATGAACATCCCCATCCTCAATGATGGCGGAGCCCAGCACGTGAGTGCAAAAGGCAAGGCTGAAGCGTTTGCAACCATCTTCAGCCAAAAGTGCCGAGTGGATGATCCATCACGGTTTGCTCCTGAGGTCCCCGCCATCACAGAAGCCAGTCTCGAGCCAATTCGATTCACTCCACGTGATATCAAGAAGCGGCTGAGCGCACTAGATACAGCAAAGGCTATGGGCCACGACAATATCCCGGCTGTCGTGCTGAAGATTTGCACTGCAAAACTAGCTGCATCTTTAGCCAAGCTGTTCCAATACAGCTACAACACTGGCATCTATCCAACAATGTGGAAAACTGCCCAGGTATGTCCTGTCCACAAAACGCAGGACAAATCCAATCCGGCCAATTACCGTCCAATCAGCCTACTCTCAATCATCAGCAAAGTGATGCAAGGTGTGGTAAACAGTGCTATCAAGCTGCACTTACTCACCAGTAATCTGATCACCGATGTCAGTTTGAGTTCTGCCAGGACCACTCGACTCCAGACCTCATTACAGCCTTGGCCCAAACATGGACAAAAAAGCTGAATTCCAGAGGTGAGGCGAGAGTGACAGCCCTTGACATCAAGGCAGCATTTGACCGAGTGTGGTACAGGAAACTTCGCGATATCCGGCACCGACGGGACCGGCGTGATGCCGATCTATGAAAACTTCCGGACCAGCGCTAATGTTGAAGGATACGGAGGTTTTCATCTCCGTATCTGACAACAAACACTGTTGCTTAGCAACAACTTGTAAACAGTCGGCCCGTACCTTGGAAGCGTCTCTGTAGAGGCTTTCCAGAGACTGACTTTTTTTCTTCTCCTAGCATTTTTTTTTAAACAAAGAAAAAAAACCTAACAAAACGGCTGCTGATTTCTGCCGTTAGATCGAGGTTTCCGGACATACAACTTCCGGATAAACCAAAGTTTCCTGTATCAAGGAGCCCTAGTAAAACTGAAGTCAATGGGAATCAGGGGAAAACTCTCCATTGGCTGGAGTCATACCTAGCACAAAGGAAGATGGTTGTGGTTGTTGGAGGCCAATCATCTCAGCCCCAGGACATCACTGCAGGAGTGCCTAGGCCCAACCATCTTCAGCTGCTTCATCAATGATCTTCCCCCCATCATAAGGTCAGAAGTGGGGATGTTCGCTGATCATTGCACAGTGCTCAGTTTCATTCGCAACTCTTCAGATAATGAAGCAGTCCATACCCACATGCAGCAGGACCTGGACAACATGCAGGCTTGGGCCGATAAGTGGCAAGTAAAATTCATGTCACACAAGTGCCAAGCAATGACTATCACCAACAAGAGAGCATCTAACAACTTCCGACATTCAACGGCATTACCATTGCCGAATACCCCACCATCAACATCCTGGGGGTCACCATTAACCAGAAACTTAACTGGACCAGCCATGTCAATACGATGGCTACAAGAGCAGGTCAGAGGCTAGGTATTCTGCAGCAAGTGTCTCACTTCCTGACTCCCCAAAGCCTTACCACCATCTACAAGGCACAAGTAAGGAGTGTGATGGAATATTCTCCACTTGCCTGGATGAGTGCAGCTCCAACAACACTCAAGAAGCTGGATACTATCCAGGACAAAGCAGCCCGCTTGATTGGCACCCCATCCACCACCTTAAACATTCACTCCCTCCACCACCGGCGTACCGTGGCTGCAGTGTGTACCATCTACAAGATGCACTGCAGCAACTCGACAAGGCTTAGTCGACAGCACCTCCAAAACTCGCGACCTCTTCCACCTAGAAGGACAAGGGCAACAGGCGCATGGGAACACCACCACCTCCAAGTTCCCCTTCAAGTCACACACCATCCTGACTTGGAAATGTTCCTTCATAATCGCTGGGTCGAAGGTTTAGTGGGAATAGGGTCAAGGGAGCAGGAGGTGGGTCTCATGGACAAGAGACGGTCAGAGAGGGCATGAGGAGATAGGAGCAAAATGTAAAAAAAATCTAAACTGCCTTTTGGGCTCATTTGAGAATGCAGCCAATGGCTCCTGAAAAACCAGCGACTAGTGAAACTGCGCAGAAAAATTAAACAAACATCAAACTCTGAATATGGCAAACTAATTGTTCACAGATACTCCAAAACAATAGAGCGTCATTAACCAAAGAGGACCAAAAAAACAAATCCCACTCCGACAAACTGAAGCCTATCCCCGGGGTAAGAGCTCCCTCCGCCCCTGGGGGCAGATCCCGTCTCACTCCTCAAAGGTGGCCTCCGGCTCACAGCCCGGACTCGGAGCCCCAGGAAACACCCGCTGAAGCTGCTCTTTACCTCTGCCGTCCACCGCTGCCATATCTATCTACAACCGGCGCACAGACAGCGCATCACCGCCAAAGGGCGCGTCGAGATGACGCACGAAGCCGGCAATCCCTGCTTGAAGCGAAGTATCGCAATGAGCAAACAATGGGCTCTGAGCAAACAGTATGCTCTGCAAACAGTATGCTCTGAACAATAGGCTCTGAACAATGAGTGTTGAGCAAACAGTATGCTCTGAACAATAGGCTCTGAACAATGAATGTTGAGCAAACAGTATGCTCTGAACAATAGGCTCTGAGCAAACAACGGGCTCTGAACAATGGGCGCTGAGCAAACAATCGGCTCTGAGCAATGGGTTCTGAACAATGGGCGCTGAGCAAACAATGGGCTCTGAACAATGGGCGCTGAGCAAACATTAAGCTCCGAACAATGGGCTCTGAGTAATGGGTTCTAAACAATGGGCGCTGAGCAAACAATGGGCTCTGAACAAGGGGCACTGAGCAAACAATGTGCTCTGAACAATGGGTGCTGAGCAAACAATGGGCTCTGAACAAGGGACGCTGAGTAAACAATAGGCTCTGAGCAGTGAACACTTCAATTTTTTAAACTCAAATAGGTCACATGTATCTTACTTTTTTGCAGGAGGAATTTTTTGTATCTTCATCAACCATGACTTTAATTTATATACTGCTCCGCACTTAGAGAACAACTTCTCGGAGGCTTTGCAAAAAGAAAGGGTGCACATCAAGCCAGAGAGAAAACAGAAGTCGGAGAAAGGACACAAAAGCACTGTAAAACAGGGTTTAAAGGAGATTTTGTTATGAGAGGGAGGAAGAGGGAGTTAGGGGAAATCTGAAGAGAAGAGGGGTATAGTAGGTGAAGGAACAGTTGCCACTGGTGGAGCACACAGAGCAGTGAACAAGGAATAGTTTATTGTAAAAAAGACCACACAAGGGCGTGTGGGTGAGGAGATTGAAAAGGTAGGAAATTAGCCATGAAGGGATCTTATAACTGACCATTTAGGATTAAGACGCTAGTAGAGCTTGACCAGCAACAAAGTGATTGGAGCCCGGGAATTTGTGATGAGATCGGATGTGGGCCACGGTATTCTGAATGAGTTGTAGTTTATGCTGGGTGGAGGGTGGGCAGGCCAGTAAAGAAAGCATTTGAGAAATCAAGCCTCAAAGTAATAAAGACAAAGGTTCTGACGAAAGATCATCGACCTGAAACGTTAACTCTGTTTCTCTCTTCACAGATGCTGCCTGACCTGCTGAGCTTCTCCAGCATTTTCTGTTTTTATTTTATATTATTTATATATATAATAAAGACAAAGATTTGGATCTCAGCAACAATGTGAAGACGAAAGAGTGTAGATGGGAAATACTTTGGAGGCAAAAGACACAAAAAAGAAAGAAAGACTTGCATTTATATAGTGCCTTTCATGACCTTAGGACATCCCAAAGTGCTTTACAGCCAATGAAGTAATTTTTGAAGTGTAGTCACTTGTAATGTAGGAAAAGCAGCAGCCAATTTGCGTACAGCAAGCGAAAACTTATTTTAAAGGAATATTTCATAGAGAACTCAAAAATTCATGACAGCTTTTCTAAACAAATATAAATGTATTAGAATTCTATATATTTATTATAACTACTTAAAAGCATCAATAACTTGGGTTATCATCGGTCCAGTTTTTGACTGATAACTGACAACCTAAAGTCTTTTTTTTTAAAAAGAAGCCAATTTTACACGGTGTCTGTGTCTCATGATGTGCAGACATTAGTTTTTAATGTTTTCAATTAATTTTCATCAGTAGTAAAGAAAAAACAGACAATGACCACAACAACTTGCATTTATATAGTGTCTTTAACATAGAAAAATGTCCCAAGACACTTCACAGAAGCATAAACAGACAAAAATCAACACCAAGCCAAATGAAATATTAGGAGGGCTGACTAAAAGCTTGGTCAAAGCAGTGGGTTTTTAAGAAGGATCTTAAAGGAGGAGGCAGAGGTAGAGGCAGAGATATTTAGGGAGATAGGGAGGGAATTCCAAAGTTTAGGACCCAGATTGCCGAAGGCACGGCTGGTGGAGCAGTGGATGTGGGGAATGTACAAAAGGTCAGTGTTGGAGGAACGCAGAGTTCTCAGAGGGTTAGCAGGATTAGGGCTGTTCAAATAAGGCCGGGGGAGGTTAGAGAGGCAGGTGGAGAGACCAAGGGGCAAGGCCATGGAGGGATTTGAACATGAGGATAAGCGTTTTGAATTTGAGTGTTGGGGGACTGGGACAGATGCCATTTGTATTTCAGTGGAAAGGCTGATTTTATAACTATCGAGCAACATAATAGTGGGTTTGTACCTATATTGCAGATGACACAAAGCTGGGTGGGCGTGTGTGCTGTGAGGAGGATGCCGACAAACTCCAGGATGATTTGGACAGGTTGGGTGATTGGGCAGAAGCATGGCAGATGCAATATATCGTGGATAAATGCGAGGTTATCCACTTTGGTGTCAAAAACAGGAAGGCAGCTTATTATCTGAATGGCAATAGATTGGGAGAAGGGGAAGTGCAACGAGACCTCGGAGTCCTTGTGCACCAGTCGCTGAAGGTAAGCATGTAGGTGCAGCAGGCGTTTAAGAAGGCAAATGGTATGTTGGCCTTCGTAGCGAGAGGGTTCGAGTACAGGAACAAGGATGACTTGCTGCAGTTGTACAGGGCCTTGGTGAGACCACACCTTGAGTATTGTGTGCAGTTTTGGTCGCCTTATCTGAGGAAGGATGTTCTTGCCATGGAGGGAGTGCAGCGAAGATTCACCAGGCTGATACCTGGGATGGCAGGAATGACGTATGAGGAGAGATTGGGTCGATTGGGCTTATACTTGCTGGAGTTTAGAAGAATGAGATGGGATCTCATTGAAACTTATAAAATTCTAACAGGACTAGACAGACTAGATGCAGGAAGGATGTTCCCGATGGCCGGGGAGTCCAGAACCAGGGCTCACAGTCTAAAGATAAGGGGTAAGCCATTTAGGACAGAGATGAGGAGGAATTTCTTCATCCAGAGAGTGGTGAACCTGTGGAATTCTCTATCACAGAAGGCAGTAGAGGCCAATTCATTAAATATATTCAAGAAGGAGTTAGATATATTTCTTAAGGCTAAAGGGATCAAGGGATGTGGGGAGAAAGCAGGGACAGGGTACTGAATTTGAATGATCAGCCATGATCGCATTGAATGGCGGAGCAGGCTCGAGGGGCCGAATGGCCTACTCCTGCTCCTATCTTCTATGTTTCTATATTACCGTCCAAACAGATGATTTCCATTGTTTTTATTTGTATACTGACTGGAAGTAAACTCTGAAGCAATTTAAGCTGCTTCATGATTTCATGATGAAATTACTATGATATCAGAGCAGTTTGTTGTAACGAGAAAGAATGTTCTGTTTCTATTCTGTAGAGTGGAATCTCGAGGTGTTGAAATTCTGAAATATAGAGAACATACGAGGGCCAATTTCTTTGGCTGTTCCTCCACGAAACAGAGCACCCACTGTACTTCCAGTTGTACTTCACAATTTGGTCTCTCCACCTACCCCTCTGGTACCTTCTCCTACTTCCAGCACCTCACCTTGTTTCAGTCTTTTACCTAGCTTTAAAATTCTCTAATGCTCCCTCCCAAGCCCCACCCTGAGTTTCTCATGATGATAATCCTCTCGCTCTGTGCAGAGTAGCTCCTCAGCCTCTGTGATTTCATTCTCCATCTCAATTGACCTTACCTTCACTCCTCAGATTTTACTGTTCTTTAGTCCTCCTATAACCTCTCCCTCTATATAAACTCCCCTACCCATAGTCATAGCCATTCCCTCGACCATGCCATCTTACATGGCCTCTCTACTCCGATGGCCGCGATTTTTCTGGTGTTCAGAGGGTGGATTCGGAGGCAGGTCAGCTGTTAAAGTCGCAATGATTGACAGCGGGTTGGAAACCTGCTGCAAACTTGCCTCCGTGTGAGTTTCAAGAGTGTGGGGTCTGATTTCACAGCAGACCCGACACCAAGCGGCGGGTAAAAAAAAAAAATAATAAATTGGCGGCGCGCATGGATGCAGCGGCTTTGTCTCTCCTGAGACTGAGCATTTTTACCCTCTTTCTGAGTCTCTTCTGGACTCTGCAAATACGGGAATTGAGGGCAGACCTACTATACAGCCGGCAGACGCTCCTCGATATCGGGGCCGACTGCGTGCGGCTCACACTCGGCGCCGTCGATCTGCCTCCCGACATCGCCCGATCCCTGGGACCAGCGTGGCGTCCTTCCCCAGCCGGAAGTCGGCGCAGACCGCGCAGAGAACGCAAGCAGAAGTGGGGCAAGAGGGCCGGAATCCAAAATAGGCTGAAGAGGGCCCCACACAAACCCTCCCTCCCAAGTATTTTCCTGGCCAACGTCAGGTCACTGGAAAATAAAATGGATGAGATCAAACTTGATCTCTCCTCACAGAAAAGGACAAAGGAATGCTGTGCCATGATCTTCACAGAGACCTGGTTGAACAACGGCATCCCTGACACCACCATCCAGCTAGAAGGACGCACGGTCTTCCGCGCTGACGGAACTGCAGACTCCGGTAAGAGCAAGGGAGGCGGTTTGTGCATTTACACTAACAATGCCTGGTGCACTAACACGGACATAATCGATAGATCCTGTTCAGCTGATTTGGAATTCCTCATGGTAAGGTGCAGACCCTTCTACCTGCCTCGGTAATTCACGGCTGTTATCATCGCTGCGGTCTACATCCCACCACACGCTAATGCCAAACTAGCACTGAAGGACCTCTACAGGGCCATCAGCGAACAACAAACTGCGCACCCAGACGGAGCTTTTATCGTCGCGGGGGACTTCAATCACATAAACCTAAAATCTGTACTCCCGAAATTCCACCAGAATGTTTCCTGCCCCACAAAGGGGAGAACACACTGGATCAAGTCTACACGAGCATTGTAGATGCTTATAAGGCCATTCCCTGCCCCCACCTTGGGAAGTCTGACCACCTCTCCCTGTTTCTAGCCCCGGCATACAAACCGCTCATCAAAAGAGTGAAAACATCAGTAAGATCAGTGAAAGTATGGCCAGAGGGGGCAGTCTCGGAGCTTCAGGATTGCTTCGAACGCACTGATTGGAGCATGTTTGCCCATAATGACATCAAGGAATACGCATCCACAGTGCTATTCTACATTAACAGTTGCGTCGAGGTCGTCATGACCCATAAAAATATCAGGACATACCCCAACCAGAAACCCTGGATGAACGGGGAGGTCCGCTCACTGTTGAAAGCACGCGACGCAGCATTTAAATCTGGCGACGTGGCGGCTTACAGTGCAGCTAGGACCAACCTAAAAAAGGGTATCAGGACTGCCAAAAGGAAACGGACACTGCGGATAGAGGATCATTTCCACAACAACTCGGACCCCCGGCGCATGTGGCAAGGCATCCAGTCCATCACTGACTACAAGAGTAAAAACACCAGCCCCCCGGTTAGCGATGCCTCCCTTCCGGAGGAGCTTAACAACTTCTACGCTCGCTTTGACAGGGACAACAGGGAGCCAGCTACCAAAGCCTTGCCACCCCCGGAAGACCAGGTGCTCACTCTGTCGACCTCCGACGTAAGGGGTGTTCTACGCGGAGTGAACACACGTAAGGCTGCTGGACCTGATAGCATCCCTGGACAGGTACTCAAGGAATGTGCTGATCAGCTGGCTGATGTCTTCACCGCCATCTTCAATCTGTCATTGGTCCAGGCAGTAGTCCCTACATGCTTCAAGACCGCTACCATTAATCCTGTGCCAAAGCAAACGGCTGTGACGTGTCTGAATGACTATTGACCTGTCGCACTCACACCCATCATAATGAAGTGTTTCGAGAGACTGGTCCTGGCTCACATCAAAGCCAGTGTTCCCGCCTCTCTTGACCAGCACCAGTTTGCCTATCGTGCAAACAGATCAACGGAGGATGCAATCACAACTGCTCTACACTCTGCACTGAATCACTTAGACGGTAAAGAGACCTACATCAGAATGCTGTTCATAGACTACAGCTCAGCATTCAACACTATCATCCCCAACAAGCTGGCCACCAAACTCCACACTCTTGGCCTGAACACTTCCCTCTGCAACTGGACCCTGGACTTCCTAACAAACAGACCCCAGTCTGTCAAATTAGGTAACCACACCTCCCCCCCCGACCCTGAACACGGGGGCCCCACAAGGATGTGTGCTGAGCCCCCTCCTCTACTCCCTCTTCACCCACGACTGTGTGGCTGTTCATGGTTCCAACACCATTATCAAGTTTGCGGATGATACCACGGTGGTAGGCCAGATCACCAACAACGATGAGTCAGCCTACAGGGAGGAGGTCCAGCATCTCGTGAAGTGGTGCGCCGATAACAACCTGGCCCTTAACATCAAGAAAACCAAAGAAATCATTGTGGACTTCAGGAAGTCTAAAGGCAGAAATCACACCCCCATCCAAATCCATGGGGCTGTGGTGGAAAGGGTGGACAGCTTTAAGTTCCTCGGAGTCCACATCACGGAAGACCTCTCCTGGTCCCTCAATACCTCCTCTCTGGTGAAGAAGGCCCAGCAGCGCCTATATTTCCTAAGGAGGCTGAAGGGATGTAACCTCTCACCTCTGATCCTCTCTAACTTTTACCGCTGCACAATAGAGAGCATCCTGACGAACTGTATCACAGTATGGTATGGCAGCTGTAGCTACTATGGCCGGAAAGCCCTGCAGCGGGTAGTCAAAACTGCCCAACGCATTACCGGCACCCGGCTACCGACCATAGAGCACATATACCAGAAACGCTGTTTACGGAGGTCACGGACCATCATCAAAGACCCTACCCACCCCAGCCACAGTCTGTTCGCCCCCCTGCCATCTGGGAGACGCTACAGATGCATTCGCACCCGAACGACCAGATTTAGGAACAGCTTCTTTCCCAGGGCTGTCATCCTACTGAACTCCACAAATAAACTCTAAAGCCTGCACATCTGCCAATGCACTTTATTATGTTTATGTTAATGTATTACAAGCCAAATGAATGTTGAATGTTTAAATGTCTTAATCTAAACGTACACTCTCGGGAGCCGCAAGCCTAAATTTTGTTGTGCTGCACTTGTGCACTAACAATGTGTGGTAAACCACTTTTATCGTTCACTATCGTTACACTATGGTTATCACTGTTTATATCGTTACACTATGGTTATCACTGTTTACACTGTTGTATCACTACACAAGGTCACCTCTTGTCACGCTGTTATACCTGGGCTGACCACAGCTGACTCCGCCCATGGCTCCGCCTGCTTGCCCAGGTATAAAGGTGGTCGACTGGCTGGTATTCCTCCTTGTTGGACCCGATCACCCACGAGGGTGGGCTCTGTTATTTAGCCAATAAAAACCTATAGTTACTATCTTAACTCGTCGCTTTTCATTGGATGAATTGATAGGTATATCAATTTTATTGGCTAAATTTTGAAATGAGTGGATCGGAGCAGCCAAACGACCAGCCAAACGGCCAGCTACAACAGCCACAGCAGCCGGCCTGGCTGCGAGCCCTCCGACCGCCGTACCTGGATCTAAACCCACAGGCAGCGAACTCAGCCCTCGACTTCGAACACTGGCTGAGCTGTTTCGAATCCTACCTGGGAGAATCCGGCGTGCCTCCGGGATCCAAACTAAGAGTTCTGACCGCCCAGGTGAGCCCTAAAGTATTTGCATTCATCCGGGACCTTGCTACATACGAGGACGCCCTCAACCTGCTGAAAGAGCAGTACCGGAGCCCGGTAAATTCTATGTATGCCAGACATCTCCTAAGATCCCGCTGGCAACAGCCAGGAGAGTCTGTAGATGAATTTTTACGGGCGCTACAAACACTCGGCAGGGACTGTGACTTTAAAGCTGTAACGGCTGCAGAAAATACTGAAGGGAATATCCGCGATGCCTTCGTGAAAGGCCTTCGGTCCGACTACTCATGGCAAAGACTGCTTGAATCAAAGGACCTCGACCTGAATACAACTGCAGCCCTCGCTCGCTCTCTGGAAGTGGCCCATCGGGACCTCGAGGCGTACTCCAGGTACTGTGCTGCGCGACCCTGGGACTCGGGCCCGACCCCGGCCGCAATACCCCTCGCACCGCCGCCTCTGGAACCTACCTCAGCGTCGGCGTCCCAGAACCGATCGGGACCGCCACCCCCGGTACCGGCTGCGACATCGGACCCCCGCGATCGGGCCGCCGGCTGCTTCTTCTGTGGCCAGGCGAAACACCCGAGGACGCGCTGCCCTGCAAGAAACGCGACTTGCTCCGACTGCCACAAGAAAGGCCACTTCGCGAAGGCCTGCAGGGGGAGAGCCACAGACACCAGCAGTGCCTCATGCGAGTTGTGGGGGCGGCCATCTTTCATCAAGGCCACAGATGCCAGTATCCCCTCGTGTGAGTCGTGGGGCGGCCATCTTTGATCAAGGCCACCGACGCCAGCAGTGCCTCATGTGAGTTGTGGGGGCGGCCATCTTCTCCGCCATTTTATTCAACGTCGTGGGCGCCGCCATTTTGTCCACCACACTCGACCGCCACCTTGTCTCCAGACCCGACCACCGCCTCACCCGCAGACTACAGCAGCTCGCTCAGCCATACACTAGCCTCCGTCACACTGGACCAAGCTCGCCTGCATCACCTGTCCAAGTCCATGATGGACATCAAAGTAAATGGCCACGCCATGACCTGCCTGTTCGACAGCGGAAGCACGGAGAGTTTCATCCATCCAGACACGGTGAGCCACTACTCCCTCACTGTCCGGCCAACGCGCAACCGGATCTCGATGGCGTCGAGGTCCCATTCTACAGACATCAGCGGCTACTGTGTTGTGACCCTGTCGGTTAGGGGCACGGAGTATAAAAATTTTAAACTCCTCGTCCTGCCCCAGCTCTGCGCTGCCATCCTACTAGGGCTGGACTTCCAATCCCACCTTCAAAGTGTCACTTTGACATACGGTGGACCCCTCCCCCCACTCACAGTCGACAACCAGCAGCCTTTAAACCGCCCACCGCGTACCACCTGCGGCCTATCCACCCTCAAGGTCCCGCCCCCCTCCCTGTTCGCTAACCTCACCCGCGACTGTAAACCCGTCGCCACCAAGAGCAGGCGGTACAGCGCCGGGGACAGAGCTTTTATTAGCTCTGAGGTGCAGCGTCTCCTGAAGGAGGGCATCATCGAGAGGAGCAACAGCCCCTGGCGTGCCCAGGTCGTAGTCGTTAAGACCGGCAATAAAAACCGCCTGGTCATCGACTACAGCCAAACCATAAACCGGTACACCCAGCTGGACGCATACCCCCTTCCCCACATATCTGATATGGTCAATCAGATTGCACAGTACCGGGTATTCTCTACCATTGACCTTAAGTCGGCCTATCACCAACTCCCTATCCGCCCTGAGGACCGCCAGTATACCGCCTTCGAGGCGAATGGCCGCCTCTACCACTTCCTTAGGGTTCCCTTCGGCGTCACCAACGGGGTTTCGGTCTTCCAAAGGGAGATGGTTGACCAGAACGGGCTGCAGGCCACGTTCCCTTATCTAGATAACGTCACCATCTGCGGCCGCGACCAGCAGGACCACGATGTTAATCTGGAGAAATTCCTCCGTATGGCCCAACGGCTGAACCTCACTTACAATAAGGAGAAATGTGTGTTTAACACCTCGCGTCTTGCCATCCTCGGCTGCATAGTAGAGAACGGAGTCATCGGCCCCGACCCCGAAAGAATGCGCCCCCTCATGAAGCTTCCCCTCCCCCACTGTCCAAAGGCACTGAAGAGAACCCTGGGGCTCTTCGCCTACTATGCCCAATGGGTGCCGAATTATGCGGACAAAGCCAGACCCCTCATGAAGTCCACCTCCTTCCCCCTGACGGCAGAAGCATGCGCAGCCTTCTCCCTCATAAAGGGAGACATTGCTAAGGCCACAATGCACGCGGTGGATGAGTCTATCCCTTTCCAAGTGGAGAGCGATGCATCCGACTTTGCCCTAGCTGCAACCCTTAACCAGGCGGGGAGACCCGTGGCCTTCTTCTCAAGGACCCTCCAGGGCCCTGAGATCCGACACTCTTCGGTCGAGAAGGAGGCCCAGGCGATCGTGGAGGCAGTACGACGCTGGAGGCATTACCTGGCAGGCAAACGATTTACCCTCCTCACCGACCAGCGTTCGGTCGCTTTTATGTTTAATAACAAGCTGAGGGGCAAAATCAAGAACGACAAGATCTTGAGGTGGAGAATCGAGCTCTCCACCTATGATTATGATATCTTGTACCGGCCTGGTAAACTGAATGAACCCCCAGAGGCTCTATCACGAAGTACATGCGCCAACGTGCAAATTGATAGACTGCAGACCCTCCACAACGACCTCTGCCACCCCGGGGTCACCAGACTTTACCACTTCATTAAGGCCCGCAACCTGCCCTACTCCATCGAGGAGGTCAGGACCATGACCAGGAACTGCCAAACCTGTGCCGAATGCAAACCGCATTTCTTTAGGCCGGACAGAGCAAGCCTGATCAAGGCCACCCGCCCCTTCGAGCGCTTGAGCATCGATTTTAAGGGGCCCCTCCCGTCCTCTGACCGTAATGTGTACTTCCTCAACATTATTGATGAGTACTCCCGTTTCCCCTTTGCCTTCCCCTGCCCAGACATGACCAGTACCACGGCCATCAAATGCCTGAACGACCTCTTCGCCTTGTTCGGGTTCCCGAACTATATACATAGCGACCGGGGCTCATCCTTCATGAGCGAGGAACTTCGCCAGTTCCTACTAGCGAGAGGTATTTCTGCAAGCAGGACCACCAGCTACAACCCCCGAGGGAACGGCCAGGTGGAAAGAGAGAACGCGACTGTCTGGAAGGCCGTTCTCTTAGCCTTAAAGTCTAAGGGTCTCCCAACCTCTCGCTGGCAGGAAGTCCTCCCGGCAGCGCTGCATTCCATCCGGTCACTGCTTTGCACGGCCATTAACGCCACCCCCCATGAACGAATGCTTGCTTTCCCCAGGAAGTCGACTACGGGAACCTCGCTACCAACATGGCTGACTTCTCCGGGGCCTGTCTTGCTGCGAAAGCACGTGAGGGCCCATAAAATGGACCCCCTGGTCGAGAGGGTGGACCTCCTGCACGCCAACCCCCAGTACGCCTATGTGGCATACCCAGATGGGCGGGAGGACACAGTCTCCTTACGAGACCTTGCACCCTCGGGCACCCCTGAGACACCACCGTTACCCCCCACCACCCCCCCAAATCCAGCCCAGGTAGACGGCATGCCGGAACCCCACGAGCCTTTGCCGACCACGCAGACACCAGCAGTAACATCGGACACTGCACCACCGCCGCCGCTGCTGCGCCGATCAGAAAGACTTACGAGGCCTCCGGACAGACTGACATATCCGAACTGGCAGTACACTTCACCCCGCCGGACTCAAATTTAAACAAGGGGTGAATGTGGTAAACCACTTTTATCGTTCACTATCGTTACACTATGGTTATCACTGTTTATATCGTTACACTATGGTTATCACTGTTTACACTGTTGTATCACTACACAAGGTCACCTCTTGTCACGCTGTTATACCTGGGCTGACCACAGCTGACTCCGCCCATGGCTCCGCCTGCTTGCCCAGGTATAAAGGTGGTCGACTGGCTGGTATTCCTCCTTGTTGGACCCGATCACCCACGAGGGTGGGCTCTGTTATTCAGCCAATAAAAACCTATAGTTACTATCTTAACTCGTCGCTTTTCATTGGATGAATTGATAGGTATATCACAATGACAATAAAGTTGATTATTATTATTATTATTATTGAAGGCACTTAGCTCCTTGTTAAGTGCTTGTTAACTGCTATTTTGACAGCCTTTTCCAATTTTCCAACATTTTCAACGGGTTTCACGACGTTCGGAGATCACAGCAGGTAAGTGTGTTGTTGGGAGGACCAACGAGCTGGATACATCACAGCTGCAACTGGAGTCTCTAAAAGCTGCACCCTCACATCTGCTCAATTTCAAGTGTCAGAGGTTGCTGATTTCACAATTTGGGAGACACATACTGTCTTGAGTCTGTAAGTGTGTGGTGTTAACTCCATATCCACTGTCACCTGCATTTCTGGACATAATCTACTGGAATTTTTTGAGGATGTAACTGGTAGAATAGATAAGGGAGAACCAGTGGATGTGGTGTATTTGGACTTTCTGAAGGCTTTCGATAAGGTCTCGCATAAGAGATTAGCGTGTAAAGTTAAATCACAAGGGATTGGGGGCAAGGTACTGACTTGGATAGAGAACTGGTTGGCAGACAGGAAGCAAAGAGTTGGAATAAACGGCTCTTTTTCTGAGTGGCAGGCAGTGACTAGTGGGGTACCGCAGGGATCGGTGCTAGGACCCCAGCTATTCACAATATATATTAATGATCTAGATGAGGTAACTAGATGTAATATCTCCAAGTTTGCAGATGACACAAAGCTGGGTGGGCGTGTGTGCTGTGAGGAGGATGCCGAGAAACTCCAGTATGATTTGGACAGGCTGGGTGATTGGGCAGATGCATGGCAGATGCAGTATAATGTGGATAAATGTGAGGTTATCCACTTTGGTGGCAAAAACAGGAAGGCAGATTATTATCTGAGTGGCAATAGATTGGGAGACGGGGAAGTGCAACGAGACCTGGGTATCCTTGTGCACCAGTTGCTGAAGGTAAGCATGCAGGTGCAGCAGGCAGTTAAGAAGGCAAATGGTATGTTGGCCTTCGTAGCGAGAGGGTTCGAGTACAGGAACAAGGATGTCTTGCTGCAGTTGTACAGGGCCTTGGTGAGACCACACCTTGAGTATTGTGTGCAGTTTTGGTCGCCTTATCTGAGGAAGGAGCTCTTGCCATGGAGGGAGTGCAGCGAAGATTCACCAGACTGATACCTGGGATGGCAAGAATGACGTATGAGGAGAGATTGGGTCGATTGGGCTTATACTCGCTGGAGTTTAGAAGAATGAGAGGGGATCTCATTGAAACTTATAAAATTCTAACAGGACTAGACAGACTAAATGGAGGAAGGATGTTCCCGATGGTGGGGGAGTCCAGAACCAGGGGTCACAGTCTAAAGATAAGGGGTAAACCATTTAGGACAGAGATGAAGAGGAATTTCTTCACCCAGAGAGTGGTGAACCTGTGGAATTCTCTACTGCACAAGGCAGTTGAGACCAATTCATTAAATATATTCAAGAAGGAGTTAGATATATTTCTTAAGGCTAAAGGGATCAAGGGATATGGGGAGAAGGCAGGGATAGGGTACTGAGTTTGGATGATCCGCCATGGTCTCATTGAATGGCGGAGCAGGCTCGAGGGGCCGAATGGCCTACTCCTGCTCCTATCTTCTATGTTTCTATGTTTAAAAGGTGCCCTCACCCTTCACTGTGCCACCTCAAATTGTGAGCACACATATGGCAACGATGTCAAACATTCACACCACATTAATTTATTCCAACAGAATAAAAGAACAGAAACTTAACATTGAATTCTAGCAGAACACCCAAGTGAGTACCCTGGTGAGTATTTATGTGTTAGCTTTCTTTTATGTGTGCTTCTATGTGGTGCTACCCCTGTGGCTTCAGCAGATGTAGAGACAGCCTGCTCACTTCCCTGCTGTGCCTGCTTAGATGCCTTTGGTGGTCGTCCTCTGGGTTTGGGAGCCTGTGAAGGCCCAGTCAAAGTCTGCTCCTCCTGCGGCTGCACAGGGGCAGACTCGGCCATCACTGCTCGGGCAGTCTTTTGGGGCTCTGACTGAGGGGTTGGCAAGGGGATGGAAGTATGAGCGCTTGAAGAGGAGCCTCCACTTGCATGTTGCCTCCCACCATCATCCCTCTCATGGACCACCCGCACTTCTCTGCTAGCAAGTAGCTGGAGAGCACCTTGCTGCACATCAGTGGGGCCATGAGGATCCATCTCTGTACTGATAGTCCACATAATGGGGACGTCCATGGACCTCTGGTTCCTCTCCACGATAGATGCCCATCCTCCATAGCTGACCACCTATTTAGAAGAGTCACCATGTTGTTTTGAGCCTGTCGATTTATGTCCTCCATGGAGGTTGCCATCCTTTCCATGGTAGTACCTACATTCGCCATTGAGTGCACCACAGCATTGCTCACGTTTCAGATGGATTCCTCCATTCTCTGCACGCTTGCAGTCACCATGGATGCAAACCCAGTCAGAGCCTCCTGCACTTGTTCCTGAAACTCCAGCACCACTCTCTTTCTGGATGCTCCCCAAGGCTCAGGGTCTACATGCAGCTGAGCAGAGCTAGGAGCGCCCTGTGGCATCCAATGAGGACTCTCCCTGTCTCCATAATTTGCTCTTGCTCACTCGTGAGTTGTGATACACCAGGTGACAATACTACTCTATCTCACGTACAACCCACCGAGGTGTGCGTCTCTGTGCTGGTGCTGGGTGCGTTCATTTCTGCTGACGCTGCTCCCTCAGAGGATGCAGCATCCTCTGAGGAGTCCTCCTGCTCTTCCTCCTGGACAGTAGGGAGGGGGGGCTCTTGAAGGTCCTGTGGGAGAATAAAGACATGAATTAGACATGAGCTAGACATGTGATATGTAGATTGCAGACACATCCCATTGTGCACATGCTGAGCATTCAATTTCTATTGACATCAGATCCCATATGTGTCACTCATAAAAGCCAAATAAGATGGATGGAGAAGCATTCTGTCACCAGGTTGTTCTACTGAGCCCGTCTCTCCATCCCCACTTCGAGCTGTTCCACTGACCCCGCAATGTCGAGAGCGGCCTCCTCAGCGTGGGTGAGCTGTGAGAAGGATGGTGGTCCGTTCCTGTGCTCTCCCTCTCCCTCTTATTGTGGGCTCTCTTTTCCTGCAATGAGGGAAAGAAGTGGAGTTTCAGTGAGAGTGATGGAATGAGTGTAAAGCATGGATAAGATAGATGTTCAGAGGGAGACTGTGATGGAGTCAGTTCCCATTACCAAGTTCCCTCCTTTTGAGGTGTTAGTTGTTGTCATTGCATAACTTTGAGGGTGAGTGTGAGGTGTGCATAGTAAGATGGGGAAGTGATTCTGTACATAGGGAGCGAGGGATGGGTGATGGTGCAAGGGATGTTGGGGTGAGTTAGGATGTGCAGGAGCAGGGTTGGCCATGCAGAGTGATGGGGATGTGATGACAGCACAGCAGAATTAAGGTAAGTGTGCTTTTATACTCATTGAACCTTTTCCTGCATTGGACCCAGGCGCATCTGACCATGGACCTGGCACTGACCTCCTCAGCTATTCCCAGCCAGACTGCCTTTGTCTGCTGAGGAGGTTTCCTCCTTCCATCACCTGGGTATAGTACCTTCCGACACCCTCTGACTCCCTCCACAAGAACATGGAGGGAGTCCTCGTTAAAGCGGGGAGCTGCCTTTTGTCTCTCTGCAGACATCGAGGAGAACACCAGCACTCAGGAGCATCAGAAACGACGTGAGATCTAATTGTGAAATGGCCCCCTTAAATACACCGGCTGCAAACGCATCAGCAGAGCAGCTCAGCAGACCCGCACCTCGTGATCAGGGCAGCTAACGCACATGACGGACTTAACGTAAAATTGTGTCAGCAGGCCGGCTGGTGCCGGCAGTGGGACCAAAACCCGTCGACTAACATTCCCGATACCAACCCGCCTCCAAGCAGAAAATCATGGCCATGGTGTTGGTCCCTGACAAAGTCAATTCCGACCACTTCCTTTTATCCCTCACCACCCACAACCCCTTTCCAAATTCACTTCCTTCTGTGTCCACCCCTGAACAAAACTCTCCCCAGCTCTTCATACTCCCAACTGCCTAGGCCTTGGCCTTCCATTTGCACAGTACTTCTGCAGCTGTCGATCTGCTCAACAACTCCATTACCTTTGATATTCTTGCCCCCAGTAAAAACTTTATTGTCTCCCATCCTGGTCATTCCCCTGGTATAGCCCCCATCTTCGCTCCCTCTAGTCCAATGAGTGCAGACTTGAGGATATCTGGCGCACAATTAGTTGAGCCATCCATCATCAAATCAAGCTGGACACCAGTAAATACTATAGGGCCTTGCAATCCTCTACCAAAACTGCCCATTACTCCAGGGTCATCCTGGAGAGTAACGATAGCCTCTGGCTTCTTTCTCCACTACCAACTGTCTCCTTAAATCCCTCTCCCCTGCCTCCTCCACTTTCACCTCCAACTGCAAGTGCAAGGAGCTCATAGACTTCTTTGTCACTAAGATTGAGATCATCCATTCAGCTGCCTCTGCTGCATACCCCCTTCCCTTTGCCCACCTAGCCAAACCTCCCCAAGGTGCCCCCCCACCCTAGCCCTGAACCCGGTGTGCATCCTCCCTTCTTCCAACTCTGGTCTACAGTGAGTACCCCACCCTCTGCTTCACCATCAGTGGCTGTCACATTTCAGGATTTATGACTATTAAGTCCGTGTGTTAATGGAGACATGGAATGCAGGAGTTGGTTTAACAAGTCTTTACTGAATGGAGACAATCGGGAACTGAAACTACAGAAGGCTGCTAGCGCCTTTTTATACAGGGGTGGTCACTGCCGGTACTGCAGTCTGAGACCAGTTATTCTCTTAAAGGTACACATACACAACAATTCCTCCCCTTTTAGATAAACAGTACATAACATTCATTTAACAACTAAATGATAACTAATTACAATCACAATTACGGTTGCTAGATACATTGGTTGAGGTTAAGCAATTATAAGTTCAGTCTTTGAGGAGGCTTCCTGATTCTGTCTGGATAACGCCTCTTTGGGGTATCAGGTTCTTCTGGCAAGGTTGAGTCAGGATCAATGTCGTTGTTTGGTTCATCTGCTTCTAATATCACTGATTCTGTGGTAGATGCAATTGGTACATCGGTTTCATCGCCAGGTGTATCAGATCGTGGTGTGGAGTTGACGTTTTCCCGTGACTCTAGAATCTGGTCAGCATGGTGTCTTACAATGCTCTCTCCAACGTCCACGGTATACATGAGAGGTCCTTGCCGTGTACAAATCGTTCCTGGCTGCCATTTCTCTGTGCGGTAGTCCCGGGCCAAAACTGGTTGACCTATCTTAAAACTCCTGGTCGGTCTTTCATTCATATTCTGAAACTGCCTGTTCTCCACATCTCTTCTGATGTTCGGCTTAACCAAATCCAAGCGGCATCGTAGTCTTCGATTGAAGAACATCATGGCAGGAGTTTGGTTGGTAACCGCATGTGTCGCATTCCGGTAGGCAAACAAGAAGTTGTCCACCTTGTGTTGTAGGGGTATATCTTCATTACACATTGCCTTGATAGCCTTCTTGAATGTTTGAACAAACCTCTCGGCCAATCCATTAGTGGCTGGATGATATGGGGCAGATGTGTAATGCTTAACACCATTGTTCTTTAAGAACCTCCGGAACTCTTCAGACACAAACTGTGATCCATTGTCAGAGCAAATCTGTTCAGGCAGCCCATTCCTGGCGAATATGGTTCGTAAGACTGTAATCGTTTTTTCTGTGGTGGTTGAGAACATTTTTATTACCTCTGGCCACTTTGAATGTGCATCCACCGCAATTAAAAACATCGAGTCCATGAAGGGACCAGCAAAATCAATGTGCACCCTTTGCCATGGAGGTGAGGGCCACTCCCATGGATGTAGAGGGGCTTGTGGTGGGGCGTTTTGGACCTTCTGGCATCCTGTACAGCTCTTGGTCATCTCTTCAATTTCTCTATCAATTCCCGGCCACCACACAAACGCTCTAGCTAAGTTCTTCATTTTTACCCCTCGCAGATGGCCCTCATGAAGCTCATTGAGCACTCTATCCTTCAATTTGGGTGGAATTACTACTCTGGATCCACACATCAAGGTTCCTCTGCACACTGACAGCTGTTCTCTTCTCGGCGAGAATGCTGGCAGCAGTGGTTTGCCATGTTCTGGCCATCCCTTCACCGTTAAATCATAGACCCGGGATAGTGTCGGGTCATTTCGTGTTTCCTTTTCTATGTTTGCATTCGTCATAGGGAGACATTCGACTATGGTCGAGTGGAATATCTCCATTGGATCCACTGCAAGTTCTTTTTCCACCGTCGGCAACGGTAGGCGCGACAATCCATGAGCATTCCCATGCTGTTTAGTTCCTTTGTACTCGATGTCATATTGGTGTGCCCCTAGGAAAAGGGACCACCTTTGTAGCCGTTGTGCTGTCATTATCGGTACACCCTTCTGAGGGTTGAAAATGGAGACAAGAGGTTGATGATCAGTTATTAGAGTAAATTTTTGACCGTGCAGGTAGTGATTGAACTTCTTCACCCCCCACACTAGGCTGAGGGCCTCTCTGTCAATCTGGGCGTAGTTACGCTCGGCTGAAGTTAACGAGCGTGACGCAAAAGCTATCGGCCTCTCAGAACCATCAAGGAATTTATGTGACAGTACCGCCCCAATGCCGTAGGGAGACGCATCACACGCCAGTCTTATCGGTAGTGATGGGTTGTAGTGAGCCAATACTTCTCTTGAAGTGATTAGGTCCTTACTCTTCTGAAAGGCCCGCTTACATTCATCGCTCCATTTCCATGCTACTCCCGTTCATAGTAGGGCGTTCAGTGGATGCAGAATTGTGGACAAGTTCGGCAAAAACTTATGGTAGTAATTCACCAATCCGAGGAATGACCTCAGTTGCGACACATTTTCAGGCGCTGGAGCCTTAACTACCGCTTCAATTTTGTCAGGGGACTTATGCAACCCCTCTTCATCAATCACGTGGCCACAATACGATATCTGTTTCTTAAAAAACTCGCACTTGGGGCGATTGGCTCATATCCCATGTTCACGTAGTCTAGTGAGCACCTGCTCTAGGTTGGCAAGGTGTTCACTGTCATCTTCACCTGTCACCAGGATGTCGTCCAAGTAACACTGAGTCCTCGGAATCCCTTGCAGGACTTGTTCCATCGCTCTTTGCCATATCGCCGGAGCTGATGCTACTCCAAATGCCAGTCGATTATACTGGTAAAGACCTTTGTGAGTGTTTATCGTGAGATACCTCCTAGAGGATTCTTCAACCTCCATCTGCAAATATGCTTGTGCTAGGTCAATTTTTGTAAAACGCTTCCCTCCAGATAGTGAGGCGAAGATATCCTCTACCCTTGGAAGAGGATATTGTACTGTGTGAAGGACTGGGTTCACTGTCACCTTGAAGTCCCCACAGATGCGAACCTTCCTTGGCTCCTCAGACTTATTGTTTAACGTTTTCTTCATGACAGGAACGATGGGTGTCGCCCACTCGCTCCAGTCTACCTTAGCTAACACGCCTGCATTCTCCAGATTCTCCAGCTCTGCCTCAATGGCTGGCGAATTGCATATGGTACCGGTCTAGCTTTGAAAAACTTGGGAATTGCATTCTCCTCTATTTTTATCGAGGCGGTTACGCCTTTAAGAGTGCCCAGTTCTTGTTGAAATACCTCTTTGACGTCAGCTAAGATTGTTGACAATCGTCCAGGAGTGACGTCGTCATCCTTTTTACCAGCCACCGTCAGTGCCTGAATGGAGTGCCAGTCTAAACTTATCTTTCTGATCCATTCACGTCCCAATAACAGTGGTCCACCATCTTGCAGAATGTAGAGATACAATTTCCGTATTTTCTTGCCGTTGTATTCGACAGGCACCCTTATTTTTCCTCTGGGGTATACTTTTTGCCCCGTATACGTCCTCAAGACAATGGATGTCTCTCTCAAGGGTATGTGTGAGAATAGCCGCTCGTAGTCTCGTCGATTCATGACGGTTAGAGCTGATCCTGTATCCAATTCCATTTTGACTTGGGACCCTGCTATCGTGAGGGTGACCCACATGGTTCGGTGATCCTCTTTTGTGATTATGTTGTGAAGTTTGAGACAGCTTAGTCTCTTGTTCCCGGATTCACTGTCGCTCATCTGGTCTTCGGAACTACTGTCCGTCATCTTTTGTACTTTCCTGTACGGTTCCTTAGTAGCCTTTTTGTTGTCGTTGGTCTTCTTCCCAGACCTGCAACTCGTGCAATGTGTCCCATCTTTCCGCATTGCCTGCATATTTTGTCCTTGGACCAGCAGTCCTTCTGGTCATGGTTTGTTCTGCCGCAGCGATAACATTTTGCAAATCCCCGTATCATTTCGTGGGTGCCGTATTCCTGTGGCTTTTGTTGTATTTCCGCAGCTCCCCTTGCTGCTGCTTCGTATGATACTGCCACACTGAAAGCCTTATCTAACGTCAGCTCTTTCTCTGAGAGTAACCTCTTCTGGGTTCCTTCACTCAGGAGTCCACAGACAAATTTGTCCCATAAGGTATCTGCCAGTCCTGCTCCAAACTGGCAGTGCTTTAATAGCTTGCGTAGTTCTGTAAGGTAATCAGCATTGCTCTCATTTTTATGCTGATTTCTCCTATGGAATTTAAATCTTTCTGCTATCAGCAGCAGTGTAGGATTTAGGTGTTCCTGTAGGATAGCAACAATTTCGTTAAAACTCTTCATCTTCGGTTTGGCTGGAGTAATCAGGTCCCGCAATAGGCTGTACCTTCTTGCACCCATTAAATTTAGCAATACCGATGCCTTTTTCTCCTCGGCTATTTCGTTTGCCTCGCAATATAACTCGACTCTTTCCACATACGTGGTCCAGTCTTCTATTGCATTATCGAAGGCAGTGATATCGCCAGTCTTTGGCATCTTGAAAATCTAAGATGGTGTCTCCCGCGCTTTTCCTTCATCCCCGATGGATCAAAATGGTGCCTCCCGCGCTTTTCCTTCTTCCCCGCCGAGTTAAGATGGTGCCTCCCACGCTTTCCTGCCGCTGCCGCTGCTGTCAACGCCGCTCTCCGCGGTATTTTTATTTTTAACCGTTCCCGTCGTGGAGCGGACCCTCTGGGACACTTCCCTCCCTCTTCTTAGGTCCAAACGCTGCCCGTCTGCGAAGCACCGGCCGCGCCCTGTGTGCTCCACCCTCTCTCTCTCTCTTTGCTTCCCGACTCGCTGCCCGGCCCCGTTGCAGAGCCACCCGATTGAGCTCTAGCCCGCCGCAGCCCAGGAAGGATCAGTGCACTACCTGCCACCAGCCCGATTGGCTGGGAAACCACAGACTGGAGACCAAGCCTGGCTCTCGACAGTCTCTCCTGCACTTTTCAAGTCGATGATTTGGAGGGCGGTTGCCCACGGTCGACGCCCGTTTCTCAAGTTTCTGTGGATTATTTTTTTATTTTTCTCTCTTCTGGCTTCGACCGTCAATAACGTCGTCTGAGGTGCTGCCGAGTTGCAGGTAAGTTCGTTTCTTACTCGTCGCCAGTATTAAATCCGTGTGTTAATGGAGACACGGAATGCAGGAGTTGGTTTAACAAGTCTTTACTGAATGGAGACAATCGGAAACTGAAACTACAGAAGGCTGCTAGCGCCTTTTTATACAGAGGTGGTCACTGCCGGTACTGCAGTCTGAGACCAGTTATTCTCTTAAAGGTACACATACACAACAATGACTATGCCTCCCTGGGGTATCTTGGTGTAATGTATGTTAAAAATGCTACTACTGCCTTAAACTTAGCTCTCAAGGGGTTAGATTCACAAGACAGCAGGACTAGAAGATGTAGATTAGAGTCCAGATGGAATGTCTGAACCAGTGTACTTCAGGCAATGAACATTTCAGTGATTGTTCACAGCTCTTCCGATTCATTTGAACTCAGCAGAAATAATCACCAGGGCAGTTTGGTGAGATTTCACTTTCTGGGGTCGAAATTAATAAAAAGAGAGAGAAAAGCCCACGTTCAGCATTTGTCAGGTCTAACAAAGGCTTGAGAGATGACAGGTCTTGGCCTGACCTGGGAATTAACAAATGGCAGGTTGGTTTCCCCAGCTAGAAGCTGACCTGAAAGGAAATACCACAAGAGTTAATAATCCGTCTGCTATTCGGGATAGTGTAGTGGGTTAGTTTGTGTTGATACGGAAAGCATTGTAGAAATTTTTAAAAGTCTGGAACTGTTATTTTTGTTCAGTCATTTGTATTCTGCAAAAAAAAACTGTGTTGTTGAATTCTGCCCATCGAAAGATTGAAGAAGCTCATGTTGGGCAAGTGTGAGTTTACAGTATCTAGTTTATGTGTCAAGGGGGACACATCGTTACAGCCCAGGGTTACACTTGTATAGATAGATATTGGGCACTGTGAGTTAACTCTGGAACCTAAGTTCCACTTGCAGGAATAACCTGTTCCATTGAATCCATGAGGATATCTATGACGGACCTTAATTTGTAACATCTTGTTTTCTAACTGCCTTTTCCTGTGTGAACTGGTTTTCTTCTAAATAATAGATGGGGCCTGGTATCTAATCATTATTGTAATTGGCTTTCTTACCTTTCTTGTTAACTTTTCCTATCTTACTGCATCCAATATCCCTTCTGTCTTGGTCCTCCTTTTGTACTATTTTACCATTCCCCATCTCTGGTCCTTGCTGACTTGCTCTCATTGTCAAATACTAACCCAGCCTCCTTAATGATCTCTACCAACTCACTTCTTGTCTTCTGTTCGATAATCCCCTGCTTTTATCTGTGAGTTCTTGCACTTTCCTTTCTAAGACCATAACCCTTTCCTTTGATCTTCAGATGGATCTTGCCTCTTAAGAAAGTGGCATCACCAAGGGACCTCTATAGTGCAGAAAAAATCCTCTGAATTTCACCAAAATGTTCAGCAGTTTGAAGTAAAACCCCACGTTTGATCAGCACTACAGTTAGTAACATATATATTAATGATTGGAATGCACATCAAACAGTAATTAAGCAACATACTTTTTCTTCAAAGCTTCACTCAAATAATAGGCCAGAACATTCAAAGAAATTTGGATTAACTGTTACCACACTGTTGTAGTCCCAAGTGATTTCATCCACTCTACACCTCAACAGTTCAGTCTTTAACTTGGCAATGGTATCATTTTACAAAAGATTTTGTTGTCCCCATTCCTTCTACTTCCACTCAAAGCAGCTGATTCTCATTTTTTCCTCTTCATTTCTTGTTGAGTTGCAGAAAACCGAGCTTTATTATTTGGACACTTGGACACACATCAACGTTTGGGAAAATGGCAAAATAGATTTCTCAAATCTCTTTTAAACATAACAGTGCAAATGTAACCCTTTAACTGCCACAGACCTACATTAAAGTCTGAGTGAACTACACTGCAGAAGGCAGCAATCCTTTGGGGAGAAAGTGCTGTTGCTTGTATAAGCAAATGAACATTTGACATACTCTATGAGACTCCTCTGTCTGCCATTTTAACAGAGGCTTTAACCCACTTAAAACAAACAGCTTTTTACCTGCTTTAAAATAGCAGAGGAAATATAATACAAACATATAAAAAATTCATTCACTAACCTCGCTCACAATAATTTCGAGTCGTATATTTACTAGCACTTCAAACTTCATTTTTTTGCTTAAACAATTACCACGGAGCAGTTACTGTTTTCATACCTTCACAATTCTTCCTTGATTAACAGTCTGACAGGCCGCGTTGCGAGCGCTCCTTCCATGGCCGTAACCATCTTTATACCAACCGATAGGGCGGTTAGTCCTATACAGCGGGGTGGTTTTATGGGCTCCTACAACACATACGATGAGGGGGAGCTGCCCACACCCACCGGACACACGTATCTTGCTGAATGTCAACCCAGGATTCAGAGCCAAAGCTCCGGTCAGCACACGCTGGGACTGTCTGGAATGGGCTCAAAACCTGCACCGTCTGACTCGGAGGCGGGAATGCTAACACGCTTGGAGCACTTTAGTAAATGAAATGAACACAGTTAAATAAGATTATTATGTCTGGTGATGCTGCGAACTCAGAGACTGGAGGCTCCTCTGAGGAGTCATCTTCCTCTTCCTCCTGGACAGTGGTGGGGGGCGCGGTTCTTGATGGACCTGTAGGAGAGTAAAGAGATGAGTTAGATATGAAGAATGGGTACAGATACCATTATGCACATGATGACCACTCAGTGGCTGCTGACATCAGTCCCCATATGAGTGACTGCTGTATGCCATGTAGTTGCATGAGATGTAATTCTGTCACCAGGTTGCTGAGATGTTCCCCTCTCTCCGTCTCCCACCTCCAACTGCTCAGTGACTCCCGATAATTGTATTGCAGCCTCATCTGCTGTTGTAAGGATGGCAAATGATGGAGGGCCACCTCTGGTTCTCTCCCTCTCCCTCTTACTGTGGGCTCTCTTTTCCTGCAAGGAGGAAAAGAGAAGGTTGAGTGAGAGTGATTGAAAGAGTGTAAGGAATGGATGGGTTACATCTTTAGAGGGAGACTATGATGGATTGGAGTGCCAAAGCCAAGTGGCCTCATTGTGTGTTGTTAGTTGGTATAATTGCATTAGGATGAGGGTGAGTGTGAGGGGGTGGCTAGTAAGATGGGGATGTGATAATGTAGATAGAGAGAGAGGGATGGGTGGCTGTGCAAGGTAAGTTGGTGTGAGTAAGGATGTGCAGGAGTAGGGTTGGGAAGGCAGAGTGATGGGGATGTGATGAGAGGCACAGCAGGATGAAGTTGTGTGTGGCTTTGCACTCACCTTTCCTGATCTAATGAGATAAGTGAAGCGTTTCCAGCACTGCACCCAGGTCCACCTCACCACATCCCTGCTGTTGACCTCCTCTGCAATTTGGAGCCAGGCTCTTTTTGTCTCCTAGGGAGGTCTCTTCCATCCATTTGAAGCATATGGAGGGAGTCATCGGAGAACCTGGGTGCAGCCCTCTGCCTCTGTGTAGTCATGTTTCCAAGTGTTTGGAACAATCAAAACCTCCAGTACAGTGCCTGCACACTCCTAGATGAATCTTCAAATGCAATGTGGCATGGCTTCTTTAAATATCCCTGCTGAAAACACGACATCAGACCCACACCATTTAATAGGGCCGGATAACGTGCAGGGCGGGCTTAATAGGCCCCATTAGCACAAATTCCATTTCTGCAGCGGGATGGAAGCAAGAACGGGGTCGCCGCCCGCCCGCACCCGACCAGGTAAAGAAAATTCCAACCTGTATATGGAAATGAGGCCCAGGAATCTCTCCGCGGCTCGCATTGAAGATTGTCACTCGCTCAGGCACCACCAGACACCCCACCGCGCACGCACCAATCCCGCCTCGAGTTAAAATCGAGGCCAGTGACCATGGCCTAGACTCCAAAGCTCACATGACATTTCAACAGTTGATATGCTGCGTGTAGTGAATTAGAAAAAGCCTTCTTGATAAACATGCACATGAAAAATAAAAAAAAATTGCAGGGCTATAGTGAAAGAGCAGGGGAGTGGGACTAATTGGTAGCTCCTTCAGAGAGCCAGTGCAGGCGCAATGAGCAAAAGGCCTCCTTTTGTGCTGTACGATTCTATGTAGTACACAGAGGAAATCTTACTACATGCTGTGCAATGTGACATCGCCGCAGCATTGTATACACCTGCCAGTGTGGCAGTGGTTAGCCATCACTGGGAAGCAGAACTAACATAAGGAAAGCCTCCCCCATCTTCTTGAGTTACATATACCAGCTAATTCCAGAATCCATCACATCTCAACAGCTATCCACCCTCTGTGTGCAACTTTCTACATTACAACAGTGACTACACTTCAAAAAGTATTTCATTGGCTGTAAAGCGCTTTGGGAGGTCCGGTGCTCGTGAAAGGCGCTATATAAATGCAAGTCTTTCTGTTCTTTTAACTGTGCTACAGTTCGAATCAATGACCTGCAATTGCTGTCAAGAAACTGCTTTCACTGGAATCTAACAGCAAATGGAAGTTTTTGCATTTAAAAAGAAACCAGTAGGTGGTGCAATAAGGATGCAATTGTGCCAGGCAGCCTGCTGCTTACTGCAGAAATAGCTGGGATTTTCACTTGCTTGGAAGATATTTAACCAGCATAAGGATTGCACATCTTGTGTTTTTCCTGCAGTGGGGAATATATTAGTACCTGCAGGGATTGTATCCAGTAAGCCAGAAATGTACCCCAGTTTGACTTCTCAGCCTCCAGTAATGCAGTGCTTGCTCAGTAGGGCACCAGGGTGTCAGCTGCAGCAGAGTTGACAGGCTCCCATTCGCTGCACGCAGTCTGTGGACTGTTACGAGTGGCTGGAGGCAGGATCTAGGAGTTGTGGGAGCTAATCCCTTTCTTTTGCACACTGCGGCATAAATGTTCGTTTATGCTAGGGAGTGCTGCAGGCTGTAACAATGGAGGCATTTTATAAATTTGGATTTGTTTTTGTCAGTTATGTGTCTGAAGCTGTTATTCATTTTGCTCTCTATATGCGTACGTGGAACATTCATTCTGATGAGCCTGGGGAGGACATGGTGGTCAGTGGTGGGGACATGATTGACTGTATCAGCAGCCAGTTCTGTTAAACAGT
The DNA here is from genome assembly GCF_052327205.1 of Somniosus microcephalus. Classification (NCBI taxonomy): domain Eukaryota; kingdom Metazoa; phylum Chordata; class Chondrichthyes; order Squaliformes; family Somniosidae; genus Somniosus; species Somniosus microcephalus. The sequence continues at coordinate 137,768,504 of NC_140998.1, forward strand.
GGAGTAAAAATGGTAGAAATCAGCTATAACTATGGTATGCCACCGCTGTTAAAGTGATAGTGGCTCTACAAAATTCTTCACAGTATCATTTTTGTAACTTTTTTTAACTGATTTTTCAGAATACATTTGACTTACACTAGCAACCAATTTCTTTTCTTAACTGAGAAACCTAGGTAAAGGGCAGTGTGGAATCCCCAGTGCATCCAGGATCTGAATATTGCTCCCATATATCTGCGAGACTCCTACCACCTTTCTGGTATTCCTAGGTCCGCTAGGTGACCCTCTCTCAACTAGTTCCAATTTATTTTGCAATGTTTCATGTCTTTCTCTATTTTATCAATACATTGATCATTAGTCCGCTGAATGTTCTTATTTTATTCCTCCTAAGCTCCAAACATGCCAAATCATATGCTCTCTCTCATTCTTGCATCGTCACTTTGTTGAAATCAAGACTCATCACATTGTCTTCTAATCTAATTATTCATTTCCCCGGGTCTTTGAAAATGTAGAACTCCTCATCTCCTTTGGTTGTCCTTGTATTTATATAGCACCAACAACAACTTGTATTTATATAGCACCTTTAACGTAGTAAAACGTCCCAAGACGATTCACAGGAGTATAATCAGATAACCATTGACACCAAGCCAAAGAAGAAGAGGTGACCACAAGCTTGGTCAAAGAGATAGATTTTAAGGAGGATCTTAAAGATGGAGACGTGTAGAGGTGGTCTCCTACAATCTTCAAGACTTTTAATACCCAAGCTTGGTATCACCTTATCATTACTTCTCAATTTATCTTGTCTTCTGCTCTTTTGAACCTTGGTTGAAAAACTTAGACCAAGTATTCCTACCCGTGTAACTGCAGATACCCCAAACTCACCTTGTCACTGCTGTAACTCTCATCCACACCTTCGTTCTCCTCCAGCCTCGATCTCTCCAATGTGCTCCTTGCCATTTTCAGCTTCACCCGACACAAATTCCAATCCATCCAAAATTTTGTCAGCCATATCCTATCCTGTACTGCCCCAAACACTATCACCCTTCCTTGCTGACCCATTGGGCCCCTTATCCACCACTGCATTGATTTCAAGATAAGCATTTTCGTTTACAAATGCCTCCATGGCCATGCAAACTCCTCCAGCCCCCGAGTCTCAGCTCGCATCCTCCTCACTGGCCTGTTGCATGTTCTTTTTCTCACTTTGCTCCATCATCTTTAAATAATAAACGGGGAACTGGTAGTGAGGCTCATTATAATGATTTTCAGTGAATTTGCTATCTGTCACAGTTTTTCTAGATCTGCAGGTGTCCATTTAACATGCACAGAACTGATAGCACTAAGTATTGTAAAGTTGGATTAAAGGAGCGTATGGAACTAATGAGAATCGGTCAGAACACCAGCTTAGCCCTCGAAGGATTATGACTTGCAACGGATGAATCCAGGTGACAAGCTGATTACCATGAACCCAATAGGGCTACTTACACAACATCAAAAGATATGATGAATCCAATACTTCAGGAGCACCCTTTTATTTACTATCTCCATAGCCTGAAATTACAATTGGTGATATTAGTGAATGAACATGTGTGTGTTTGTATAATATTCCTCTGTCGGCTATTTAAGTAGAGGCGTTACCCCATTTTAAACAAAAAGGTTAAAACCTGCATTGAAAGAGTGAACAGAGGAATGTCATAAAAATACATTTAAACATTCAGTCCTATTAGTAATTTCTAAACTCATATGTCCAATGTAATTCAATTCTTTCTTAGCTGTTTAGCATTGTGTGGCTGTTTCTTGAAGTGTTAGCCTATTTGCCTTGTCACATTAAGTCAGAGATGTTTGCAGGTTCACATCTAATGAACTCTGTGAAAAGAGTCTTTGATTGCACTATCTTTTGAAGCACTCTGTTCAAGTAACTGAATGAGTAATAGGAAACTAAAGGAGCATTTTAGCAGGTCATGAAACGGGAATTTTTTTTAACCAAATTACTATTTTTAAAAGAATTACTTCTTTCCCCCTTCTCACATGTTTGTCTTTTTCATTTAATTTTTTTTCACGTTTTTGAGTCGAGTCTTATAGAATAGAGCACAAAGGATGGTGTTATTTCTTTAACTGCTGAATTAGAAAGGAATAGGCAACTAGTTTTCAAAGTTTTCAGTAAGTATTGTTTTGGCTTCAAATCTGAAAAGTACAAAGGTGGATTGGGGCCAAATTTCCTTCAATATTTCACAGCCATTTTTTTCCTTTTGGTCAATTCCAGAAGAAAAATAATAAATGGCCATCTTAAAATGTCAGCTTTTACACAAAAGTCAAAAACCTATGTCCACTTCTCAAAAATATACCAAAGCCAGTAAGTAAACAGACTGCATCTATGTGGAGTATCAATCCACCACGCACCCTTTGCAATCTTATAAAAATGGTAACAATTATGGATGGCCCATAAGGGTTCTATTTCTCCCCCATCACTGCTTTCATAACATTGTGCATCAATATTTTATCTTGGAGGATGAAAATGGCAGAATGAGACTTAAGGACTGGATTTTCACTGAGGAGGCGGGTAGGAGGCGGGACTACAACTTTTGGGGTTGTAGTCCCGCCTCCATCGAGTTCTAGCCAACCCACGCGATTTTGACTTGATTGACCTTGTTGAACCCGCCCAGCGGGCTCAGCAGGCCAATTAAGGGCCACCCGGCAACAGGTGACGTCACAGATTGAAATTTCATCTGTCAAGACCTTTTGACAGATGAAATATCAGTGTTTCACAGCTGTTTGAAGCTGTCAAACACTGACAATCTGTACTCCAGGTTAATTCCTTCCTCTCAGGATGATTTAGAGATCTCCCCAGAACAGAAAGCAGAGGCTGCAGATTTTGACAGCTGGCGGCCATTCTGCTTTCTGTGCCGGTGAGATGGGGGACTCCCGAGACCTGAAGGAAGGAAGGCTGTAAAGGTTAGTAGAACTTCTTTAAACACTTTACACAGACCAAACACACTTACCTCTGAACTCATGCACCCATCACTCACCACGACCCCTCCAAGCCCTTCATCCTGACGGTCCACCTCGCTAACTTGGCGTGGTTTGGAGCCGTAGGGAATCCCACATTTCAATAATGAAAATAGGGATTAGGCTAAAAACTGCCTGTTAACTACCTGTTAACAGGCAGTTAATTGGCACCAATCCCCTTCCCGCCTCGGGGAGGCGGGTCCCAGTGCGGGTCGGGTATCCGCCTCCTTTGAAACTGGCATGGAGGCGGGTTGGGGGTGGGATTGGGTCTGGACCCCCGATTTCGGGATTTTAAACCCCCACACGCCTCCAATTCCAACTCCACGGCCCAATGAAAATCCAACCCTTTGTAGCTGCCGGGAGAAAGAGGATGGAGGTGACAGCCAATCTGTATAGTTATGGGGGCCAAGAGGATGGGCATGTTCGTAATGGATAGCTGTTGATGCAGGTTATTGTAACTGTAATACCACTGTGCTCCAGGAGATCCTGAGGGCTTTCGTTATAGGTTCAGATTTTTAGTTACACATCCAGTCTGGCTTGGAATGCAGTGCTGCACACAATTGTATGGACCAAAGCTCAACAACAGCAACTTCATTTTTAAAGCACCTTTAACGTAGTAAAAATGTCCCAAGGCACTTCACAGGAACGTTATCAAGCAATATTTGGCACCGAGCCACATAAAGAGATATTAGGACAGGTGACTAAAAAGTTGGTCAAAGAGGTCGGTTTTAAGGAGCGACTTAAAGGAGGAGAGAGAGGTAGAGATGCGGAGAGGTTTAGGGAGGGAATTCCACAGCTTAGGGCCTTGGCAGCTGAAGGCACGGCCGCCAATGGTGGAGCAATGAAAATCAGGGATGCTCAAGAGGCCAGAATTGGAGGAGTGCAGAGATCTCAGAGGATTGTAGGGCTGGAGGAGGTTACAGAGATAGGGTGGGGTGATGCCATGGAGTGATTTGAAAACAGGGATGAGAATTTTAAAATTGAGGCGTTGCTGGACCAGGAACCAATGTAGGTCAGCTAGCACAGGAGTGATGGGTGAACCCCTATTTGAATATTTTATTAATTGCTTCAAATAGTTCTGGCATGCGCCTTGGTCACCTATGGAGCTGCCCTTTCCAATATGGCGCACTTCTGGCTCTTAATGACAGCACACTTCCTGCCCGCCATATTGGATACTTATGTGCCTGTTTAGCACGGGCAATTGAATTTCTTGTCCCACATGCTTGCAGTTTACTTGAAATACAATATGATACATAGTTGAACAGGTTATCAATTCTCATTCTCTAAAGCTTGATGATTATTTTCTGTTCTGATAAAAAAAAAGAGATTAAAACAGACAAGATGCAATGGCAGAGATGTATATATAAATATATAGAGAGGCAGATGCATTTAAATATTTGCTTTGCATGAAAGCAGAAACCATTTCCCCTCGCCTGAATAGCATGTAATTTGAAGTTGCCAGAGTGGAGATTTCATTTTCAACTGCTGATAAACTAGCTGACTGTTGGGCCCATGTTTCCATAGTTACCACCAGCCCAGTCAGCTGAGCATTGGGATTGCATCAGGCCCTCCTGGTACAATGGAGGGAAATGTTCTTCCTTCCACTTGCTGCTCCTACTATTACAGTAACAATAGCTGACTAATTCATCTCCAACAAGGGCACAGATTTCCTGCCAATTGTATTCAGATTATAGGGTTAATATTTTGAGCAGTTTCTTATTCCTGCCATATATTACATTTAAAAAGCCACTTCGAAGGCACTAACTGGGATAGCTTAATAGAAATACCAATAGGTTCAATCAATTCAGCATCATCTGTGGTATTAAGATTAAAGTCTGCTCCCTATTACCGGAACGGTGAAAAAAATTGAGTCATCGGTTTAGATTCACTATTGTAAAATCAACAGAAGTGTTTTCAGTTGCAGTCAATGCCTCTTGGGAGCAACTATGATTTTCTGTCAAGGAGTACTCATAATCAACATTACTCGTTGTTAGGCCTTTCCAGTCTTGTTATCTGATCCTAAAGTTTAATCCATGAGGTAACTTGATTCAGGAAATTCCCCCTGAGTATAAATAAATGTACATTCTCATCATTCCCGATGGAATTGCCTCAACAGTATTAACATGATACAACTGTTCTCGCCTGAAATAAATTACCCTTCCCTTAAGTGACTCAATTGAATTGTTGTTTCCAATTTCTTGAAATTATGTCTCTGCACTTCAGGCCTGTAAATTGAGGCACAGCAGGTAGTGAAAAACAAATCTTAACCTACTGAATGAGTCACACGATATTCTTTAAGGCAATTATTTGAAGGTTTTAGCTGTAAGGTTGAGTTTTGGTTTTGTAGACACAGTAATACCGTGGGGTTGCTCGTGGACAAAATTTAATTGACCAGGCCTGAGCAGCTAACACCTTTGATGTGACTTGCTCATAAATTGAGTCCCAGGATGTCCAGGGCTTCACGTTAGTTAACATTTTATTTGCAACTCTAAATGGTTAGAGTTATTTCAATGTGCATACACGAACTTTAAATCAGCCTGTAACTGTAATGGTTGCTTTGGTGTTTCAATAAGTTGCATTTATGTAGCGCCTTTAACATAGTTAACATCCCAAGGTGCTTCACAGCAGCAAAATGGATGCCAAGTGGTGGAAGGAAAAGAATTAGAGGAGATGACCAAAGGCAGAATCAAAAACAACAACTTGCATTTATATAGCGCCTTTAACGTAGGAAAAGGCGCTTCACAGGAGCGTAATCAGACAAAAATTGACACCGATCTGAAAAAAGAGATATTAGGATGGGTGACTAAAAGCTTGGTCAAAGAGGTAGGTTTTAAGGAGGATCATAAAGGTAAATTTCGAGGACAGATTTGTAGACAGGAAAAGATGTAGCAAGGCAGGGGTTTAGGGAGTGAGTTACAGAAGTATATAGTTACTAGAATTTAAAAAAATCAAACTATATATTTAGTCTAAGATTTCTTTTAGTCCCTTCAGGGTTATAAATTACATTTGATCTCATGGACTAATCTTTTTGTATTTTACTTAAGCAAAGGTAGATGCTGACTTTAAGTAATGAGACAAAATAAACAAAATTTACCTTGTAGTTTTTCTTTATTTTCCAAATTCCGTGCCTTTCTATTAAATCTTTTGATCCATAAAAAAAAGAATTATGAATCCCTTTATTTTATTCTCTCTCTCCCCCAAGCTATGCGCCATCTGGAATATATGGATAACATGCTCGCAGTTTCTGTCAATGCCAATCTGAGATAACTGCTAGAAGGCACATAAAAGCAGCCTGGTAGCAACTAAACATTTCTTTTGCCAAGCTCCCTTTCCCCTGTAGGTAGACATCTAGGGGGAGAAATTCGGTATCGCCCCATTTGGGGCGCAATTATCGGCCAGGCACAAAGTTTAGCGGCTGGCACTAATTATCGCCTCCAACTGCAAACTTGGCTTCTATCGCCCCTGGAGGTGATTGGAGCGCTAAATCAGGCGCTACACACCTCTCTTAAGGTGCAAAGGCCAAGGAATGAGGCGCTACCTCAGAGCGCGGGCGAAGCTCAGGTGATGTCAGTCAGCAATGGAACACAGACACATGCCGGCCAGTTCTTAAAGGGGAGGGTCGATCTTACTATCCAGCCACACCCTGCACATTGCAGCCTTGAATCTTGGCTTGGAGAGACCTGTACATAATTTCTGCTGCAAAGGACTATGGAGAGGCCAGGGAATGAGCTCAGTGCTTCAGCGACTGGGCCTTGGTGGCTCTGGTTGGCGCAGTGGAGCGCCGAAGAGCAATACTATACCCAGAGAGTGGCAGGAGGCCATTGCCCCGCGACTATGGAAGAGTGTGGAGGGAGATGGCTTAGCACGTCTCCTCCAGGAGCATGGTGACCAGGACCCATACACAATGTCAGAAAAAGTTCAACGACCTCACTCGGGTGGTCAAAATGAGTGGCTGCTTTTTCAATACCTCTCCATCCCTCAATCTCAACCTCACTCTATAGCCAGAGGGTGTAAAAACCCCAATGCCCAACACTCATCCAAGGCCTATGGCCATCCCATAAAACACATATGCACATTCCACACCTTGCATACATTAAGGGCTGTTCAACTATGGGAGGCACATCAGGCAAGCACCTGGCTGCATGCATTAAGGGCTATTTAACAATGGGAGGCACATCAGGCAAGCACATGGCTGCATACATTAAGGGCTATTCAACTATGGGAGGCACATCAGGCAAGCACATGGCTGCATACATTAAGGGCTTTTCAACTATGGGAGGCACATCAGGCAAGCATGTGGCTGCATACATTAAGGGCTATTCAACTATGGGAGGCACATCAGGCAAGCACATGGCTGCATATTTACTCAGACGCCATCCTTTTTCTTGCAGGCCAAGCTATCTCATAACAGGCGGCAGCAGCAACGGACGGGTGGAGGGCCGCCTCAGCTGCAAACCCCCAGTGATCTGGAGGCGCGTGTCCACAGGATCATCGCAAGACAGGTGATCAGTCCCGTCACCGCTGGAGAGGTCGACCCCCTTTGGGACAGCAATGGTAAGGTCATCAGCTTTCTCTCCTCTCTCATTCCACTTGTCCCTCACAACACCAGCTTTTTACACTTTCAATCCAACTTACTAAATCACTCCAGTCCTTGCTCCCTCACACTAAAGCCACTCTTGTACCTCCCTGCTTTCAGATGGTGATTCACCAGCTGAGGAAACGGGCCCTCAAGCTGCCAGTGGGAGCGAAGCCGCAGACAAGGAGGAAGAGGAAGCTGGAGCCTCAGCACCAGCGTCTCCCGAGGAAGCCCATGCCCACACTGGGACCACGTCTTCCCTGGAGGGGAGCAGGGGGGAAGGATCTGATGAGGGTGAAGCTCCGGGACCCAGTGGGCTGCAGCAACGTGATGTGGCTAGGGAAGCTCGGGGCCTTCTCCCCGGAGGGAGAGTAGGCCAGCGAGTCCTGCTGCACTGGACGCAGAGGAGGAGCGGCTCATCGCTGAAATGAACACCCAGGCAGTGGACATGCACACTCAGCTCATGGGTGCAGTGGGAAGGGTGCCCAAAAGCATTGATGGACTGGTAAGGAGTGTGGAGCACTCCGCTGCAGCACAGACCGACGCAACGCAACTGCTTAGTGCTGCAATTCAGTCACTGGCTGCTGCCATCCAATCTCAGACTGATCTCATGCAGTCTCAGATTGATGTAACGCAAATACTGACTGCTGCCATTGTTGCTGGTTCGGCCACATTGCCCCGGGGCTCTCACGGCGCTGTAGCAGGCCAGCAATCTGTGCTCGAGCAGATTGCTCTGGATGTTGAGATGCTGCCCTGTGGGAGTGTCAGTGTGTCGGTCAAGCAGGAAGGTGCTGTCTTCTCTTAAGATGACAGCATTCCTGCTCCCACCACTGTCACTTCCCCATTGCACTTGCCACCGCCTGTAGCCCAGACTGCTGCAGCCCATGCAGAGTTGGTGCAGTCTGCAGCTGGCCTTCCAGGCCCAGAGCTGGTCGAGACCATCCTTCAAGGGCATCTGTAGTCTCAGGATCTGACAATCAGCAGCCTTCCACCAGCTTTGCTGCAACCACTGGGGCCCCATTATGGAGGAGCAGCAGGGTGGGAAGGGGGCAAGTGGGCAAGGGAAGGAGATCACCCTCGAAGGGCAAAAAGTAGGAGGGCTCAAGAAATGTTGGGAATGTTTTTATTAAAGACTAAGGTTGGTCTGATAACTTTTGTTTAGTGTTTTGGACATTATCTCCAGGTTGTGAGAACCAGTTACGTTAATTAATGATTTGTAGTGTTTGTTTCTATTAGTTTGTCATGAATAAATGACACACACAGAGTTTGTAAAATAAAAAAGTTGTTGTATTCAAAATATACATGTTTTGCCTTTGGAATCATTGCTGCCTTGGCCGGCTATAGGGGTTGCGGGTTGCTTTCCATCACATTGTTCTCCATGCCAGAAGCCATTTCCTGAGTAGGGGCCTAGAAGTGGCTTGTTATCAGCCGTTGATGGACGGCCCTTGCAGTTTCAACATTGTGGGCCTCCCTCCCGCCTTGGTGCTGCTGATGATCATCCTCCTCCTCTTCCTCCTCCTCCTCCGGTGGTGCTCCAAGGCCTGGTGGCATTGGCTGGGTCCTCAGGATTCCCAGGTTAGGAAGAATGCAGCAAACAACTATGAAGAGGGAGACTCTCTCAGGCGAGTACTGCAGGGCTCCTCCTGAGTAGTCCAGACAGCGGAACCGTTGCTTGAGCACGCAGATCGTCTGCTCAATGATGTTCCTGGTGGCGAGATGGCTCTCATTGTACCGCAGCTCAGCAGGGGTGTTGGGGTTACGGAGCGGTGTCATCAGCCAGGTGCAGAGTGGATAACCCTTGTCCCCGAGGAGCCAACCACTTGGCTGATGCAGTGCCTGGAAAAGTTCTGGCACACCAGTCTGGCGCAGGATGAAAGCATCGTGGCTGCTGCCAGGATAGCGGGCATTGACGGCGAGTATGAGCTGTCTGTGGTCACCAACCAACTGCACATTTAAGGAGTGGAACCCCTTGCAGTTTTGCAAAACCTCTGCATTCTCATGCAGTGCACGCAATGCCACATGCGTGCAGTCAATGGTGGCCTGCACCTTGGGGAAGCCCGCTATCCTTGCAAAGTAAAATGCGCATTCATGCTGTTTGGCCCGGGTCATCGGGAAAGAGATGTACTGGCATCTCCTTTTATAGAGGGCATTAGTCACCTCCCGGATACTGCAATGGACCGCGAACTGGGAGATATTGGCAATGTCCCCAGTAGCTGCTTGAAAGGAGCCGGTGGCATAAAAATTCAGAGCCACTGTTACCTTCACTGCCACCGACAGAGACATCCTGGTCCTGAGTTGAGGCTGCAGATCTGGTTGCAGCAGGTGGCAGAGCTCAGTGACCACCTCCTTGCTGAAGCGCACCCTGCGCAAACACTACTCCTCAGTCATATTAATGTAGGAGAATTGTTCCCGGAATACCCTGGGAGGGTAAGGTCTCCTGTGCACAGGCCTGTTGGCCCTCCTCCCCCTAGCCATGATTGCCACTCTCTCTCTGCGTCTCTGATGCCTCCGATTCTGCAGGCGCAGGGCGACGCCCCGAATCAGTGCAACCCCCATAGTCTCTTGACAATTGAAGCAATGAAGGTCAAATCCAAAAGTACCTGCAAAATGATGCTCAATAGTCAAAACTACTTCACACAGCATTGACTCTCTGCAGAAGTCTCTCCCTCTCTCTCAGAATCTCTCTTTCTCTCTCAGAATCAGTGGTGCAAAAATGTCCCCCACGAAAAAAGGCAGGAAGAGGGCGCCTTTAAATAGCGCTCCCCCAGTCCCTTCCCGACTGCAAAACGTTCCACTCTCCCTGTCATTGCTTGCGGCAGGCGGAAAGGAAGGGGGCGCCACTCAATATCCGGTCCGGGGCGTCACCGGGGCGTTGCACACTCGACTGATGTCACGATCTGCGGACACAGGAGATCGTGGCGGTACAGTTTAGCGCCGCCGCAAAAACTCTGGTCAATTTCGCGATCAGCGCAAACATCGCCGCACCCGGGCGCTAGTTGCATTGCGCCCCATTAGTGCCCTCTTAGGGCGCAAATGGGAGGCACAAAGCAACCAAATTTTTCCCCCCTAGTCTTTACTTAGTTCAGTGGTGAGGATGATGGGAACTCCAGTCCTCCACTGCAATGTCACCATGCACTAATGCTCCATCATAAATGAGTTGGCCCATTTTTACCGTGACTGTTTTCCTTTAGCTGTAACCTGAATGATAACCTTCCCCGGATGTTTGTGTATTGAAAAACGTCTGATGGATTAATGGGAGCTGAACAAGAGATATTACAGGAATCGTTCTTTTAACATTGATTTTAAACCTTAATCTTTTTCTGCATTTGAACAATGTTTGGTATCATCTGCAAACTTCAATATCAGTCCTCTTGTGCCTATATCTATACCATTTATATAAATTAATAAAAAATAAAAGCGCTCTCAGCACAAATCCCCATCGCACTAATCCAAAAACTTTCCATTTACTCCAACTCTTTGCTTTCTGCCCCCTTGCCATCTTTCGATCCTCATGATTATATTCCCTTTAAAAACCACATGCTTTATTGCAGCAAATCTCTTACATGGCACCTTAACAGATTACACCTGAAAAATCCATGTTCCTCCTCCTCCTCGTCTTCCACCTGCTCGCCCTCCTCCTCCTCCTCTGAAGAGGCTGTGTGCCTTGTTCCTCCTGCAGCTCCAATCCTCGCTACTGCGCTATGTTATGCAGCGCACAGCCGATGACAATGATTCTAGAGACCCTGGCTGGTGTGTACTGAAGGGCTGCTCCAGATCTGTCAAGGCATCTGAAGCGCATCTTCAGCATACCTATTGCTTGTTTTATGACACATTTGGTGGAAATGTGGCTCACATTATAATGCTCTTCGGCCTCAGTACTTGGCATCCTTAGGGGTGTCATGAGCCACGTCTTCAGTGGTAGCCCTCATCTCCAAGCAGCCAGCCAGTCTGTTTGGAGGTGCGAAGAGCTGAGGGAGGAAGGATTGGCGCAGGACGAAAGAGTCATGTGTGCTGTCGATGATGCCCTGCATCTGTGGGAAGTCAACCAGAGCTGCAAAGCTGAGCGCCCGCTCAGTAACACTGGCTTCATCAGTGGCAAAGTTGATATAATTGGCTGACTTGTGAAACATGGCTTCGGTCACCTGGGTGATGTATCTGTGGGCGGCGGACTGCGATATCCCACAAATGTCTGCTGCAGATCCCTGGAAGGAGCCTGAGGTGAAGAAGTTGAGGGAGGTGGTGACTTGACCGCCACTGGTATGGAGTGTCCACCAGGACCTCTGGGCAGCAGGTCTTGTTCCAGCAAGCTACAAATGTCTGCGACGACCTGGCACGATAGCCTGAGGTCTCCTTTGGCACTGCTATTCAGTCATGTTGAGGAAGCTCATCCTCTGCCTGTATACCCTGTGTTGGGGGTATCGCCTCCAGCGTGCTGCAGCCCTGTGGTGCCCCCGCTCTCTCCTGTGGAGCATCAGGTGGTGGAGGAGAAGGCTGGTGTGGCTGGTGTTGTTGGTGGTGGTGCTCATCTTGGTCCAACTCTGAGGACCAACGTGAGACAGTATAAGCGGCAGCTATGCTGATGTTGTAGATGGCAGGTCAAGTAGCATCAGAGAGCCAATCCCTCAGGGTTCTAATACTGACTAGCAATGTGCTGAGAGTGGCTTCCGAGGTTGCAGAAATGACCTGCAAACTCCAGAAACCTAAATCTGTGCACAAAATGGAGTCAGCAACAGCCTTTCCCTTGGGCAACTAATGAGGTGTAAGGTATGTATATTTATGTGGTATTCCCAGCTGCCAATTAATGCACTCACACAATGACCACTGAGCTTCTGCCTCCCCTTCATAGTCGAGGTTCTCGAGCTGTGTGCTTCCCGTGTTCATGCCATTAAATTCAGAAGCTGCAGTTTAAAACCCTCTTAAGGGTCTGATAACAAGCAGTTAATGAGTTGAATTAGGTCGCCCGCCTCTGCTGATTGGGTCCGTTGCGCGCTGGGAAATGCGTCTGAGTTAAAGGCACAAGGAGACGGGTTCCTGACCTATTTCCACAACTTTTACAGCCGACCCACTTCCAAACCCGTATGCACGGCAATGGTTGATTTAGTCAGTAACAAGGGAGCAGAGACTGTGGTAGGGGCCAAAGACCTTCCTAAAATTTACCTGGAGGAAATTAAGTCTCACCCAAGATGGGATGTCAGATAAGCAGTCTGACAGAACAGAGGCAAGAGAGATGGTGGAGTTGGAGATTGATATCATCAGCATACATTTGGAAGCAGACCTGTTGTAAACAGATATCACCAAGGGTAGCATTTGGACAAGGAAGAGAAGGGGGCGATGATGGAACCTCGGGGGACTCCAGAAGTGACTGTGTGAGACTAGGAGGTTGTTGATAGAAATTGTAGATAGGTCATGAGATGGTGAGATTGAAGGCATGCCTGTAAATATGTGAGAGGTTTGGATAATTCAGAGGCGAGGAGAGAGGGCAAAGGGAACTGAGGTGAAGATTGAAATGGCTGAGAAGTCTGCTAGCCTTGAAATTGCTGAGGAGTTGGTGATACTCAGTGCAGGAAGAGAGCTGGGAGAATATTTTGTGGAGGAACTTGGGATGGTGATGGGGGGTGGGGGTGGTAATAGATAACAAAAAATATAGGAAAGGGAAGAAAGGAGAACAAAAACCAAGCCGAGCCAGAGAACAAGAATAGTAGTAGAGGACTTGGGTCCGGTGCGGTAGCCAAATTTTGTATGCAAAAATGGACATGTCAATCTCGATAAAATTCCCTATAACTATCACTTGCTTTTCCTTGACACTAGCACTTCTTCCCTTCCCCCCTCCTCCTCCTCCTCCCCAACCCCCCTCACCCCCAAAAAAACAACTTGCTTCATTGTGCCATGGCATTGCTTGTGATTTCTCTCCCTGAGTCATCGTCACTTGATGTATAGAAAATCATGCACAGCCCAGCCTCCATTTCCCATAATGGATGATGGATGAGCAGAACTCCCTGCCGGGAGCACGCAATCATAAAATCAGCCTGCTAGAGCCGATAATTCGACATGACATTAATGAACATTTAGAAAGCCAGGAACAGTCAGCATAGATTTGTAAAGGGCAGGTCATGCTTCACTAATTTAATGGAATTTTTTTTGAGAATAAAGGGAATGGGGTTAATGTTGTATAAATGAATTTTCAGAAGGCTTTTGATAAGGTGCCACATAGGAGACACTTTATGAAAATTAAGGAACATGGCATTAAAAAGAATGTAGCCTAATGGATAGAGGAATGGCTAGCAGACAGTAAGCAAAATGTCGGATCAAATGGATATTTCTCGGATTAAAGTAGGGAGTGGAGTGACCCAGGATCTGCGCTGGAACCTCCTTTGTTTTCTATTCATACAAATGATTTGGAGATAGAAACATGAGGATTGACATTGAAGTTTGCTAATGACACTAAATTAGGGAGCATGGAAACTGTAAGGAAGAATGCAAGAGGTTGCAGGAAGACATAGGCAGGTTAGGGGGTAAGGTGATTTCTGCAGTTTAAAGTAGAGAAATGGGAAGTTGTACCTTTTGGGGAAAAAATAATGAAAGGAAGTATACACTAAATGGGTACAAATTTTCATCTCCATTTTCAGACAGGAATGGGTCATGCTCAATATTGGAGAGCAAAACTTACCACCCTTTTCCTGCTGCTGTTCTGCCCGCTGCCAGATAGGTGGCCAAGGCTTCTATGCCACACATCCAAATAGTACCCTGAAATGCCACACATCCAAATATTACCCTGAAATGTCACACATCCAAATATTACGGTGAAATGTCACACATCCAATTACCCTGAAATGCCACACATCCAATTACCCTGAAATGCCACACATCCAATTACCCTGAAATGTCACACATCCAAATATTACCCTGAAATGCGACACATCCAAATATTACCCTGAAATGCCACACACCCAAATCTTACCCTGAAATGTCACACATCCAAATATTACGGTGAAATGTCACACATCCAATTACCCTGAAATGTCACACATCCAAATATTACCCTGAAATGCGACACATCCAAATATTACCCTGAAATGTCACACATCCAAATCTTACCCTGAAATGCCACACATCCAATTACCCTGAAATGTCACACATCCAAATATTACCCTGAAATGCCACACATCCAAATATTACCCTGAAATGCCACACATCCAAATATTACCCTGAAATGTCACACATCCAAATATTACCCTGAAATGCCACACACCCAAACATTGCTCTGACAATGCTACATACCCAGATATTACCCTGAAATGCCACATACCCAGACATTGCTCTGACAATGCCACACACCCAGACATTGCCCTGACAATGCTACACACCCAGACATTGCCCTGACAATGCTACACACCCAGACATTGCCCTGACAATGCCACACACCCAGACATTGCCCTGACAATGCCACACACCCAGACATTGCCCTGACAATGCCACACACCCAGACATTGCCCTGACAATGCCACACACCCAGATATTACCCTGAAATGCCACACACCCAGACATTGCCCTGACAATGCTACACACCCAGACATTGCCCTGACAATGCCAAACACCCAGACATTGCTCTGACAATACCACACACCCAGACATTGCCCTGACAATGCCACACACCCAGACATTGCCCTGACAATGTCACACACTCAGACATTGCCTTGACAATGCTACACACCCAGACATTGCCCTGACAATGCCACACACCCAGACATTGCCCTGACAATGCCATACACCCAGACATTGCCCTGACAATGCCACATACCTAGACATTGTCCTGAGCATACCATGCACCCAGACATTGCTCTGAAAATGCCACATACCCAGACATTGCCCTGACAATACCACACACCCAGACATTGCCCTGATAATGTCACACACCCAGACATTGCCCTGATAATGTCACACACCCAGACATTGCCCTGATAATGCCACACACCCAGACATTGCCCTGACAATGCCACATACCCAGACATTGCCCTGACAATGCCACATACCCAGACATTGCCCTGACAGTTCCACACACCCAGACATTGCTCTGAGCATACCAGGCACCCAAACTTTTCCCAGGCCATCTCACATACTCAGACATTGACACGTATCCAGGCATTACCCTAAAATGCCATATTCCCATGCTTCGCCCTGACAATGACGGGTGAATTGTGAGACAGTGCAACCAAACAATCAAACCTGAAGGAGATTACAGAAATAAAAACTAAAGCAACTGGAGACTCGCAAATAATCCTTTCCTTATCAATGAAGTTTTCCCAGTTGCAGAAACAGCAAGTGCCTGACAGTTTAAATATCCCACCCTGCCCCGGTTCTTCCTGCACATTTCTTCTTCTTCTTCTTCTTAGGTAGTCCCACGGAACCGAGGATGACTTGCTTCCACATTAAAAATGAGTTCGCAGGTGACTGATGAGTCCAATGCGGGACCTACAGTCTCTGTCACAGGTGGGGCAGACGGTGTTTGAAGGGGCGGGTGGATGGGGTGCTTGGGTTGACGTGTGCTCCTTGCGCTGCCTGCGCTTGGCTTCCGCTTGGTCCCGGCGAAGAGACTCGAGGTGTTTGGCGCCTTCCCGGATGCTTCTCCTCCACTTTGCTCCTCCTCCTGCACATTTACTGCAGTAATGGATCACAGCCAGCCAAGCTTGTCACAACTATTTTTTTCCCCCTGCCTGTGTACTGTGTAATGTTGGTGCTTAAGTATTCCACAGGAGCTTCAATCTAGTAAATGCCTGGCGTCTCTTAAATGCGAACACAAAAATTAATTGTTATTGTTTGGATTAGCGCTATCAAGACTGTGGTAGCTTATATGCAGCAGGTCTATGAGGCCTACAGTAAAGCCATCAATATACTCTCCCTAACCTAGGCTGTTATGCCCACCTCCTCTACAAAAAAACACAACCTTATTACTTATCATTTGCTCCTGGTATTGTTCAGGTCAGAGGTCAACACCAGCTGGTATCCCTGATGAACTTAAGCCTTGAAATTACCCATAGGATACTATAGGATTATATAGGATATACGGCACAGAAACAGGCCATTCAGCCCAACCAGGCCATGCCGGCGCTTATGCTCCACTCGAGCCTCCTCCCATCTTTCCTCATTTAAATATATCAGCATAACCCTCTATTCCCTTCCACCCTTCGTGTTTTGGATCCACCCAGGACTACAGATATCGCCAAGATATTCAGCGTTCCTTGAACCACTGCTCTCGCCGTATCCTGAGATCCACGCTGAATGCCATGTGACGCTACATGAACACTCTTGACCTCTCTCTTCAGCAGCACCGACTCACTCTATCTCAAAGCTGTCCTGGTCCACAGTTCCATTTCATCCTTCGCCTCATCCTGCGCTTTAACAAAAAACTTTTTTTCTTCCTTTCAGGTGTCAAGGATCACAAGCTTCAACAACTCTTGGACACCAACGCCCCTCCGGAACCTTCTTCCCCTTCACTTTCCTCTGACCCCATCCCTTCTCCCAATCTCACCCCCTGCCACGTTTTCACTATCCCCTCTGACCTTCCCCTCTCTGACCCCGAACGATCAGTCCTTAGCAAAGGCCTGAGCTTCATCCCCTTACGCCCCCATCTCAATGAATTTCGAGCTTGGCACGATGCTGAGCTCTTTTTCCGCCGCTTTCATCTCTGTGCCCACTTTTTTGGCCAGGAGTCTTCCCCCCGCATGGCTGACACTTTCTCCCGCTTTCAAAATTCTCGTTCTACCTGGACCCCTTCCTCTGGCCTCTTACCCTCTCTAGATCTTTTCATTGCAAACTGCCGGCGTGACATTGGCCATCTCCATTTCTCTGCTCCCCTCACTCGCTCCAGCCTACCTCCCTCTGAACTTGCAGCACTCCATTCTCTCAGATCCAACCCCGACATTGTCATTAAACCCGCTGACAAGGGTGGTGCTGTTGTTGTTTGGCGAACCGACATCTACCTAGCGGAAGCTGAATGCCAACTCTCTGACACCTCCTCCTACCTCTGCCTGGAGCATGACCCCACTACCGAACATCAAGCCACTGTTTCCAAGACTGTCACTGACCTCATCTCCTCTGGAGATCTTCTCCCCACAGCCGCCAACCTCATAGTTCCCCAACCCCGCACAGCCCGCTTCTACTTCCTTCCCAATATCCACAAACAGGACTGCCCTGGTAGACCCATCGTTTCAGCCTGTTCTTGCCCCACGGAAATTATCTCTTCCTATCTCAACTCTATTTTTTCTCCCCTTGTCCAGTCTCTTCCCACCTACATCCGCGACTCTTCCGACGCCCTCCCCCACTTTAACAGTTTCCAGTTTCCTGGCCCCAACCGCCTCCTTTTCACTATGGACGTACAATCCCTCTACACCTCCAACCCCCACCAGGATGGCCTGAGGGCACTCCACTTCTTCCTTGAACAGAGGTCCAACCAGTCCCCATCCACCACCACCCTCCTCCACCTGGCTGAACTTGTTCTCACATTGAACAATTTCTCCTTTGACTGCACTCACTTCCTCCAAATCAAAGGTGTTGCTATGGGAACATGCATAGGTCCTAGCTATGCCTGCCTTTTTGTGGGATATGTGGAACACTCTTTGTTCCAGTCCTACTCGGGTCCCCTCCCTCACCTCTTTTTCCGATACATTGATGACTGTATCGGTGCCGTTTCCTGCTCTCGCCCTGAACTAGATAATTTCATTCACTTTGCTTCCAATTTCCACCCTTCCCTCACCTTCACATGGTCCATCTCCGACTCTTCCCTTCCCTTCCTCGACTTCTCTGTCGCCATCTCTGGGGATAGGTTATTGACCAACATTCACTACAAGCCCACTGACTCCCACAGCTACCTGGACTACACTTCCTCCCACCCTGCTTCCCGTAAGGACTCTATTCTATTCTCCCAATTTCTCCGTCTCCGCCGCATCTGCTCTGATGATGCCACCTTCCAAACCAGTGCTTCCGACATGTCTTCCTTTTTCCTCAACCGAGGATGCCCCTCTATGGTTGACCCGGCCCTTAACCTTGTCCGTTCTATATCCCGCACTTCTGCCCTCACCCCTGCCCCTCCCTCCTGGAATCACGATAGAGTTCCCCTTGTCCTCACCTTTCACCCCGCCAGCCTCCACATTCAACGGATCACCCTCCGCCATTTCCGCCACCTCCAGCGTGATCCCACCACCAAACCCATCTTCCCCTCACCTCCCCTTTCAGCATTCCACAGGGACCGCTCCCTCTGTGACACCCTAGTCCACTCCTCTATCGCCCCCCAACCCTTCCCCTTTGCCCGGCACCTTCCCGTGCAAGCGCAGGAGATACAACACATGCCCTTATACCTCCCCCCTCCCCACTGTCCAGGGCCCCAAACACCCCTTCCAGGTGAAACAGCGATTTACTTGTACTTCTTGCAATTTAGTATACTGTATTCGCTGCTCACGATGTGGTCTCCTCTACATTGGGGAGACCAAATGCAGATTGGGTGACTGCTTTGCGGAACAACTCCATTCAGTCGGTAAGGGGGATCCCGAGCTTCTGGTCGCCTGTCACTTTAATTCTCCGCTCCACTCCCACTCAGACCTCACCATCCTCAGCCTCTTGCATTGTTCCATGGAAGCTTAGCGTAAGCTCGAGGGACAGCACCTCATCTTTCGATTAGGCACTTTACAGCCTTCTGGACTCAACATAGAATTCAACAATTTCAGATCATATAACATATATATATATTTTATCCACACTTTTGTTCTGTTCTTCTCTCCCACATGGCAGCTGTCTTTCTTTCTGCCAGTGCAATTTACAGTTCATCTACAGCCATCCTTTGTTTCTTAACCTATCCCATTACCATCTCCTTTTGCCTTGAGTATCTCTTAATGTCTCTCAATGTCTCTTAATCTCTCCTGCCTTCTATCCTATCAAAGGCCTTCCCTTTTGTTCTTTCTAGGGTCTCTGTTGTGTAGCAGGCACTGCTGTTAAACAAGGGCCCTTGAGTATATCATTTAATTGTAGTGTAATTGGTGCGATTGATTTGATTTAATTTAATTTGAATTAATTAAAGGGTAAGGCATGGCAGCACAGCTCAGCGCCGTGATATGCTCCTCCTGCACATTATGGGAAATCAGGGACACTTCCTGTGTCCCTGATGACCATGTGTGCGGGAAGTGTATCCAGCTGCAATTACTGGCAGACTGCATTGTGGCGCTGGAGCTGCAACTGGATGCATACTGGAGCATTCGCGATGCTGAGGACGTCGTGGATAGCACGTTTAGGGAGTTGGTCACATCGCAGGTAAAGGCTGCACAGGCAGGAAGAGAATGGCTGACCACCAGGCAGAGTAGTAGGTGCAGGCAGGTAGTGCAGGGGTCCCCTGTGGCCATCCCCCTCTCAAACAGATATACCGCTTTGGATATTGGTGAGGTAGATGGCTTATCAGAGGAAGGCAGCAGCAGCCAACTTCCTGGCACCATGGGTGGTTCTGCTGCACAGGACGGGAGGAAAAAGAGTGGGAGAGCTATAGTGATAGGGGATTCTATTGTAAGGGGAGTAGATAGGCGTTTCTGCGGCTGCAAATGAGACTCCAGGATGGTATGTTGCCTCCCTGGTGCAAGGGTCAAGGATATCTTGGAGTGGCTACAGAGCATTTTGGAAGGGGAGGGTGAACAGCCAGTTGTTGTGGTGCATATAGGTACCAATGATATAGGTAAAAACCGGGATGAGGTCCTAAAAGCTGAATATAGGGAGTTAGGAGGTAAATTTAAAAATACGACCTCAAAGGTAGTAATCTCAGGATTGCCACCAGTGCCACGTGCTAGTCAGAGTAGAAATAGAAGGATATTTCAGATGAATATGTGGCTAGAGGAATGTTGCAAGGGGGAGGGATTCAAAGTCCTGGGACATTGGAACCGGTTCTGGGGGAGGTGGGACCAGTACAAAACAGATGGTTTGCACCTGGGCAGGACTGGGACCGATGTCCTAGGGGGAGTGTTTGCTAGTGCTGTGGAGGAGGGTTTAAACTAAAATGGTAGGGGGTTGGGAACCTGTGCAGGGAGACAGAGGAAAGGGAAACAAGGATAGAAGCAAAAGACAGGAAGGAGAAAAGCAAAAGTGGCAGTCAGAGAAATCAAGGGTTTAAATCAAACATGGCCACAGTAAATAATAATTCTAAAAGGTCTAAGATTGTTAAAAAAACAAGCCTGAAGGCTTTGTGTCTTAATGCGAGGAGCATTCGTAATAAGGTGGATGAATTAGCTGCGCAAATAGATGTAAACAGATATGATATGATTGGGATTACGGAAACATGGCTCCAGGGTGAACAGGGCTGGGAACTCAACATCCAGGGGTATTCAATATTCAGGAAAGACAGGCAAAAAGGAAAAGGAGGTGGGATAGCATTGCTGGTTAAAGAGGAGATTAACGCAATTGTAAGGAAGGATATTAGCTCTGATAATGTAGAATCTGCATGGGTAGAGCTGAGAAATACCAAGGGACAGAAAACATTAGTGGGAGTTGTATACAGACCACCAAACAGTAATGCAGAGGTTGGGGATGGCATTAAATGGGAAATTAGAGATGCGTGCAATAAGGGCACAGCAGTTATCATGGGTGACTTTAATCTACATATAGATTGGTCTAACCAAATTAGTAACAATACTGTGGAGGAGGAATTCCTGGATTGTATACGGGATGGTTTCCTGGACCAATATGTTGAGGAACCAACTAGAGATCAGGCCATCTTAGACTGGGTATTATGTAATTAGAAAGGAATAATTAACAATCTTGTTGTGCGAGGCCCCTTGGTGCGTAGCAATCATAATATGATAGAAATCTTCATTAAGATGGAGAGTGAAGTATTTGACTCAGAGACTAGGGTCCTGAATTTAAATAAAGGAAGCTATGATGGTATGAGGCGCAAGTTGGGTAGGATTAATTGGGGAATGTTACTAAAAGGCTTGACGGTGGATAGGCAATGGCAAACATTTAAAGATCGCATGGATGAACTACAGAGTTTGTTCATCCCTGTTTGACATAAAAATAAAACAAAAAGGTGAATCAACCATGGCTAACAAGGGAAATTAGGGATAGCATAAGATCCAAGGAGAGGACATATAAATTGGCCAGAAAAAGCAGCAAACCTGAGGATTGGGAGCAGTTTAGGATTCAACAAAGGAGGACAAAAGGATTAATTAAGAGGGGGAAAATAGAGTATGAGAGTAAGCTTGCAGGGAACATAAAAACTGACTGTAAAAGCTTCTATAGATATGTGAAGAGAAAAAGATTGGTGAAGTCAAGCGTAGGTCCCTTGCAGTCAGAATCAGGGGAATTTATAATGGGGAACAAAGAAATGGCAGACCAATTAAATACATATTTTGGTTCTGTCTTCACAAAGGAGGGCACAAATAACCTCCCAGAGATGTCGGGGAACATAGGGTCTAATGAGAGGGAGGAATTGAAAGAAATCAGTATTTGTAGGGAAATTGACGGGATTGAAGGCCGATAAATCCCCAGGGCCTGATAATCTACATCCTAGGGTACTCAAGGAAGTGGCTCTAGAAATAGTAGACGCATTGCTGGTCATCTTCCAAAATTCTATAGACTCTGTAACAGTTCCCATGATTGGAGGGTAGCTAATGCTACCCCACTATTCAAAAAAGGTGGTAGAGAGAAAACAGGGAATTATAGACCGGTAAGCCTGACATTGGTAGTGGGGAAAATGCTAGAGTCCATTATAAAAGATGTAATAGCAGAGAACTTGGAAAACAGTGACAGGATCGGAAAAAAAGTCAACATGGATTTACAAAAGGTAAATCGTGCTTGACCAATCTACTGGAATTTTTTGAGGATGTAACTGGTAAAATAGATAAGGGAGAACCAGTGGATGTGGTGTATTTGGACTTTCAGAAGGCTTTCGATAAGGTCCCGCATAAGAGATTAGCGTGTAAAGTTAAGGCACATGGGATTGAGGGCAAGGTACTGACTTGGATAGAGAACTGGTTGGCAGACAGGAAGCAAAGAGTTGGAATAAACGGGTCTTTTTCCGAGTGGCAGGCAGTGACTAGTGGGGTACTGCAGGGATCGGTGCTAGGACCCCAGCTATTCACAATATATATTAATGATCTAGATGAGGGATCTAGATGTAATATCTCCAAGTTTGCAGACGACACAAAGCTGGGTGGCCGTGTGTGCTGTGAGGAGGATGCCGAGAAACTCCAGTATGATTTGGACAGGTTGGGTGATTGGGCAGATGCATGGCAGATGCAGTATAATGTGGATAAATGCGAGGTTATCCACTTTGGTGGCAAAAACAGGAAGGCAGATTATTATCTGAACGGCAATATTTTGGGAGAAGGGGAAGTGCAACGAGACCTGGGTGTCCTTGTGCACCAGTCGCTGAAGGTAAGCATGCAGGTGCAGCAGGCGGTTAAGAAGGCAAATGGTATGTTGGCCTTCGTAGCGAGAGGGTTCGAGTACAGGAACAAGGATGTCTTGCTGCAGTTGTACAGGACCTTGGCGAGACTACACCTTGAGTATTGTGTGCAGTTTTGATCGCCTTATCTGAGGAAGGATGTTCTTGCCATGGAGGGAATGCAGCGAAGATTCATCAGACTGATACCTGGGATGGCAGGAATGACGTATGAGGAGAGATTGGGTCGATTAGGCTTATACTCGCTGGAGTTTAGAAGAATGAGAGGGGACCTCTTTGAAACTTATAAAATTCTAACAGGACTAGACAGACTAGATGCAGGAAGGATGTTCCCGATGGCCGGGGAGTCCAGAACCAGGGGTCACAGTCTAAGGATAAGGGGTAAGCCATTTAGGATAGAGATGAGGAGGAATTTCTTCACCCAGAGAGAGGTGAACCTGTGGAATTCTCTACCACAGAAGGCAGTTGATGCCAATTCATTAAATATATTCAAGAAGGAGTTAGATATATTTCTTAAGGCTAAAGGGATCAAGGGATATGGGGAGAAGGCAGGGACAGGGTACTGAATTTGGATGATCAGCTATGATCTCATTGAATGGAGAGCAGGCTAGAGGGCCGAATGGCCTACTCCTGCTCCTATCTTCTATGTTTCTATGTTTCATCCCCTCCCCCATTTCCCAGCCCCTACACTTGCTTAAAAATCTGTTCCATTTCCTGCTTTTTTCCAGTTCTGACAAAAGGTCATCGACCTGAAACGTTAACTCTGTTTCTCTCTTCACAGATGCCGCCTGACCTGCTGAGTTTCTCCAGCATTTTCTTTTTTTATTCCCTCATATGTTTGTCTTGCCTCCCCTTAAATGCATCTATACTATTCGCTTCAACCACTCCCTGTGGTAGTGAGTTCCACATTCTCACCACTCTTTGGGTAAAGAAGTTTCTTCTGAAGTCCCTGATTTCTTGGTGACTATCTTATATTGATGGCCTCTAGTTATGCTCTTCCCCACAAGTGGAAACATTCTCTATCCACGCTAGCAAAACCTACTAGCAGACTGCTTTCATCTAGTAACAGATGTAATGAAATCTCATCTTGATTCAACAAACTACAGAACCCTCCTCGAGAACAAGAAAAATCATAAAAATAAAATAAACAGTTAGCTGTCTTACCTTTTCCTGGTCACCCTTCTGTTTCCAATTATCTCTGGGCTTTCAGCTACTTTAGTGGCAATTAAGCTATTTAAAATAAATCTGTTAACGTCTCCGCTAAAATAGAGAAAAATTTAAGTTACAAATGACAAATTATAAATTCATTTAGGCCCCGATCTTATCTCGGAGGCGCATTCAGGGCAGGGGGGAGGAGTTATGGACAGGAAACCCAGAAGTACTGGATTCTTGAAGGCCCTGCAGTTTTTACGTGCAGGACGTCTTTTAAAGTTTTTCTCCAGGGTTTCGGCCTGACAGCCAGCTTGATTGACTGGCTGGCTGCCTGTCGGGCGGGAAAACCTGCAGCAGAAGGTCACAACGGAGCAGCAGATAGAGAGAGATCATTGTCGGGGTTCTATTGGGGGGTGGGAGAGATTGCGGTGGGGGGAGATGGCGGTCGGGGGGGTAGAAAATGGTCGAGGGAGAGCAGATGATGGTGGGGGTGTCCTCTCACAGTGGGGGGTGGTTTACAGGTAAGCTCGTTGGGCCTGGAGGAAACAGTCCTGCCCCACCTGGCCCACAAGCAGTGCTGTAAAGGCACTTACCTTATGGATGCAGACCTTCTCATCTCCTTTTACCTGCTGGGTTTCCCAAGGGCTGGGAAACCTGGCCACCTGTGGTTAAAAATAGAAACTGTTAAATTGGAGGCATGCAGCCTCCTTAAAAGGTTTCAATGACTGACCAGCCTCCTGCAAGCAAATTCGTCACCCACCTCTCGTCCTACCCCTGTTAAAACTGGAAGACGTTGTCTTGGGTTCCTGTTTCAGATTTTTAGGGGTAGAAATTCAATATCGCCCCATTTGGGGGCGGTAACTTTTGAAAGCTGGGAAACTTAGCGCCAGACACTAATGATTCCCAGCTTTTTAAAAATTTGGTTTTAGCACTCCAGGAAGAAAGTGGAGCACCAAATCAAGTGCTCCACTTCCTTCCTGGAGCACAACAGGCAGCAGGCGGGGCGGGAGTTGTGTAGTGCCGCATAATGGGCCGTGCAGCGCTGCCGCGTTGGAAGGCTCCTTCCCGCCCTTAAAGGGAAAGGCCATTGCTGCAGGCTCTGCAAGGTCAAAACTTACCTGGTCCCCGACAGCAGCGGCATCAGCAGCGGGAGGAGGCGGAGCTGAGCGGCAGAGCGACTACAAGAAGCCCCAGAGGCTGAGGTAGGCCTCAGTGCGGCA
Organism: Somniosus microcephalus; assembly: GCF_052327205.1. Lineage (NCBI taxonomy): Eukaryota > Metazoa > Chordata > Chondrichthyes > Squaliformes > Somniosidae > Somniosus > Somniosus microcephalus. The sequence goes on from NC_140998.1 coordinate 137,793,882, forward strand.
TCGGCAGCGGGTGGAGGCGGAGCTGAGCGGCAGAGCGACTACAAGAGGCCCCAGAGGCTCAGGTAGGCCCCAGTGCGGCATCGGCAGTGGGAGGAGGCGGAGCTGAGCGGCAGAGCGACTACAAGAGGCCCCAGAGGCTCAGGTAAGGCCCCAGTGCGGCATCGGCAGCGGGTGGAGACGGAGCTGAGCGGCAGAGCGACTACAAGAGGCCCCAGAGGCTCAGGTAGGCCCCAGTGCGGCATCGGCAGTGGGAGGAGGCGGAGCTGAGCGGCAGAGCGACTACAAGAGGCCCCAGAGGCTCAGGTAAGGCCCCAGTGCGGCATCGGCAGCGGGTGGAGGCGGAGCTGAGCGGCAGAGCGACTACAAGAGGCCCCAGAGGCTCAGGTAGGCCCCAGTGCGGCATCGGCAGCGGGTGGAGGCGGAGCTGAGCGGCAGAGCGACTACAAGAGGCCCCAGAGGCTCAGGTAGGCCCCAGTGCGGCATCGGCAGCGGGTGGAGGCGGAGCTGAGCGGCAGAGCGACTACAAGAGGCCCCAGAGGCTCAGGTAGGCCTCACCAATCTCCAATCTCAGGGAAGGAGAGAGGTATAAAGTATTCAAGGTGTGACGTCACCACAAAGCGGGTAAGTGATTGGTTGGTAAGTATTTCTCCCTTTTTAAGCTTAAATCTCCTTGGTTTATAGTTTCTAAGGCGTGATATTCACCATCTAGAATCGAGGCAGAGGGTATTTAAGAATAATATCAGTAAATTTAATTAATTACATAGAATGGGAGATCAGGCGATGTGTTGCTGCTGCAATATGTGGGAGCTGGTGGACACCATTGATGCTCACGGTGATCACATTTGCAGTAAGTGTTGGCTGCTTGAGGAATTCCGGCTCCGTGTTGAAGAGCTGGAGACCGAGCTTCAAACACTGAGACACATCAGGGAGGGGGAGAGTTACCTGGACTCTGTGTATCAGGAGGTAGTCACACCAATTAGATTAATTAATTCAGATGTAGTCCGTGGCCAGGGTCAGGATGGTGTGACTAGAAGTGAGGCAGGTACGGGGATCCAGGAGGTAGTGTTGGAGGAGCCGCAGCCCTTGCACTTGTCCAACAGGTTCGAGGCTCTTACTCCCTGTGAGGATGGGAACAGGGACTGCGGGGAGGATGAGCAACCTGGCCACAGCACCGTGGAGCGGGGGGCCATTCAAGTGGGGGGAGTTAAAAGAAATGTTGTAGTGGTAGGGGATAGTATCGTTAGGGGGATAGATAGAGTTCTCTGCAGCCGAGAGCGAGAGTCCCGAAGGCTGTGTTGCCTGCCCAGTGCCAGGGTTAAGGACATCTCCTCTGGACTGGAGAGAAACTTGGAGTGGGAGGGGGAGGATCCAGTTGTCGTGGTCTATGTTGGTACCAACGACATAGATAGGACAAGGAAGGAGGTTCTGCTGAGGGAGTTTGAGCAGCTAGGGGCCAAATTAAAAAGCAGAACCACAAGGGTAATAATCTCTGGATTATTACCTGAGCCACGAGCGAATTTGGCTAGGACAAATAAAATTAGAGAGTTAAATGCGTGGCTCAAAGACTGGTGTGGGAGAAATGGGTTTTGCTTCCTGGGACACTGGCACCAGTACTGGGGCAGGAGGGAGCTGTTCCGTTGGGACGGGCTTCACTTGGCCAGTGCTGGGACTAGAGTCCTGGCGGATCATATAACTAGGGCTGTAGAGAGGGCTTTAAACTAACTAGTGGGGGGGAGGTTCCTAGAGAGCAAATAATACAAATGACAACAGAGAAGGTCATAGACTTAGGTAGCAGTGGGGAAATTAAAAACCAGAGCATGTCAGGAAGGGGCAGAAGGTATGGAGTAAAAGGTAAAGTAATAAAAAGGGCAAAAGCAGGAACTAAGTGTCACAAAACATCTTTGAAAGTTCTCTATCTGAATGCACGTAGCATTCGTAACAAAATAGATGAGTTAATGGCACAAATAACTACGTATGGGTATGATCTTGTGGCCATTACAGAAACATGGCTGCAGGGTGACAATGCCTGGGAATTAAACATACCAGGTTATTTAACGATCAGGAAGGACAGGCAGGAAGGAAGGGGAGGTGGGGTGGCTATGTTAATAAAGGAAGGAATCACTGTAATACAGAGAAATGATATTGGGTCAAAAGATCAGGACAATGAAACAGTTTGGGTGGAGGTAAGGAATAATAAGGGGAAAAAAACATTAGTGGGCGTAGTCTATAGGCCTCCAAACAGTGGCAACTCTGTTGGACGGAGTATCAATCAGAAAATTGTTGAGGCTTGTAATAAGGGAACATCTATAATTATGGGGGATTTTAACTATCATATTAATTGGACAAATCAAATTGGGCAGGGCTGCCTTGAGGATGAGTTCATTGAGTGTATTAGGGGTGGGTTTCTTGAGCAGTATGTAACTGAACCGACCAGGGGGCAGGCAACCTTAGATCTGGTCCTGTGTAACGAGACAGGGTTAATTAAAATTGTCCTAGTAAAGGATCCGCTTGGAATGAGTGACCATAACATGGTTGAATTCCATATTCAATTAGAGGGTGAGAAGGTTGGATCTCAAACAAGCGTGCTAAGCTTGAATAAAGGAGACTATGAAGGTATGAGAGCGGAATTGAGTAGAGTGGATTGGGAAAATAGATTAAAGGGTAAGACGATACATGATCAGTGGTGTACATTTAAGGAGTTAGTTTACAACTTCCAAAAAATATATATTCCACTGAGAAGAAAGGGGTGTAAAAGAAAAGACAGCCATCCGTGGCTAAGTAAAGAAATTAAGGATAGTATTCGACTAAAAACAAGGGCATATAAGGTAGCCAAATCTAGTGGGAGGATAGAGGATTGGGAAAACTTTAAAAGACAGCAAAAAATAACAAAAAGATTGATTAAGAAAGGGAAGATAGATTATGAAAGTAAATTAGCAAAAAATATAAAAACAGATAGTAAGAGTTTTTATAGTTATATAAAAAGAAAAAGGGTGGCTAAAGTAAATGTTGGTCCCTTAGAGGATGAGACCAGAAAATTAATGGTGGGAAATATGGAGATGGCAAAAACACTGAATGAATATTTTACATCAGTCTTTACAGTAGAAGACACTAAGAACATCCCAACACTGGAAAAAGAGGGGGCTAAAGGGGGAGAGGAGCTAAACACGATCAAAATCACTAAGGAAGTGGTACTCGGTAAAATAATGGAACTCAAGGCGGATAAATCACCTGGACCTGATGGCTTACATCCTAGGGTCTTGAGGGAAGTGGCGGTAGGGATTGTGGATGCATTGGTAATAATTTTCCAAAACTCCCTGGACTCGGCAATGGTCCCGGCAGACTGGAAAACTGCTAATGTAACACCCTTATTTAAAAAGGGCAGTAGATAGAAGGCTGGAAACTATAGACCGGTTAGCCTAACATCTGTGGTAGGTAAAATTTTGGAGTCCATTATTAAGGAGATAGTAACAGGACATTTGGATAATCATAATTTAATAGGACAAAGTCAGCATGGTTTTATGAAGGGGAAGTCATGTTTGACAAATTTGCTGGAGTTCTTTGAGGAAGTAACGTATAGGGTGGATAAAGGGGAACCAGTGGACGTAGTGTATTTAGACTTCCAAAAGGCATTTGACAAGGTGCCACACAAAAGATTATTGCTTAAGATAAAAAATCATGGGATTGGGGGTAATATTCTGGCATGGATAGAGGATTGGCTATCTAACAGAAGGCAGAGAGTTGGGATAAATGGTTCATTCTCAGACTGGCAATCAGTAACTAGTGGTGTTCCGCAGGGGTCAGTGCTGGGTCCCCAACTCTTTACAATCTATATTAACGATTTGGAGAAGGGGACCGAGTGTAACATATCAAAGTTTGCAGATGATACTAAGATGGGGGGGAAAGTAGTGAGTGAGGAGGACATAAAAAACCTGCAAGGGGACATAGACAGGCTAAGTAAGTGGGCAGAGATTTGGCAGATGGAATACAATACTGGAAAGTGTGAGGTTATGCACTTTGGCAGGAAAAATCGTAGAGCAAGTTATTATCTTAGTGGCAAGAAACTGGAAAGTACTGAAGTACAAAGGGATCTGGGGGTCCTGGTGCACGAAACTCAAAAGGTTAGTATGCAGGTGCAGCAAGTGATTAAGAAGGCCAATGGAATGTTGGCTTTCATTGCTAGGGGGATAGAATATAAAAATAGGGAGGTATTGCTTCAGTTGTACAAGGTATTTGTGAGACCGCACCTGGAATACTGCATACAGTTTTGGTGTCCATACTTAAGAAAGGACATACTTGCTCTCGAGTCAGTACAAAGAAGGTTCACTCGGTTAATCCCGGGGATGAGGGGATGGACATATGAGGAGAGGTTGAGTAGATTGGGACTCTACTCATTGGAGTTCAGAAGAATGAGAGGCGATCTTATTGAAACATATAAGATTGTGAAGGGGTTGGATCGGGTGGATGCAGGGAAGATGTTCCCGATGATGGGTGAAACTAGAACTAGGGGGCATAGTCTTAGAATAAGGGGCTGCTCTTTCAAAACTGAGATGAGGAGGAACTACTTCACTCAGAGGGTGGTAGGTCCATGGAATATGCTGCCCCAAAAAGCTGTAGAAGCTACATCATTACATAAATTTAAAACAGAAATAGACAGTTTCCTAGAAGTAAAGGGAATTAAGGGTTACGGGGAGCGGGCAGGAATTTGGACATGAGCCTAGGTTCCGATCGGTCATGGCCCTGTGGGTAGCGGAGCGGGCCCAGGGGCCGTGTAGCCTGATCCTGCTCCTATTTCGTGTGTCTAATTCTGTTAGATTCAGGAGATGGTTCTGTGATAGTGGATTGGCGGTTAGGATCAGATCAGCCATGATCTTATTGAATGGCGGAGCAAGCTCGAGGGGCCGATTGGCCTATTCCTGCTCCTATTTCTTATGTTCTTATGTTCTTATGTAATCCGGCCATATCAGAGTGCCAGGTTGATCGATCACTGGCGAAGACAAAGGGAAAAAAAAGAGAAAGAGCATTTCAGCATTTTTTTTACTTACTTCGGCCACCTCGCCTTTAAGTATCGCCCCCGAAGCGCCCGGCCTCCCGATGAACGTCTCCTGCAGCTGCCGCTGTTTTTGTCCGACGATGCTGCAGGGGGCGGAATAGAGGTTCGGGTCCGGGGCTATGCGCAGCTGGATGACGTCACGATCTAACTGGAGGCGGTATCAGTGGCGGCAGAACTTCAAACAGCGGGATACCAGGCAGCGCGGATCTAATTGGAGGCGGTATCATCGCCGGTGGTATTTAAACAGCGGGAGACAAGGCAGTGCGGCCCTAATTGGAGGCGGTATCAGCGACGGTATTTAAACAGCGGGAGACCAGGCAGCGCAGATCTAATTGGAGGCGGTATCAGCGTTGGTGGTATTTAAACAGCGGGAAACCGGGCAGCGCGGTCCTAATTGGAGGTGGTATCAGCGGCGGTATTTAAACAGCGGGAGACCGGGCAGCGCGGTCCTAATTGGAGGCGGTATCAGCGGCGGTATTTAAACAGCAGGAGACCGGGCAGCGCGGTCCTAATTGGAGGCGGTATCAGCGGCGGTATTTAAACAGCGGGAGACCGGGCAGCGCGGCCCTAATTGGAGGTGGTATCAGCGGCGGTATTTAAACAGCGGGAGACCGGGCAGCGCGGTCCTAATTGGAGGCGGTATCAGCGGCGGTATTTAAACAGCAGGAGACCGGGCAGCGCGGTCCTAATTGGAGGCGGTATCAGCGGCGGTATTTAAACAGCGGGAGACCGGGCAGCGCGGTCCTAATTGGAGGTGGTATCAGCGGCGGTATTTAAACAGCGGGAGACCGGGCAGCGCGGTCCTAATTGGAGGCGGTATCAGCGGCGGTATTTAAACAGCAGGAGACCGGGCAGCACAGCCCTAATTGGAGGCGGTATCAGCGGCGGTATTTAAACAGCAGGAGACCGGGCAGCGCGGCCCTAATTGGAGGCGGTATCAGCGGCGGTATTTAAACAGCAGGAGACCGGGCAGCACAGCCCTAATTGGAGGCGGTATCAGCGGCGGTATTTAAACAGTGGGAGACCGGGCAGCGCGGCCCTAATTGGAGGCGGTATCAACGGCGGTGGTATTTAAACAGTGGGAGACCGGGCAGCGCGGTCCTAATTGGAGGTGGTATCAGCGGCGGTGGTATTTAAACAGCGGGAAACTGGGCAGCGCGGTCCTAATTGGAGGCGGTACCAGCGGTGGTATTTAAACAGCGGGAGACCGGGCAGCACGGCCCTAATTGGAGGCGGTATCAGCGGCGGTATTTAAACAGCGGGAGACCGGGCAGCACGGCCCTAATTGGAGGCAGTATCAGCGGTGGTATTTAAACAGCGGGAGACCGGGCAGCGCGGATCTAATTGGAGGCGGTATCAGCGGCGGTATTTAAACAGCAGGAGACCGGGCAGCGCGGACCTAATTGAAGGCGGTATCAGCGGCGGTATTTAAACAGCGGGAGACCGGGCAGCGCGGACCTAATTGAAGGCGGTATCAGCGGCGGTATTTAAACAGCGGGAGACCGGGCAGCGCAGCCCTAATTGGAGGCGGTATCAGCGGCGGTATTTAAACAGCGGGAGACCGGGCAGCACGGACCTAATTGGAGGTGGTATCAGCAGCGGTATTTAAACAGCGGGAGACCGGGCAGCGCGGACCTAATTGGAGGCGGTATCAGCGGCGGTATTTAAACAGCGGGAGACCGGGCAGCGCGGATTTAATTGGAGGCGGTATCAGCGGCGGTATTTAAACAGCAGGAGACCGGGCAGCGCGGACCTAATTGGAGGCGGTATCAGCGGCGGTATTTAAACAGCGGGAGACCGGGCAGCGCGGACCTAATTGGAGGCGGTATCAGCGGCGGTATTTAAACAGCGGGAGACCGGGCAGCGCGGATCTAATTGGAGGCGCTATCAGCGGCGGTATTTAAACAGCAGGAGACCGGGCAGCGCGGACCTAATTGGAGGCGGTATCAGCGGCGGTATTTAAACAGCGGGAGACCGGGCAGCGCGGATCTAATTGGAGGCGGTATCAGCGGCGGTATTTAAACAGCGGGAGACCAGGCAGCACGGACCTAATTGGAGGCGGTATCAGCGGCGGTATTTAAACAGCGGGAGACCGGGCAGCGCGGATCTAATTGGAGGTGGTATCAGCGGCGGTATTTAAACAGCAGGAGACCGGGCAGCGCGGACCTAATTGGAGGCGGTATCAGCGGCGGTATTTAAACAGCGGGAGACCGGGCAGCACAGACCTAATTGGAGGCGGTATCTGCAGCGGTATTTAAACAGCGGGAGACCGGGCAGCGCGGACCTAATTGGAGGCGGTATCAGCGGCGGTATTTAAACAGCGGGAGACCAGGCAGCGCGGATCTAATTGGAGGCGGTATCAGCGGCGGTATTTAAACAGCAGGAGACCGGGCAGCGCGGACCTAATTGGAGGCGGTATCAGCGGCGGTATTTAAACAGCGGGAGACCGGGCAGCGCGGACCTAATTGGAGGCGGTATCAGCGGCGGTATTTAAACAGCAGGAGACCGGGCAGCACGGCCCTAATTGGAGGCGGTATCAGCGGCGGTATTTAAACAGCGGGAGACCGGGCAGCACGGCCCTAATTGGAGGCGGTATCAGCAGCGGTATTTAAACAGCGGGAGACCGGGCAGTGCGGCCCTAATTGGAGGCGGTATCAGCGGCGGTATTTAAACAGCGGGAGACCGGGCAGCACGGACCTAATTGGAGGCGGTATCAGCGGCAGTATTTAAACAGCGGGAGACCGGGCAGCGCGGATCTAATTGGAGGCGGTATCAGCGGCGGTATTTAAACAGCAGGAGACCGGGCAGCGCGGACCTAATTGGAGGCGGTATCAGCGGCGGTATTTAAACAGCGGGAGACCGGGCAGCGCGGACCTAATTGGAGGTGGTATCAGCGGCGGTATTTAAACAGCGGGAGACCGGGCAGCGCGGACCTAATTGGAGGCGGTATCAGTGGCGGTATTTAAACAGCGGGAGACCGGGCAGCGCGGATCTAATCGGAGGCGGTATCAGCGGCGGTATTTAAACAGCGGGAGACCAGGCAGCGCGGATCTAATTGGAGGCGGTATCAGCGGCGGTATTTAAACAGCGGGAGACCGGGCAGCGCGGATCTAATTGGAGGCGGTATCAGCAGCGGTATTTAAACAGCGGGAGACCGGGCAGCGCGGATCTAATTGGAGGCGGTATCAGCGGCGGTATTTAAACAGCGGGAGACCGGGCAGCGTGGACCGGTGAGTGTAAAGAAGTAAAAAGTAATCGAAGTGTGACGTCACCAGGAAGCAGGTAAGTGATTCGTTGGTGAGTATTTCTCTATTTCTTGCTTCTTTCCAAACTTGGGTGTCTAAATTTAATGCCTTGGTGTAGATCAAAAAATATACGTGTTCCAAATTTAAAAAACGAATTAATTAATTAATTGAGATGGGAGACCAGGCAATGTGTTGTTGTTGACACATGTGGGAGCTGGTGGACACCATTGAGGTCCAAGGCGACCACATTTGCAGCAAATGTTGGTTTCTCGAGGAACTTCAGCTCAGAGTTGATGAGCTGGAGTCTGAGCTTCAGATACTGCGACACATTAGGGAGGGGGAGCGTTACCTGGACACTAAGTTCTAGGAGGCAGTCACACCCACTAGAGTAATTACTTCCAATTTGGCCCATGGTCAGGGACAGGAGGGTGTGACTACAAGTGAGGCAGGTATTGGGATCCAGGAGGTAGTGATGGAGGAGCCTCAGCCCTTGGCCTTGTCTAACAGGTACGAGATTATTGCTCCCTGTGTGGACGAGGGCAGGGACTGCAGGGAGGATGAGCAACCTGACCACAGCACCATGGTACAGGGAGCCATTCAAGTGTGGGGAGTAAAAAGAAATGTGGTAGTGGTAGGGGACAGTATAGTTAGGGGGATAGATACAGTTCTCTGCAGCCAAGAGCATGAGTCCCGAAGGCTGTGTTGCCTGCCCGGTGCCAGGATTAAGGACATCTCCTCTGGGCTGGAGATGAACTTGGAGTGGGAGGGTGAAGATTCTTATGTTCTTATGATCTCCAGGTGCAGGAGACCATGGCGCTAGGGTTTACCACTGCCGCAAGCTGCCAGGCGAATTTCGCGGGCGTTGGTAACATTGCCGTGCCTGGGCGGTGAGTTGTTAACGCCCCGTTATTGTCCCCCGGAGACGCTAATGGGAGGCACTAACCAACCGAATCTCTCCCCCCTAATTTTTTAACCTCCCACCCAAACCAAACCCACCCATTTTCGAGGTTTAAAATGACCCCCTTAGTGTTTGTATGCTAGTGTTGCATGATATAATTTCTAGTTAGATGGTTTTTCTGTACTCTTGTTACAAGTTTAGGGTCTGGCCTTAGATATTTTCCCAAGTGGTCTGAAGGTCTTATATTAAGGAGTGTGCTCATATTGCCCATTTACTAATTGTATGATAAGAAATAACTTGCAATTATAGCGCGCCTTTTAAGACCTCAGGATGTCCCATAGCACTTTACAACCAATAAAGTACTTTTGAAGTGTAGTTACTGTTGTAATGTTGGAAATGGGCAATCAATTTGCACACAGCAAGGTCCCACAAACAGCAATGTGAAAATGACCAGATAAATTGTTTTTTAGTGATGTTGATTGAGGGATAAATATTGGCCAGGACACTGGGGATAACGCCACTGTTCTTCAAAATAGTGCCATGTGATCTTTTACGTCCACCTGAGAGGGCAGACTGGGCCTCGGTTTAATGTCTCATCTGAAAGACAGCATCTCCAACAGTGCAGCACTCCCTCAGCACTGCACTGGAGTGTCAGCCTAGATTCTTGTGCTCAAGTCTCTAGACTGGGACTTGAACCTACAACCTCCTGACTCAGAGGCGACAGTGCTACCCACTGAGCGTAACCTAGGGATGTAACAATAGGACCTCCTTGTGATCTGAACTGGGTATCGTGTTTTTCACATGTGCCCTCCTCTCATGGGCTTTGCCAATCATTCCAAAGGCAGAGAAACATTTTAATGAGATGAGTCCAGACACAGATTGTTAAGCAGCTTTATTTTACATACAGCAAGTGATTGTACAGAGTAACAGTTGTCATCAAATCTCAACTAACTGCACAACCCTCCTCAAGAGCAATAAAATTAATAAAAATACACCGCACTATCCCTATTAGTGGGCTCACTTATCGTTTCCTGGTCAGCATCTGCTTTTGTTTGACTCTGGGTTTAAGATGACCGAGTGTTCCTCACTCTTATGTTCATTAATAAATAGACATTCTTATTATGAACACAGCTAGCTTTTGCTAGTTACTTTATTGAGCACATGTGGACTAGGTACAGTATCTGTAGAGGCTTCCATCTTGACTGTTGCCTTGTGGGTAGCCTAGTGCCTCATGGGTAATGTAGTCTTAATATATATACAGCTGGGTAGTGTAGTCTTATATACAGCTCTACACAGCTCTACGGCTCCACCTAGTGTCCACTATAGAATGACATGTTATTGATCATTACATCCTCCTTTCTTTGAGGTTTAACAAAATCAATATCAATCAACTTTCAAGAAAACAATAAAGATAATATCAGTAACACTTTTGTTAGTGCTCTATAAACATAAACATTTTCAAAACAGTCAACACATTTTCAAAGCTTTACATTGTACTCAAAGATTAAGTCTATCAGGCTTTTTTACTTCACGTGTGGATCTTCTCAACACGGGTAAGTCTGATGTGTCTTCATGAGATTGTTCTGGCGGTGAATGACAAGATGCAGTTGCGGCATTGTCATCGATCTGCTCTTGTATAGATCGAGGTCTCCTTGCGATCTTTGCTTGGAGAGGGTTTCAGTGTTTCCTTCACTCTTCATGCCATAACTCTCAATGTAGTCAATGCACTCTCGAAAAACTGCTGGCAGCTGGATCCCATCATACAGCATAGTCCTCTCAGCAGCCTCGGCTAATGGAACACCAAAGATTGGCCTGAGGGAAGAAGGAGTATCCACTGGAACTGCTTCCTGCTCTGGTGCAGGCTTCTTCTTTTTCTTTTTCTCTTTCCACTGCTTAACAACATCTGCTGCGGTTATATCTTTGGACTTTTTCTCCTTGTGTTTTTCCTCTTTGTGCTTTTCTTCCTTTGGCTTCTCTTTGACCTTAAAGTCTTTTTCTTTCTTCTTGGAGAAACTAGGCTTTTTGAAGACATGGATACCCTTTGGCCTTTTCATCCTTGATGGGCTCTCTGCTTCATCACCTGAGTCATCTGGTCTGCTTATGGCACAGTTTATACGGTAGACTCTCTTGACCAGTTCTAAGTCTTCACAAGCTTTGTCACCTAGTATCGAATCAAGTCTTTCAGCCACAACAGAAAACATGAGATGATGCACTTTGTCTTTGACTGTCACTTTAAGTCTGCATACACCTAAGCTATCTATTTTCTGTCCATTATAGTCCTTCAGTAGTACTGACTTTTTCTGTATTTTGGGCTTTTCTTTCATATTGTTAATGTCACTCATACTGATTAAGTTTGCTTTTGCCCCAGTGTCTAGTTTCAAGGTAACTAATGATCCATTTACCTGCAGTAGGATCATCCATTTGTCCTCTTTTACTGCATTAACTTTATGTTCAGCATTGTCCATTTCTGAGGGCTGCACATTTTCTGTATCCTTTTTGATATTGTCACATGACACCATTCCTACAAAAAATGTCTCACTTAAATCAGTGTCCTCAATTACATTAACTCGTTGCCCTTTCTTAGTTTGTACTTTTGAAAAGCATTGTTTGGCAAAGTGATTCTTTCCATTACACTTTGTGCACATTTTTCCAAATGCTGGGCATTGTCTTAACTGATGTTTGTAACCACAGCGTTTACAATTAAAAATTTCATCCTCCGATTGCTTTTCATTTCTGTTCTGCCCATGTTTCTTCCCCTTATAGGACACAGCACCGACAGCAGCATTATCACTCATTACAATCGCATCATTATTGATTTCACTGAAAGTCTTCGCGTGCTTTCGAGCTAGCTCGCTGGCTTGGCATATTTTCACCGCATTTTCCAAATTTAGCTCGGTTTCTCTCAACAGACGTTCCCTGACTTTTTTATCATGAATACCAAACACAATCTGGTCACGAATCATGGATGCTTTGAGCTCAGAGAAATTACATGTCTGTGCTTTCAGTTTCAGATCAGTTATAAAGCTATCAAAAGTCTCATTTTGCTGCTGTGTCTGAGAACAGAAGATGTATCTTTCATAGGTCTCATTCTTTTTGGGAGAGCAATGTGCATCAAATTTTTTTAGCACATCTTCTAATTTTACTATGTTCTCCTCTGGATTAAATACAAATGTATTAAATACCTCTATCGCCTGTGGGCCTGCAACCGTAAGCAGCAACGCTATCTTCCTTGCGTCTAGCTTCGTACCGAATCCGATGGCTGCAATGTAGAGTTCGAATTGTTGTTTAAAAGTCTGCCAATTGTAGTCGATTTTTCCTGTGAGTTTCAAACGCTCTGGTGGCTTCAAATTCTCCATTTCGCTTTTCACAATTTTCAGCAGATCTTCACCCCACTCCTGGTACCATCTTATGTTCGTTAATAAATAGACATTCTTATTATGAACACAGCTAGCTTTTGCTAGTTACTTTATTGAGCACATGTGGACTAGGTACAGTATCTGTAGAGGCTTCCATCTTGACTGTTGCCTTGTGGGTAGCCTAGTGCCTCATGGGTAATGTAGTCTTAATATATATAGAGCTGGGTAGTGTAGTCTTATATACAGCTCTACACAGCTCTACGGCTCCACCTAGTGTCCACTATAGATTGACATGTTATTGATCATTACACTCACTAGGCCAGGTTTCCTTCCCATAGCTGGCCCATCTTCTGTTGCCTGTTTCTTTCTGGTTTCCAAGATGGTGGGAGGGTTGGCCCTCATATTTCTTCCCCATTAAGTGATTTATCAGTAGGCCTGTCAATAAAACCAGCTTCTTCTCCTTGCCACTTGGGATGTAACTTCAAAAAAGTATGGTGCCAGCTTGGCTTAATGGACTTGGGATGAAAAAACAGACCCTCATTTTATCAGTTTGAAATAGACTGTGAGCCATGACATCCCACAAACTGCCTCACCTGGCTTGAATACACATCTTCAATGTCTGACTGAAGACAAATAAATCCTTTAACCTGAGGCTTGTAAACCCATGTAAAATCACCTTGTTTAAAAACGCTTAAACACAACACATGTAAACTACAGTCAATAAAAAGCAGGACAAATCCAACCTGGCCAATTACCGCCCCATCAGTCTACTCTCAATCATCAGCAAAGTGATGGAAGGTGTCATCAAAAGTGCTATCAAGTGGCACTTACTCACGAATAACCTGCTCACAAATGCCCAGTTTGGGTTCCGCCAAGACCAGTTGGCTCCCAACCTCATTACAGCCTTGGTCCAAACCTGAACAAAGGAGCTGAATTCCGGAGGTGAGGTGAGAGTGACTGCCCTTGACATCAAGGCAGCATTTGACCGAGTGTGGCATCAAGGAGCCTTAGTAAAACTGAAGTCAATGGGAATCAGGGGGAAAACTCTCCACTGGCTGGAGTCATAACCAGCACAAAGGAAGATGGTTGTGGTGGTTGAAGGTCAATCATCACAGCCCCAGGACATCACTGCAGGAGTTCCTCAGGGCAATGTCCTAGGCCGAACCATCTTCAGCTGCTTCATCAATGACCTTCCCTCCAACATAAAGTCAGATAATGAAGCAGTTCATGCCTGCATGCAACAAGACCAGGACGATGTTCAGGCTTGGGCTGATAAGTGGCAGGTAACATTCACGCCACAGAAGTACCAGGCAATGACTATCTCCAACAAGCAAGAGTCTAACCACCTCCCCTTGACATTCAACGGTATTACCATCGCCAAATCCCCCACCATCAACATCCTGATCCTGATCTGATAGCCATTACAGAGGCATGGTTGCAAGGTGACCAGGACTGGGAACAGAATATTCCAGGGCATTTGACAATTTGGAAGGATAGACAGAAAAGAAAGGGAGGTGGGGTGGCTTTGTTGGTAAAGGATGGGATCAATGCAGTGGTGAGAAGTGATATTGGCTCAGAAGATCAAGATGTAGAATTGGTTTAGGTGGAGATAAAAGATAATAATGGGAAAAAGTCTCTGGTGGGAGTAGTCTACAAATCCCCTAGTCTCTCCACGTAACTGAAGTCTACTACTTCTCTGGCACTTTCTCCTCCTTTGAACATCTCACCTTGTTCCACCCCTCTCACCTCTCATGTAAAATCCATAATCTCTATTGCCCACACAAGTACTATAAAAAAATTCTCACTGAGATATCTTCACTGCTTTCCTCCCTTAGCCTTTGCACCGAGCGACTTCTCATCCTCGGTGATTTCAACCTCCATCTCAATTCATCATGCTCTCTCTCCTCTGAGTTCACTGCCCTCCTACCCTCCCTTAATCTCTTCCTCCATGTAAACTCCCCAACACATATTCACAGCCACCCCCTTGACCTTGCCATCCCACATGTCCTCAGCTATTCCCGTTTTGTCAATCGCAGATAAGGCCATCTCTGACCACTTCCTCGTATCGCTCTCCACCCCCTTCCCCTTCCCAACCCTACTTCCTTCTGAGTCTTCCCCATGCAAAATCTCTCTCCCAATTCACTTACAACTGCACTTTCAAAATTCCAACTTTGGCCTTTGGCCCTCCATTCACCATAACATTTCTGCAGCTACCGATCTGCTCAACCAAACCCTCACCACCACCTGTGTCCACCCTGTGTCCTGTGCAGCATCAGTTGATTGCGGAGAAGGTTGGTGTTGTTGTTGGTGCTGCTGGTGTGCCTAGTGCTGCTGGTGTTGGGGCTGATCGTGGTGGGATTCTGAGGACCAAGGTGAGATAGTTTCAAGGGCACCAATGCTGATGGCAGGTGAAGCTGAGATGACAGAAGCGATCTGTCAGTGGTGAGAGAGGTTGTTCCAATGAGGTGACACTGGATAGAGAGTTTACTCCAAACACTTGCAACCTGCATAAAGCTTAATCTGTCTTCCAAATGCAGTAATCACCAGCTTCTGAGCTTGGAAAGTGAACAGCTGTGATATGGGAGTTTTTATAGCATATTTGCAGCTGTCAAGTAAAGAGATGATTTCATGGTAACACAACTCCCGACCTCCTTACCTGACGTGATCCCCGAGCAGCGTGAACCCCGTGGGTGACCTCGTAAAATTTAAAGGTGAGCTCAAAATACTTTTTAAGTGGCTCTTAACAATGACCTAAATTGCCTCCCCCACCGCTGCATGTCTGGTCTGTTCAGCATTGACAGACCCGACATCTGGGAAAGTCGTGTGGGAGCGGGTTGACAGCGGGATCCCGACCCGCTGGCAAAAAAAAGTTTCCCA
Organism: Somniosus microcephalus; assembly: GCF_052327205.1. Lineage (NCBI taxonomy): Eukaryota > Metazoa > Chordata > Chondrichthyes > Squaliformes > Somniosidae > Somniosus > Somniosus microcephalus. Next base: position 137,809,308 of record NC_140998.1, read on the forward strand.
CCTGACCCGCCACCAAACGCACCTGCTGACCCATCCCCCCCCCCCGAAAAATTCCCCCCAGTGTCTCTGAAAGTTTCCCCACCACCGATGTTAGGCTGACTGGCCTGTAGTTGTCTAGTTTATCCTTCTCCCCTTTCTTTGAACAGGGGTGTAAAATTTGCAATCCTCCAGTCATCTGGCACCATTCCCATATCTATGGAGGCTTGGAAGATTATGACCAGAGCTTCCGCAATTTCCATCCTTACTTGTTTCAGCAACCTAGGATGCATCCCATCTGGACCGGGTGATTTTTCTACTTTGAGCCAACCTTTTAAGTAATTCCTCTTTATCTATTTTTATCCTATCCAATTTCTCTACTACCTCCTGTTTTACTGTGACATTGGCAGCATCCTCTTCTTTAGTGAAGACAGATTGAGAACAATGACATAGGAAAGAAGGGATAGTGGTTTTAGGAACGTAGGAACAGGAGTAGGCCATTCAGCCCCTTGAGTCTACAATTAGATTATGACTGATGTGTATCTTAACTCTGTAGTGTATGTACCTTGAAGAAGGAACTATATTCTGCAGCCCCTGTATACTGCAGTACCAGTAGTGACCACCCCTGTATATAAGCCTGTGTAGTAACTTTGTATAGTAGTTCCAGTTTTGTGTCCATTCAGTAAACACCTGTTATAACCAACTTCTGCAGTCCGTGTCTCAATTACACATGGACGTTACACTGGCGACGGATGGGATTGGTTATCCAGTCTATGGTGTTCCAGCTAATCGGGCTGGTGGCAGGTAGTACACTGATCCTTCCTGGGCTGCGGCGGGCTAGAGCTCGATCGGGTGGCGTTTCAACGGGGCCGAGCAGCGTTGTCGGGAAGAGGAGAGAGAGAGAGAGAGGGTGGAGCACACAGGGCGCGGCTGGTGCTACGAAGCCGGGCAGCGTACAGACCCGAGAAGAGGGAGGAAAGTGTCCCATAGGGTCTGCTCTGACGACGGGAACAGTAATTAAAATAAAAGAAATTAGAAGCGCAGAAAGCCGCGAGGAGCTGCAGTTTGCCACGGGGACCGCGGAGAGCGGCGTTGGCAGCAGCGCGGGGGGGGAAGTGCGCGAAGACCATAGGGCATCGCCATCAAGGCATAAAAACGCCAGCAACAGCGCTAGCAGCAGCGGAAAATACAGAAAGCGCGGGAGGCGCCATCTTAATCCAGCGGGGAAGAAGGCAAAGCGCGGGAGGCACCATTTTGTTCAATCGGGGAAGAAGGCAAAGTGCAGGAGGTGCCATCTTAGATCTCCAAGATGCCGAAGACTGGCAATATCACTGCCTTCGATAATGCAATAGAAGACTGGACCACGTATGTGGAAAGAGTCGAAGTATATTGCAAGGCAAATGAAGTAGCCGATGAGAAAAAGGCATCGGTACTACTAAACTTAATGGGCGCAAGAACGTACGGCCTATTGCGGAACCTGATCACTCCAGTCAAACCGATGGCGAAGAGTTTTAACGAAATTGTTGATATCCTACAGGAACACCTAAATCCTACACTGCTGCTGATAGCAGAAAGATTTAAATTCCACAAGAGAAATCAGCATAAAGATGAGAGCAATGCTGATTACCTTATGGAACTACGCAAGCTAGCAAAGCACTGCCAGTTCGGAGCAGGAATGGCAGATAACCTACGGGACAAATTTGTCTGTGGACTCCTGAGTGAAGGAACCCAGAAGAGGTTACCTCAGAGAAAGAGCTGACGCTAGATAAGGCTTTCAGCGTGGCAATATCGTATGAAGCAGCAGCAAGGGGAGCTGCGGAAATACAGCAAAAGCCACAGGAATACGGCACCCATGAAATGACACGGGGATTTGAAAAATATTATCGCTGCAGCAGAACAACCCATGACCAGAAGGACTGCTGGTCCAAGGACAAAATATGCAGGCAATGCGGAAAGATGGGACACATTGCACGAGTTTGCAGGTCCGGGAAGAAGACTAACAACAACAAAAAGACTACTAAATAAAGTACAGAAAAGTACAAAAGATGATGGACAGTAGTTCCGAAGACCAGAAGAGCGATAGTGAATCCGGGAACAAGAGACTAAGCTGTCTCAAACTGCACAACGTAATCACGAAAGAGGACCACCGAACCATTTGGGTCACCCTCACGATAGCAGGGTCCCAAGTCAAAATGGAATTGGATACAGGATCAGCCCTGACCATCATGAATCGACGAGACTACGAGCGGCTATTCTCACACATACCCTTGAAAGACACATCCATTGTCTTGAAGACCTATACGGGGCAGAAAGTATACCCCAGAGTGAAAATAAGGGTGCCTGTCGAATACAACGGCAAGGAAATACAGAAATTGTATCTGTACATACTGCAAGATGGTGGACCACTGTTATTGGGATGTGAATGGATCAGAAAGATAGGTTTAGACTGGCACTCCATTCAGGCACTGACGGTGGCTGGTAAAAAGGATGACGACGTCACACCTGGACGATTGTCAAAAATCTTGGCTAACGCTAAAGAGGTATTTCAACAAGAACTGGGAACTCTCCAGTTTATTGAGGTGTAACCGCCTCGATAAAAATAGAAGAGAATGCAATTCCCAAGTTTTTCAAAGCAAGACCGGTACCGTATGCAATTCGCCCAGCCGTCGAGGCAGAGCTGGAGAATCTGGAGAATGCAGGCGTGTTAACTAAGGTAGACTGGAGCGAGTGGGCGACACCCATCGTTCCTCTCATGAAGAAAACGTTAAACAATAAGTCTGAGGAGCCAAGGATGGTTCGCATCTGTGGGGACTTCAAGGTGACTGTGAACCCAGTCCTTCACACAGTACAGTATTCTCTTCCGAGGATAGAAGATATTTTTGCCTCACTATCTGGAGGGAAACGTTTTACAAAAATTGACCTAGCGCAAGCATATTTGCAGATGGAGGTTGAAGAATCCTCTAGGAAATATCTCACGATAAACACTCACAAAGGTCTTTACCAGTATAATCGACTGGTATTCGGAGTTGCATCAGCTCCGGCTATATGGCAAAGAGCGATGGAACAAGTCCTGCAAGGGATTCCGGGGACTCAGTGTTACTTGGACGACATCCTAGTGACGGGTGAAAATGACAGTGAACACCTTGCCAACCTAGAGCAGGTGCTCACTAGACTAAGAGAACATGGGCTACGAGCCAATCGCCCCAAGTACGAGTTTTTAAGAAACAAATATCGTATTGTGGCCACGTGATTGATGAAGAGGGGTTACATAAGTCCCCTGACAAAATTGAAGCGGTAGTTAAGGCTCCAGCGCCTGAAAATGTGTCGCAACTGAGGTCATTCCTCGGATTGGTGAATTACTACCATATGTTTTTGCTGAATTTCTCCACAATTCTGCACCCACTGAACGCCCTGCTACAAACTGGAGTAGCATGGAAATGGAGCGATGAATGTAAGCGGGCCTTTCAGAAGTGTAAAGGCCTGATCACTTCAAGAGAAGTATTGGCTCACTACAACCCATCACTGCCGATAAGACTGGCGTGTGATGCGTCTCCCTACGGCGTTGGAGCGGTACTGTCACATAAATCCCTTGATGGTTCAGAGAGGCCGATAGCTTTTGCGTCACGCTCGTTAACTGCAGCCGAGCGTAACTACGCCCAGATTGACAGAGAGGCCCTCAGCCTGGTGTGGGGGGTGAAGAAGTTCAATCACTACCTGCACGGACAGAAATTTACTCTACTAACTGATCATCAACTTCTTGTCTCCATTTTCAACCCTCAGAAGGGCATCCCGATAATGACAGCACAACGGCTACAGAGGTGGTCCCTTTTCCTAGGGGCACACCAATATGACCGAGTACAAAGGAATTAAACAGCATGGGAATGCTGATGGATTGTCGCGCCTACCGTTGCCGACGGTGGAAGAAGCACCTGCAGTGGATCCTGTGGAGATATTCCACTCGACCATAGTCGAATGTCTACCTGTGACGAATGCAAACATAGAAAAAGAAACACGAAATGACCTGACACTATCCAGGGTCTATGATTTAACGGTGAAGGGATGGCCAGCACATGGCGAACCACTGTTGCCAGCATTCTCGCCGAGAAGAGAACAGCTGTCAGTGTGCCGAGGAACCTTGATGTGTGGATCCAGAGTAGTAATTCCACCCAAATTGAAGGATAGATTGCTCAATGAGCTTCATGAGGGTCATCTGGGAGGGGTAAAAATGAAGAACTTAGCCAGAGCGTTTGTGTGGTGGCCGGGAATCGATAGAGAAATAGAAGAGATGACCAAGAGCTGTACAGGATGCCAGAAGGTCCAAAACGCCCCACCACAAGCCCCTCTACATCCATGGGAGTGGCCCTCATCTCCATGGCAAAGGGTACACATTGATTTTGCTGGTCCATTTATGGACTCGATGTTTTTAATTGCGGTGGATGCACATTCAAAGTGGCCAGAGGTAATAAAAATGCCCTCAACCACCACAGAAAAAACTATCATAGTCTTACGAACCATATTCGCCAGAAATGGGCCGCCTGAACAGATTTGCTCCGACAATGGACCACAGTTTGTGTCTGAAGAGTTCCGGAGGTTCTTAAAGAACAATGGTGTTAAGCATTACACATCCGCCCCATATCATCCAGACACCAATGGATTGGCTGAGAGGTTCGTTCAAACATTCAAGAAGGCTATCAAGGCAATGTGTAATGAAGACATACCCCTACAACTCAAGGTGGATAACTTCTTGTTTGCCTACCGGAATGTGACACATGCGGTTACCAACCAAACTCCAGCCATGATGTTCTTCAATCGAAGACTAAGATGCCGCTTGGATTTGGTTAAGCCAAACATCAGAAGAGATGTGGAGAACAGGCAGTTTCAGAATATGAATGAAAGGCCAACCAGGAGTTTTAAGATAGGTCAACCAGTTTTGGCCCGGGATTACCGCATAGAGAAATGGCAGCCAGGAACGATCTGCACACGGCAAGGACCTCTAATGTATACCGTGGACGTTGGAGAGAGCATTGTAAGATGCCATGCTGACCAGATTCTAGAGTCACTGGAAAACATCAAATCTACACCACGATCCTATACACCTGGTGATGAAACCGAAGTACCAATTGCATCTACCTCAGAATCGGGAATATTGGAAGCAGATGAACCAAACAACGACGTTGATCCCGAATCAACTTTGCCAGAAGAACCTGATACCCCAAAGAGGCGTTATCCGGACAGAATCAGGAAGCCTCCTCAAAGACTGAATTTATAATTGATTAACTTCAGCTAATGTATATAGCAACTGTAATTGTAAATATGTTATTTAATTATTAATCAAATGTTATGTACTGTTTAGCTAAAAGGGGAGGAATTGTAGTGTATGTACCTTGAAGAAGGAACTATATTCTGCAGCCCCTGTATACTGCAGTACCAGTAGTGACCACCCCTGTATATAAGCCTGTACAGTAACTTTGTATAGTAGTTCCAGTTTAGTCTCCATTCAGTAAACACCTGTTATAACCAACTTCTGCAGTCCGTGTCTCAATTACACACGGACGTTACAAACTCCATTTACCCGATTTGGTTCCGTAACCCTTAATACCCTTGCCTGACAAAAATCTATCAGTCTCAGTCTTGCAAAAGGAATTTGCAGAGTTAAGGTGTTAGGTTAAAAAGCAGAATCTCAAAGGTAATAAAACATTAAATCTGAGGTACAGTTTGTCGCCTTTTATTGGAGGAATTGATAGGTATATCACAATGCTAATGTTGAAGCAGAAGACCTGTCATTGAGACCTAAAATATAACATACGTCTGTGTTATTCTTGTGTATGGTGCATTGTGCATAAATGAGAATGCAGGCCTTTTCCGATGAGAGGCAGGGTAATATCAAACCTCTGTCTTAAATAATTGAATCCAATTACTCTGCATCCAGCAAGCAGTTTGGAATGACACTTGCTGACTGTAATGTTTCTATATTTAAATCAGTGTTTTTCGTCTTGGTGGGAAGGAGATGACAGACCCTGACACCGAGTGATGGTTTTGAGGATGCTCATTACCCTTGCAGCTATTTTAGAGAACCACAGCAGCTGAATCAAATTTCAGATCTGCCAATTTTCCTTATTTGGCATGAGTCGCACTCATCTCAGTTAAAAAATGTTACCTATTTTGATGCATCGCATTCTTTAAAAAAATCACTTTGCTTCCCCTATGTTTTGAATGGATTTTAGAGCTTCACCGGCTATTTCTCTCCAATAAAACTGGGAAAATATTGGCAATACGCAGCAGATTCTATCAGCACTTGTGAAAAGACAGGTTAATATTTTGGGTGTGGGCCCTTCGTCAGAGCATGGGACAACACGAGTGCTGATAGAACGCAAAGCAAAAAGTGCTATACTTACCGAGGAAAGAAAAAAGTCATCAGAAAGAAAAGGAAAAAAAATCCAAATGCTGGTCATCTGAAATAAGAATGAAAACTACACAGCTGGCCAGTCAGCATCTCAAGAGAGAGGAAAGACATGTTAACATTTCAGGTGGGACCCTTCATTAGAACTTTTGTCCCAGCTATGTGCTGCTTGTGCCAGGCCTGAGGACCTGTCCTGTTTCAGATCAGAAGATTTTCTGCACTATTTATTGTGATGTAGGAATTTGTAGCTGTGCCCTGTAATGTAACAATGGAGAAATGGCTCCTACGACTGCTTCCTGGGATTTCTGTTGGGGCTGTTTTTGTTAGAACAGGGGAGATGTGTAAGAGGTGTTTAAAATTATGAAGGAATGGGGCAGGGTAAATAGGAACTTCCCAATGATTCAGGGGTCTACAATGAGAAGACATAGATATAAGATTAAATGTAAAAGATTTAGGTCAGTGAAGAGAAGGAAAATTTTTTACACAGGGGGTTGTGAGGCCATGGAATTTATTTTTATAATTCATTCTCAGGATGTGGGCATCACTGGCAAAGCCCTGAGAAGATGGCCTTCTTCTTGAAGGCCTTCAGCTGCCTAGGCCCTAAGCTCTGGAAATCCTTCCCTAAAACCACTCCCCTTCACTCTCCTGCTTTAAGACACTCCTTAAAACCTACCTCTTTGGCCAAGCTTTTGGTCACCTGTCCTAATATCTCCTTATGTGGCTCGGTGTCAATTTTTTGTTTGATAACGCTCCTCTGAAGCACCTTGGGACGTTTTACTACATTAAAGGCACTATATAAATGTAAGTTGTTGTTGTTGTTGTAGTGGTTTGATACAACGGAGTGGCTTGTTAGGCCACTTCAGAGGGCAGTTAAGAGTCAACCACGTTGCTGTGGGACTGGAGTCACTTATAGGCCAGACCGGGTAAAGACGGCAGATTTCCTTCCCTAAAGGACATTAGTGAACTAGTTGGGTTTTTATGACAATCCGACAGCTTCATAGTCACTTTTACTGATGCTAGCTCTTTAGTTCAAAATTTTAAAAACTGAATTCAAATTCTCAAACTGCCAAGGTGGGATTTCAACTCCCGTTCTCTGGATTACTAGTCCAGGCCTCTGGATTACTAGTCCAGTAACATAATCACTACACTACTGTACCCTACAATGTACTAGTGATCGTCAAATTTAAGAATAGGTGGTGGAAGGAAAAGGGGATAAAGGGATATGGGAACCGGGCTGACACATGTGATTAGAATCACTGCTTGTCTGGAGGATAAACACCAATGCAGATTTATTGGCCCGAACAGCCTGTTTCCATGTTATAATTTCAATGGAATTCTTTGTGAAGGAGAGAATACGCAAACTGTCTGGGTTTTACACCGAAATGGGTCTGCTCTTTGTTTATGCTATTGTCTGTAAACAGTCCCTCATCAGATCCAGATTTATTGGCGTGTTTTGATATGTTAGGCATGCTTGATAATTAATATATGTAAGGGTGCCACTGCCAGTGGAGGCACCATTGTTATCCCTAATAGTTGAACCGTCAAAGAAATAAGCTTTCGTTTTTCAAAAGCTAGCTGGGTGCACACTGTGTCGCAATTAGCATCTCCTCGTTAGAACAGACACGAAGTGTTACTGCCAATCAACATGGGATGCAAGCCATACTCCTCTCATTGTGCCTTTGTTCTGATTTTGGATAGACAATTCTATCTGCAGAGGCAGCGCAGGTTGGAAATAAATATAGCTGCTGGCAATTGCTGCCGTTTACTTGATTCTGCCATTTAGCTCCATGTTGCAGTACTCCACAGAGTCTGAAGTGCTTATGATTTATGTTTTTCCTAAAACAATAACAAAAACTTGCATTTATATAGCACCTTTAATGCAGAAAACCCCTCTAAGGCATTTCACTGAGGCATAAGGAAGACAGATGCTGAGCCAAAGGAGGAGAAATTAGGAGAGGTGACCAAAAGCTTGGTCAAAGATGTGGGTTTTAAGGAGGGTCTTTTTGGACAAAAGGGATGTGGCAAAGTGGAGCTGATTAGGAAGGGTATTTGAACATGGGACCTAGGTAGCTGATGGTTAAAGATTCTTAGCAGGATGGGAGGAGACACAAGAGACTACGGTTGGAAGAATTGAGAGTTGTGAAGGAGATGTTGGGTTGAAGGAGTTTACAGAGAAAGGGATAAGCGAGGCCAAGGAAATATTTAAACACATGAATGAGAATTAAGAGGCTTTGGGGGATTGGGAGCCAATATAGATCAGCAAGGATAGAAATGATGAGAAAGTGGGACTTGGTGCAGCATAGGATAATGCAGCAGAGTTTTGGATGAGCTGAAGTTTATGGAAGGTCGAGGATGGGAGCACAGCCAGGAGAGCATTGGAATAGTCAGGCGACAAAGGCATGGATGAGGATTTCAGTGTACATGGCCTGAAGCAGGGATAGAGGTGAACAATGTTATGAAGGTGGAGGTGGTCTTTGGGATAAAAGGGATATGGGATCAGAAACTTAGCTCAGGTTCCAATAGAATGCCAATGTTGGAAACAGTCTAGTTCAGCCAGAGACAGTGGCCAGGGATGGGAATGGAGTTGGTTTCAAGTGTATGGAATGTGTGGTGGGGGAAAAAAGATGCTGGCTTCAGTCTTTCTTTTATTTATATTTATATTTCTCATCTACGTGCTGCCCCTCGGCGATATCATCTGAAAACACAACAGCAAGGTTCACATATATGCTGACGACACTCAGCTCTATCCCACTACCACTCTTGACCCTTCCACTGTCTCTGGTTTGCCACACTGCTTGTCCGACATCCAATATTGGGTGAGTAGAAATTTCCTCCAAATAATTTTGGGAAGATTGAAGCCATTGTCTCCCTGACCATTCCCTGACCACCGTTTCCATCCCTGGCAACTGTCTGAAGCTGAGCCAGACCGTTCGCAACCTTGGAGTTGGTTTGACCCCGAGATGAGCTTCCGACCACATATCCGCTCCATCACCAAGACCACCTACTTCCACCTCCGTAACATCGCCCGACTCTGACCCTGCCTCAGCTCATCTGCTGCTGAAACAATCATCAATGCTTTTGTTACCTCTAGACTTGACTATTCCAATGATCTCCTGGCCGACCTCCCATCTTCCACCCTACATAAACTTGAGCTCATCCAAAAATCTGCTGCCCGTATCCTAACTTGCACCAAGTCCCGTTCACCCATCACCCCTGTGCTTGCTGACCTATACTGGATCCCAGTCCAGCAACGTCTCAATTTAAAAATCCTTGTTGGAGTCGACAGAAATCAACAGGCTGAGACTTTTCTTTGAGCAAAAACAAAACGTATCTTACTTTAATCAACCTCCACGAGGTCTGAAGGCTCAGCCCCGTGCAGGGGCTATGACGTCATCACGCAACCAACGTCATGACGTCATCACGTTCCCGATGCTCTTAAAGGGACCCTGCACCAATAACCCAACCCAGCATGTACATATCACAACATTGCTATACAAAGTGAATTGTGTTTAGGTACATATAACAGCATTGGCTATACATTGTGTTATTGTCCCTATGTGGTCTCCACCACATACGTCCCCCCAGAATTCAGTAGTACTGGCAATGTCAGTCGTTGGGGGGGCCAGATCACATGGTTGGAACGGCTCCTCAATTCCGGGGTGGGGACCGGGGGTTCGTCGGAGGGACCTCGGGCGCTCGGTGGTGGATTGAGGGTATGGAAACCGGAGGTCGGCCCCGTCTCGGGGGCTGTGCCAACTCAACGGGTCAGTCCAGATCCAGGTGGGCCAGCTTGAGACGGTCCACGGAAATGCAGTCCGGCTTACCGCTGACATCCACGACGAAGGTCTTGTCCCCGGTTTCCAGGACGCGGAATGGTCCATCGTAGGGTGGCTGAAGAGGTCCCCGGTGGGCGTCGTGGTGGACGAAAACGTACTCCGCCGCACGAAGGTCGAGCGGAACGTGGGACTGCGGGAGGCCGTGCTGCGACGTGGGCACCGGAGCGAAAACCTTGGCGTTGTCCAGAAGGTCGGACCGCTGACGGGCTGCGGACCAAGGTTCCATTGTGTTGGGGACGAAATCCCCGGGAACCCGCAGCGGCTGTCCGTAGACGAGCTCGGCGGACGAGGATTGGAGGTCCCCCTTGGGAGCGGTCCTGAGTCCCAGCATGACCCACGGGTATCTGTCGATCCTGCCATCGTCCCGGAGGCTGGCTCGGAGCGCGGCCTTCATGGAGCAATGAAACCGTTCGCACAGCCCGTTAGCCTGAGGGTGGTAAGCTGTGCTGCAGTGGAGTTTCAACCCGAGGCCTCGGGTGACAGCGTCCCAGAGCTCTGACGTGAACTGGGGCCCCCGGTCGGAGGAAATGTCAGATGGGGTGCTGAACCGAGCGGCCCAAGTGCTGATGAATGCCCGAGCCACATCGGTGGCCGTCATTGAAGACAGCGGGACGGCTTCCGGCCATCGGGTGGTTCTGTTGACCATTGTGAGGAGGTGGGTGAACCCACAGGAGGGTGGCAGGGGCCCCAAAGGTCCACGTTAACATGGTCGAACCGCCTCTTGGGCACCACGAAAGGCGCCAACGGGGCCTTAGTATGGCGATGTACTTTCAAGCGTTGGCATACCACGCAGGTGCTGGCCCAGTCGCGAACATCTTTCCTGAGCCCGTGCCAGACGAACTTGGCCGCCACCAGCTTCTGTGACGGCTTCCTGCCCGGGTGGGAAAGATTATGGATGGCGTCGAATACTTGCCATCTCCACCCTTCGGGCATGACGGGACGTGGCTGCCCAATGCAGACGTCGCACAGGAGTGTGGTGCCAGCAGCGTCGAACGCGACGTCTGCTAGTTGAAGGCCCGTGGCCGCCGTCCTGTAGGCCTCGACGTCCGGGTCGGAGGCCTAGTCGGCCGTCATGCGGGTGTAGTCGATGCCGAGGTGTACGGCGCTGGCGACGGCTCGGGAGAGACAGTCGGCGATGGGGTTATCTTTCCCAGCCACATGCTGGATGTCCGTTGTAAACTCTGAGATGAAGGCCAACTGACGTTGCTGATGGGCCGACCACGGCTCGCAGGCTTTGGCCATGGCGAAGGTCAACGGCTTGTGGTCCACGAACGCCGTGAACGGGCGGGCCTCCAGCAGGAAACGGAAGTGTCGGACAGCGAGATAGAGGCCGAGAAGCTCGCGATCAAAGGTGCTGTACTTCCGCTCGTTGGGGCGGAGCTGCCGGCTGAAGAAGGTGAGCGGCTGCCAGGCGCCGTTGACCCACTGTTCGTGGATGGCGCCGACCGCATAGTCCGAGGCGTCAGTGGTGAGAGTGATCGGCGCATCGGGCAACGGATGCGCCAGCATGGTTACGTTAGCCAGGACCCTTTTCGTGTCTGTGAAAGAATTGGCCATCTCATCAGACCAGTTGACGGCGAGTTTGTCGGGCTTGCCTTTGAGGGCCTCGTAAAGGGGCCGCATAAGCTGGGCTGCTCGGGGGACGAAACGATGGTAAAAGTTCACCATGCCCAAAAACTCCTGCAGGGCCTTAACGGTGAGGGGTCACGGGAAGTCCATCACGGCCTCCACTTTCGATGGGAGTGGCACCACCCCATCTTTCATGATGCAGTGCCCGAGAAAGTCGATTGAGGACAGCCCGAACTGGCACTTGGCCGGGTTGACGATTAGGCCGTGTTGGCTGAGTTGTTTGAAAAGAGTCCGGAGGTGGGACACATGTTAAGTCCTGGAGGTGCTGGTGATGAGGATGTCGTCCAGGTATACGAACAGGAACGTCAGGTCCCATAACACGGTGTCCATGAGGCATTGAAAAGCCTGTGCGGCGTTTTTGAGGCCGAATGGCATGCGGAGAAATTTGAATAGCCCGAACGGGGTGAATGTAATGTATATACCTTTAAGGGGGGGAACTACTTTTTACAGCTCATGTATACTGTAGTACCGGCAGTGACCACACCTGTATATAGCACTGAGTAGTAATCTGTACAGTCAGTTCCACTGTGAGCCACGTTGAGTAAACACCTGTTGTATCGTTTCTCCTGCAGTCTGTGTCTTACTGCACACAGGCACAACATTGACGACGAGGCAAGTTCGAACCTACCTGCAACCTCCCGGGGATTCGTTCCTGGAGATCAGTGGATTGGAGGTCAAGGCCAGAGACTCGGGTGTCGACCACGGGCAACCACCCAGTCATCCAGCAGAGACTCGAGAATTGCGGGGGAGGCTGTCGAGAACCAGCCTTGGCTTTCCAGTCGAGGTGGTCCAGCGAAACGGGCAGACCCTTCCCGGACAGTGGCGGGTTAGAGCCCGACCGAGCGGCACAGCAAAGGGCTGAGCAGCGTCGACAGGGGGAGAGAGAGAGCGCAGCGCACATAGGGTGCAGCCAGTGTTCAGGGGCCGAGCAGTGTCGGAGAGAGGGAGAGAGAGACGCACAGAAACCCGCGAGGCGCTGCCATTGCTACGAGGACCGCCGAGAGCAGCGTTGGCAGCAGCGCACGAGAAGCGCGCGAAACCTACAGGGCGCCGCCATTGCCATGAGAACCGCCGGGAGCGGCGTTGGAAGCAGCGGGGGAGGAAGGAAAGCATGGGAGACGCCATTTTAAGCCATTGGGAGACGCCATTTTAAACCACACCCAAAATGCCGAAGAGTGGCAGTATCACCGCATTTGACAATGAAGTTGAAGATTGGACTACATATGTCGAACGAATAGAGGTGTACTGCAAGGCAAATGAGGTGTCAGATGACAAGAAGGCGTCGGTATTGTTAAATTTAATGGGTGCAAAGACGTATGGTTTATTACAAAATCTAGTAACCCCAACGAAGCCAATGGAAAAGAGTTTTGAAGACATAGTAACGATACTAAAGGAACATTTAAACCCCACACCGCTGCTGATAGCAGAAAGATTCAAGTTTCACAAACAGAACCAGCATAAGGATGAAAGCAATGCTGATTATTTAACAGAACTGCGCAAACTATCGAAACACTGCCAGTTTGGAGCGGGACTGGCAGATACCTTAAGGGACAAGTTTGTGTGTGGGCTTCAAAGTGAAGGAACCCAGAAACGGCTTTTATCTGAAAAGGACCTTACGCTGGAAAAGGCTTTCAGCATTGCGGTATCATATGAAGCAGCAGCACGGGCCACTGCAGAGATACAACAGAGACCGCAAGAATATGGCACAAACGAAATGTCATATGGAACAGAGAAGTGCTATCGCTGCGGCAGAACAACACACGACCAGAATGATTGCTGGTTCAAAGACAAAGTGTGCAGACAGTGTGGAAAAGTAGGACACATAGCATGAGTCTGCAGGTCGGGAAAGAAAACCAGCAATAAGAAACCTACCAAAGGAAAGTACAAGAAGGTACATAAGATGACGGAGAATAGTTCAGACGAACAAAAGAGTGATAACGACTCCGAAAGCAGGGAACTGAGTTGTCTGAAACTACATAATGTGATCACAACGGAGGATCACCGAACCATTTGGGTCACTCTCAAGTTAGCAGGAGTCCAGGTAAAGATGGAATTGGACACAGGATCAGCCCTAACAGTCATAAACCGACAGGACTACGAGCGGCTATTCTCACACATACTCTTGAGAGACACAAAAATTATTTTGAAGACATACACGGGGCAAAAAGTCTACCCCAAAGGAAAAATAAGGGTGACCGTTATATATAACGGTAAGGAAACACCAAAACTAGACCTGTATGTATTGCAAGATGGAGGACCACCATTACTGGGACGTGAATGGATCTGGAAAATACAACTGGATTGGCATTCCATACAGGCACTGACTGTGGTTGACAAAAAGGATGACGACATCACACCTGGGCGACTGTCAAAGATCCTAACTGACGTGAAAGAAGTGTTCCAGCAAGGACTCGGAACACTAAAAGGCATGACAGCAATGATTAAAATTGAAGAAAATGCAAGCCCAAAATTTTTTAAGGCCAGACCGGTATCTTATGCGATCCGCCCAGCCGTCGAAGCAGAGCTGGAGAGTCTGGAACATTCAGGTGTACTGTCCAAGGTAGACTGGAGCGAGTGGGCTACACCCATCGTCCCTGTGATGAAAAAGTCGTTGAGCAGCATGCCTGGGGAACCAAGGAAGGTTCGCATCTGTGGGGACTTTAAGGTAACAGTGAACCCGGTCCTTCACACCGTACAATATCCACTTCCGCGGATTGAAGGTATTTTCACCTCGCTATCTGGAAGGAAATGCTTCAGTAAGATTGATCTGGCCCAGGCGTATCTGCAAATGGAGGTAGAAGAAGCATCAAAAAAATACCTCACAATCAACACCCATAAAGGTCTCCACTAATACAACCGGCTGGTATTCGGGGTAGCATCAGCTCCAGCTAATTGGCAGAGGGCAATGGAACAAGTCCTGCAAGGGATCCCAGGGACCCAGTGTTATTTGGCCGACATCCTGGTCACGGGCGAAAATGACAGTGATCACCTTGCCAACCTGGAGCAGGTGCTCACTAGATTGCAGGAATATGGGCTCCGAGCTAACCGCCCCAAATGCGAGTTTTTTAGAAAACAGATCTCGTATTGTGGCCACGTTATCGATAAAGAGGGGTTACATAAGTCCCCAGAGGAGATTGAGGCAGTAGTCAAGGCTCCAGCACTGGAAAATGTGTCACAACTGAGGTCGTTCCTCGGGCTGGTAAACTACTATCATAAGTTCTTGCCAAATTTGTCTACAATACTACACCCACTGAACACCCTACTGCAAACTGGGGTGCCATGGAAGTGGAGTGACGAATGTTGACGAGCTTTCCAGAAGAGCAAAACACTAATCACATCGAAAGAGGTATTGGCCCATTACAACCCAGCATTACCAATTCGGTTGGCATGTGATGCGTCACCCTACGGCATTGGAGCGGTGCTGTCGCACAAATTCTCGGACGGCTCAGAGAGGCCAATAGCCTTTGCGTCACGATCACTAACCTCAGCCGAGCGTAACTACGCCCAGATTGACAGGGAGGCCCTCAGCCTAGTGCAGGGAGTGAAAAAGTTCAATTACTATCTACACGGGCAGAAATTCACCTTGCTGACTGATCACCAGCCTCTTGTCTCCATTTTTAATCCGAAGAAGGGTGTTTCGGTGATGACTGCGCAGCGACTACAAAGATGGTCCCTTTTTCTAGGGGCGCACCACTATGAGATTGAATATAAGGGCACGAAACAGCATGGAAATGCTGATGGGCTATCACGCCTGCCACTGCCTACTGCGGAGGAAGCACCAGCAGTGGATCCTGTCGAAATATTCCATTCGACTATAGTTGAATACCTACCGGTAACTAACGCTTGTATCGAAAAGGAAACCCGAAATGACCCGACACTGTCTCGGGTATATGATTTGACGGTGAAGGGATGGCCAGCACATGGCGACTCACTGTTGCCAGCATTCTCGACAAGGAGAGAACAGCTGTCAGTGTGCCGGGGAACCTTGATGTGTGGATCCCGAGTGGTAATTCCACCCAAGTTAAGGGATAGAGTGCTCAATGAGCTTCATGAGGGTCATCTGGGAGGGGTAAAAATGAAAAGCCTAGCCAGGGCTTGTGTGTGGTGGCCGGAAATTGATAAACAAATCGATGACCTGACCAAGGGTTGCTCAGGATGCCAGAAAGTCCAAAATGCACCACCACAGGCCCCTCTACACCCATGGGAGTGGCCCTCATCTCCATGGCAACGGGTGCATATTGATTTTGCTGGTCCATTCATGGACTCAATGTTTTTAATAGCCGTGGATGCGCACTCGAAATGGCCTGAGGTCATCAAAATGTCCTTCACCACCACAGAGAAAACTATTGCAGTCCTACGGACCATTTTTGCCAGGAATGGCTTGCCAGAACAGATCTGCTCCGACAACGGACCACAGTTTGTGTCCGAAGATTTCCGGAGGTTCTTGAAAAAGAATGGGGTAAGGCATTACACATCCACCCCGTATCATCCAGCCACAAATGGATTGGCTGAGAGGTTCATACAAACCTTTAAGAAGGCAATAAAGGCTATGTACAATGACAGCATTCCGCTGCAGCACAAGGTGGACAATTTCCTGTTCGCCTACCGGAATGCGACACATGCAGTCACCAACCAGGCCCCAGCCATGATGTTCTTTAACCGAAGGTTAAGATCTCGCCTGGATTTGCTCAGACCAAACGTACGAAGAGATGTTGA
This sequence comes from Somniosus microcephalus, assembly GCF_052327205.1. NCBI lineage: Eukaryota > Metazoa > Chordata > Chondrichthyes > Squaliformes > Somniosidae > Somniosus > Somniosus microcephalus. The sequence goes on from NC_140998.1 coordinate 137,825,865, forward strand.
GAGTAAGCAATTCCAGCACATCCATGAGAAGCCAACAAGGAGCTTCAATGTAGGGCAACCAGTCTTGGCCCGCAACTACCGAACAGAAAAATGGCAGCCAGGAATGATATGCACACGGCAGGGCCCACTAATGTACACAGTGGACGTTGGGGAGAGCATCGTGAGACACCATGCTGACCAGATCCTAGAGTCACAGGAACAAGTCAATCCCATGCCTTGCCCATACGTACCTGGTGATGAACCCGATGTACAGGTCGCATCTACCCCAGAAACAGTAGCATCGGAAGCTGATGAAGCAACTGACGACAGGGGGCCAGAATCGCCTCCGCACCAAGAGCAAGACACTCGGGAAAGGCGCTATCCAGAAAGGATCAGGAAGCCTCCCCAAAGACTGAATATATAAATAAACTATTTTCAGCTAATGTTGCATGTTAAAAGTGTTAATTGTAATTAGTTTGATATTTAATTGTTAAATGAGTGTTATGGTACTGTTAATCTAAAAGGGGAGGAATTGTAATGTATATACCTTTAAGGGGGGAACTACTTTTTACAGCTCATGTATACTGTAGTACCGGCAGTGACCACACCTGTATATAGCACTGAGTAGTAATCTGTACAGTCAGTTCCACTGTGAGCCACGTTGAGTAAACACCTGTTGTATCGTTTCTCCTGCAGTCTGTGTCTTATTATACACAGACACAACAGTGATCACCGCGGTTTTTGGGTCATCCTGTGGCCGGACGGGGACCTGGTGATAACCCCGGATGAGGTCCACTTTCGGAATACCACTTTCCCGGCGAGGCGGGCGGAAAAGTCCTGGATGTGTGGAATAGGATAGCGGTCGGGGGTCGTCGCGTCGTTGAGGCACCGGTAGTCTCCGCACGGGCGCCACCCGCCACCTGGTTTTGGGGCGATGTGGAGGGACGAAGCCCACGGGCTGTTCGACCAGCGGATGATGCCGAGACACTCCATGGTGTCGAACTCGGCTTTGGCGATGGCGAGCTTCCCCGGGTCGAGGCGCCGAGCGCTGCGTAGATGGGCGGACCGGTGGTCGAAATGTGGTGTTCTACCCCGTGTTTGGTGGCGGCGGACGAGAACGTGGGTTTCATAAGGTCCGGGAACTGGGCGAGGAGGCGGGAAAACTCGTCAGAGGCCGAGAGTGCGCTGGGCAACTGCGTCATGCTGGACCCGCTTTGGGAACATGGGAGCAAGCTGAAGGTTTCCGCGTTGATGAGACGTCGGTTCTTGACGTCCACCAAAAGGCCATTGGCGCAGAGGAAGTCAGCGCCGAGAAGGGGGTAGACACTTTTGCTGTGACAAAGTCCCAGGTGAACCGTTGCCCGCCAAAACAAAGCGCCGCGTTCCGTTTCCCGATGGTGCGGATGGAACTGCCGTTGGCGGCTTCGAGGACGGGGCCGTGGTTCCCCCCCTTGAATGTCTATGGTTGACGCGGGCAGGAGGTTCACTTGGGCGCCCGTGTCGCAAAGGAAACAACGTCCGGAGTCAGTGTCTGTAATAAACAACAAACTGCCTGAACGGTTGACAGCCATGGTAGCCGACGAGTGGTCTTTAGTTTGCTTCGACGCAGGAAAACTGCACGGGGGCAGGCACTTCCTGGCTTTGTGGCCGAACTGCGCATGGTAGAAGCAGAGGCTTGAGGGTTGCTGCCGTTGGGCTGTATCAGTGGGGGCAGGGCTCTGCGTGGCTGCGCAGTACTGTTGCCCGGCGGAGAAAAATCTGTTGGCCTCCTTGGCCAGGTCGCGGAAATCGGTAGTGGAAGAGTTGGCTACCGCCGACCGTACTTAACCTGGCAGCTGTTGAAGGAACAGTTCCTTGAAGAGGAAGCACGGCGTGTGTGTGCCCAGGAGGGCCAGCATGTGGTCCATCAGCTCCGAGGGCTTGGAGTCGCCCAGCCCGGGTAGGGAGAGAAGCCGGCGTGCGCGTTCGGCTTCGGTGAGTCCGAAAGTTCATAAGAGGTGCGCCTTCAGCGTTTCGTATTTGTTGAGCTCCGGGGGGTTTTCGAGCAGGTTCACGACTCTGGCCGCGGTGGAGCTGCCGAGAGCAGAGACGACGTAGTAGCACCTCGTGTCGTCCGCGGTGATGTCCCGGATTGCAAATTGAGCCTCGGCCTGGGCGAACCAAGCGGCAGCCTATTGTTCCCAAAACTCGGGTCATTTGATGGAAACGGCGTTCGCCGCCATTTCAGATGAGGTCTTTGGAATCGTCCAAAAGAGCAGCAGGGTCACCAATGTTGGAGTTGACAGAAATCAACAGGCTGAGACTTTTCTTTGAGCAAAAACAAAGCGTGTCTTACTTTAATCAATCTCCACGAGGTCTGAAGGCTCAGCCCCGTGCAGGGGCTATGACGTCATCACGCAACCGACATCATGACGTCATCACGCAACCGACATCATGACATCATCACGTTCCTGACGCTCTTAAAGGGACCCTGCACCAATAACCCAACCCAGTATGTACATATCACAATATTGCTATACAAAGTGAATTGTGTTTAGGTACATATAACAGCCTTGGCTATACATTGTGTTATTGTCGCTATGTGGTCTCCACCACATCCTCATCCTTGGTTTCAAATCCATCCATGGCCTCGCCCCTCGCCCCTCTCTATCTCTGTAACCTACTCCAGCCATACAAGCCACCCAGATCACTGCGCTCCTCCAATTCTGGCATCTTGAGCATCTCCGATTTTAATCGCTCCACCATTGGTGGCCGTGCTTTCAGCTGCCTTGGCCCTCAGCTCTGGAATTCCCTCCCTAAACTTTTCTGCCACTCTACCTCTCTCTCCTCCATTAAAATGCTCCTTAAAACCTACCTCTTTGACCAAGCTCTTGGTCATCTGCTGATATCTCCTTCTGCGGCTCGGTGTCAAAAATGTTTTTATTGATAACGCTTTTGCGTTTGCAAAGATAATCCAGAGGCCGTAAGCAGAGTTCAGTTCATGTTGCTTTTTAATGGCTGCTCCACACACACACTCCCAGGCAAAAGCAATTGAATACCTATACACAATACAATGATAACAGCACTATCAAACGCCATGTGCTCAGGCCAAGGCAATCGAGTACCTATCACCAATGTCAGACATAACATTTCCTCCCTCCTCACAGAATTTCAAACATGAAATGTAGTGACAAAGTCCTGTAGGTGGCCAGGGCGAGAACGTGTACGAACAGGCTGAGGTGCGGACTGGTGAAGAGCAGGCCGAAGTGGGGACTGGTGAGGAGCAGGCTGAGGCACAATATCTGCTTGAGGGTTGGCTGGCTGAGCCACATGTGCATCCCGCCACTCTGGGGGTAAGGCTTGGGGATTAGGTGCGTATAATCCCGCATCAGGGGGTGCTGGCACCTTCCGAAGGCGGCTGGCATGCCAGCGAGAGCCGTTAGTGAGGCAGAAAGTGGATGGTCCAAGTTGGCGGCTGATTTGGAGAGGGGAGGACCAGAATGACGCCATCTTATTGTTGCGGTGAGGCCTGCGGACTCTGACCCAATCGGAGACTGAGATGTTGGTCGCCTTGGCCCTCTTCGACTGGTCGAAGCGGAGTTTCATCTTCTCCTGCTGTCTAGTGACTGTGGCTTGAGCCGGTGGAACAGGGGTCTGAGCTAGCGAGGGGCGGAGCCTGCCAAGGGGCAGCATGAGCTCACGGCCTAGCATGAGGGATGCAGGTGAGACCCCTGTAGTGGAATGCTGGGAGGCTCTGTAGTGCAGCAGTGTGTGGAGGAGGGCCTTGTCAAACGCACACCCCTGGGATAGGTGTGCTCTGAGGCCATTTTTCAGTGTCTGGTTAAAATGCTCCACCCCCCCATTTGACTCAGGATGGTAGTGCGCTGTGCATATGTGACGGATGCCCTTGCTCTCAAGGTAAGAGGAGAGTTCCGAAGAGACCATTTGGGGGCCATTGTCTGTGGTGACGGTCTTTGGATGCCCCCAGCGGGAGAAGGGGGACTCAAGGATATCAATGATGACCCGAGAGGTGACGGAGCCCACGGCAGTGACCTCTGGCCATTTTGAGTACAGGTCATAGGTCACCACTAGGAACCGTTGATGGTGGGGGACACCATGGATCTCCCCGCAGACGTCCAGCTGCAGGTGCTCCCAGGGCTGAGAGGGCCAGGCAAGGGGTTGCAGGGGTGGGGGAGCTTGGTGGCCAGTCTTGCCACTTACAAGGCAGGCTGCACAGTCCTTGACCAGGGCCTCGATTTCCCTGTCGATACCCGGCCACCACACTAGGTCTCGGCATCGTTGTTTGAGCTTCACTATGCCCAAGTGGCCCTCATGCGCCATGGATAAAACACGCGCACGAAGGGCACTTGGGACCACAGTGCAGAGCCCAGGTGCAACACAGGAGTCATTCCAGCAGGAGAGCTCCTCTTTAACTCTGGAGTAGGCATACAGTTCCTCAGGGACCTTGTGAGGCCAGCCATCTCTGATGAAGGTGCACAGCTGGGAGAGGGCCGGATCCTGTTCAGAGGCCTCTTTGAGCTCCTGGAGAGAGACTGTGGTTTGGAGAGGCGTGTGCAGCATCTGGACGATATCCTGTTCCACATGGTCAGACCTGACGAGTGGGGCTGGGGCAGAGACAGTGCGGGAGAGCAGATCTGCAACAACATTGTCACGTCCTGGTGTGAACTGGTGACTGAAATTGTATTGGCGGAGGCGGTCAGACCAGCGGTGTAGACGCAGTGGTCTGTGGCCCGTGCCGAATGTCGACAGCAGGGCAGTGAGAGCCTGGTGATCGGTTCGCAGGGTGAAGGCACGGCCATACGTGTACAGGTGCCACCGCTCACATGCCCAGATGCACGCCAGCGCCTCACGCTCGCCTACTGAGTACTTCTGTTCGGTGGGGCTGAGGGCTCGGGAGGCAAAGGCGATTGGTTTCTCCACTCCATTCTGTATCTGCGATAACACCGCCCCCACAGCTGCAGCGGACGCGTCACAGGTGATGAGGGTGGGGCTGGCGACGTCAAAGTGAGCCAACACTGGAGGCGACGTGAGCTGCAATTTGAGGAGGCGAACAGCTTCCGTACAGGCTTGTGACCACACCCAGGGCTCATCCTTTCACAGGAGCTGGTGCAGTGGGGCTGTGGTGGCTGAGTACTGGGGCAAAAACTTCAGGTAGTGCCCAGTCATGCCAAGGAAGGAGGCAACCTGTGCTGCAGAGCTGGGTTCTGGGATGCTGTGAATGGCATCCACGTTTGACTGGAGTGGGGATATACCGTCAGCCGACAACCGAAACCCCACAAATTCAATCTCTGAAACAGCAAAGACACACTTTTCGCCATTCAGTGTGAGCTTGTGTTTTGCTAGAGCTGTGGAAACTCTGTGAAGGCGTTCATCGTGAGTGGAGGTCAAGGGCCCATGCACGACGATGTCATCCAGGTAGATGGCCACCCCAGGAATGCCCGCGAGCACAGAGGACATCACCTTTTGGAAGCAGCTGGGTGCAGAGCTAAGTCCAAATGGCATCCTGGTGTACCGAAAGATGCCAGCATGTGTCACAAAAGCATTGAGGTCCCTGCTGCTGGGGTGGAGGGGAGCCTATAGATAGCCCTGTCGAAGGTCCAGTTTCGAGAACAGGATGGAACCATAGAACTGCGCTGTGAGTTCCTCTGACGTGGGCAGTGGATATTTGCCAGGGATTACAGCCTTATTCACTGCTCGAAGATCGACACAGATGCGTAGACCACCTGACTTTTGCATTGCGACCACCAGGTTGGAGACCCATGGGGAGGCATCAACTGGTTCGATGATGCCAGCTTCCAGTAGCTGCTTTAGTTCAGCTGTGACCCCGTCACGGAGAGCAAGCGGGATGCGGCGCAGTGGCTGAATGACGGGGGTAATGGTGGAGTCAACCATGGGCTGGTGGGTGAAGGCAGTCAGGCAGCCCAGACCCTCGAAGAGTGCTGGCCATGTTTGGCGCCACGGTGAGGCGATGTGCAGAATCGCAGACCCGCCGGTGTCCAAGAGAGAAAAACCCAGGTCAGTGAAAAGATCCAGTCCCATCAGGTTAGCTCCTTGGCGTGCCACATGAAAACAAAAATCTGGCAAAACTTTTGTTCCATAGCATACAGTGAGGTTGACTGAGCCCACTAGTCCAATTTTCGAATTACCATACCTGCAAAGGGCAGTGGAGGGCGCAGAGAGTGGCAGGGAGCTGAAAAAGCGTTTGAATGTGTCCACATTCAGCAGTGAGACGCTGGCACCGGTATCGAACAACAGCGGAATGCACACATCATTCAGGTTAATTGTGCATGACTTGAAAGCCACTACTGGCCCAGAGCTCACGTTGTGAATTATAGTGCTTGAGGACTGAGAGTGTTCATTTGTAGCAACCGGGGCAGAGCGGCAGACATTGGCAAAGTGATTTTGTTTTCCACAATTGCGACAGGCTTGGCCGCGCGCGGGGCAATTCTGCACTCTGGTAGCATGTGAACGAGATCTGCAGTTTCCACACTGTTGCCGCGGTAGTGCGCATTGCTGCCGTCGCGCGAGCATTACCGTGTCAGAGCTGTCGGGGCCGAGGGCGCTGTTACTGGGTGTGTGTGCTAGTTTCGCTGCACATTCGGCTGCAGACTCCACTTGAAAGGCAATGTTGACTGCCTGTGACAACGACAGATCGTCGGACTCGAGTAACAGTCTTTCACGCACTCTCACATTGTTGATGTGCTCTATTAGTTGATCACGCACCATCTCATCTTGTAGTGCACTGAACTTGCATGAGCTAGCTGACCCCCTCAAATTAGCCACGTATTGATGCACAGACTCGCCGGGGAGTTGGTGACGCTGTCTAAAAATGAATCGCCGCAGGAGGGCACTTTGTGGGGCAGAGAAGTGTGTGCTTAACAGAGCCACAGCCTCATCATATGTTTGAATTGAGTCTGCTGTGCATAATGTCCCAAGAACACGCTGGCCCTCCGCTCCCAAGCAATGGGATAACAGTGCCTTTTTCCGTGATGAACTCACATTTTCTAGTCCAAGAGCAATGAGATAGGTTTCAAAGGACTGTAACCAGCGAACCCATGGGATCAGCGGCTCACCGGGTAGTGCAAGGAAGGGAGGAGGTGGTGGAAGAGAGATTTCAGCCATCCTCATCGCCAAATGTTGCGTTTGCAAAGATAATCCAGAGGCCGTAAGCAGATTTCAGTTCATGTTGCTTTTTAATGGCTGCTCCACACGCACACTCCCAGGCAAAAGCAATCGAATACCTATACACAATACAATGATAACAGCACTATCAAACTCCATGTGCTTAGGCCAAGGTAATCGAGTACCTATCACCAATGTCAGACATAACAAACGCTCTTGTTAAGCATTTTGCTACATTAAATGTGCTCTGTAAATGCAAGTTGTTGTTGTTTCCAATCTTTAACTGCAGAAAATTACAGTTAATCCAGATCTGTGTTGGGGCCTGAAGTATTCACAATATTTATTAACAGCTTAGATGATGGCATAGAAAGTCATACATCCAAATTTGCCAATGACACAAAGATAGGCAGCATTGTAGGCAGTGTAGACGAAAGCATAAAATTACAAAGGGATATTGACAGATTACGTGAATGGGCAAAGCTGTGGCAAATGTATTTCAATGTAAGCACTTTGGACCTAAAAAGGATAGAACAGGGTACTTTCTAAATGGTGAAAGGCTAAAAACAGTGGAGGTCCAAAGAGACTTTGGGATTCATGTACATATCATTAAAATGTCATGAACAGGTACAGAAAATAATCAAAAAGGCTAGTGGAATGCTGGCCTTGATATCTAGAGGACTAGAATACAAGGGGGTAGAAGTTATGTTGCAGCTGTACAAAACCCTGGTTAGACCACACCCGGAGTACTGTGAGCAGTTCTGGGCACCACACCTTAGGAAGGATATATAGGCCTTGGAGGGAGTGCAGTGTAGGTTTACCAGAATGATACCCGGACTTCAAGGGTTAAGTTACGAGGAGAGATTACACAAATTAGTGTTGTATTCCCTAGAATTTAGAAGGTTAACGGGTGATCTGATCGAAGTTTTCAGGATATTAAGGGGAACAGATAGGGTAGATAGGGAGAAATTATTTCTGCTGGTTGGTGAGTCATAGAAACATAGAAACATAGAGATAGGAACAGGAGTAGGCCATTCGGCCCTTCGAGCCTGCTCCGCCATTCAATGAGATCATGGCTGATCTTCGTCTGAGATCATAGCTGATCTTACCAGTTCAGTACCCCGTCCCCGCCTTTTCTCCGTAACCCTTAATCCCCTTAGCCTTCAGAAATATATCCAATTCTCTCTTGAAAATATTTATTGAATTAGCCTTCACAGCCCTCTGTGGCAGGGAATTCCACAGGCTCACCACTCTTTGAGTGAAGAAATTCTTCCTCATCTCTGTTTTAAATGATTTGCCCGCTATTTTTAGACTGTGGCCCCTGGTTCTGTGCTCCCCGGCCATTGGAAACATTCTCTCTGAATTCAGCCTGTCCAGGCCTGCCATAATTTTATATGTTTCGATGAGATCCCCTCTCAATCTTCTAAACTCCAGTGAGTACAAGCCCAAACTATTTAATCTCTCTTCGTAGGTCATTCCTGCCATTCCAGGTATCAGCCTGGTGAATCGCCGTTGCACTCTTTCCATGGCAAGAACATCCTTCCGCAGATGGGGCGACCAAAACTGTACACAATACTCCAGATGCGGTCTCACCAGCACCTTGTACAGCTGTAGTAAGGTATCCCTATTCCTATACTCGAACCCCCTTGATATGAAGGCCAACATACCATTTGCCTTCTTAATCGCCTGTTGCACCTGCATGCTCTCCTTCAGTGACTGGTGCACAAGAACACCCAGGTCCCTCTGCACTTCCCCATCTCCCAATCTATTGCCATTTAGATAATAATCTACCCTCCTGTTTTTACCCCCAAAGTGGATAACCTCGCATTTATCCACATTATAGTGCATCTGCCACGTATCTGCCCATTCCCCCAACCTGTCCAAATCGCACTGTAGCCTCCTGACATCCTCATCAGAGCCCACCCCTCCTCCTAGTTTAGTGTCGTCAGCGAATTTGGAAATATTGCATCCAATTCCCTGATCCAGATCATTTATATATATTGTGAACAGCTGGGGTCCCAGGACAGATCCTTGCGGCACCCCGCTGGTCACTGCCTGCCACTCCGAAAACGAGCCGTTTATTCCAACTCTCTGTTTTCTATCCGCCAGCCAGTTCTCTATCCACGTTAATACTTTGCCCCCAATCCCATGAGCCTTAATTTTGCATGATAATCTTTTGTGTGGAACCTTATCGAAGGCTTTCTGGAAGTCAAGGTACACCACATCCACTGGCTCTCCCCCATCTATTTTACCAGTTACTTCCTCAAAAAATTCCAGCAGATTAGTCAAACACGATTTACCCTTTGTAAATCCATGTTGACTCTGTCCGATCCTTTCCCCATTTGTCAAGTGCTCCGCTATTTTATCCTTAATAATGGACTCTAGCATTTTGCCCACAACCGATGTAAGGCTTACTGGTCTATAATTCCCTGCTTTCTCTCTACCCCCCTTTTTAAATATTGGGGTAACATTAGCTACCCTCCAATCCACGGGTACTGTTCCCGAGTCAATGGAGTTCCGGAAGATGATCCTTAGAGCATCTGCTATCTCCAGGGCCACCTCCTTAAGTACCCTAGGATGTAGTTTATCAGGCCCCGGGGATTTGTCGGCCTTCAGTCCCCTCAACTTACCCAACACCATATCCCTAGAGATACTAATTTCTGTCAGCTCCTCCCTCTCATTAGTCCCTATGTTTGCCGATATTCCTGGGAGGTTATTTGTGTCCTCCTTTGTGAATACAGAACCAAAGTATGAGTTTAATTGGTCTGCCATTTCCTTATTCTCCATTATATATTCTCCCGAATCGGACTGCAAGGGACCGACTTGGGATTTTACCAGTCTTTTCCTCCTGATATACCGATAAAAGCTTTTGCAGTCTGTCTTTATGTTTGCTGCAAGTTTACTTTCGTATTCTATTTTCCCCTTCCTGATTAATCCCTTTGTCCTCTTTTGCTGTATCCTGTACTGCCCCCAATCTTCCGGTCTGGTGCTTTTTTTTGCCAGTTGATATGCCCTTTTTTTTGATTTTATGCTGTCCCTAATTTCCCTCGTTATCCACGGTTGAGTCACCTTTTTAGGTTTATTTTTATGCCAAACCGGTATAAACATGTTCTGGAATTCTTCCATTCTATCTTTGAATGCTTGCCATTGTCTATCCACTGTCAATCCCCCCAGAAACACCACCCAATCAATCTTACCCAATTCCCGTCTCATACCCTCGTAATTCCCTTTATTTAAGTTCTGGACCTTAGTCTCTGATTCAATTTCCTCACTCTCCATCTCGACTGAGAGCTCGATCATATTATGATCGCTCTGACCCAAGGGGCCTCGTACAAGAAGATTGCTGATAAGTCCCTTCTCATTGCACAATACCCAGTCTAAAATGGCCTGATCTCGAGTCGGCTCCTCGACATATTGGTCCAGATAACCGTCCCGAAAACATTCCAGGAATTCCTCCTCCTCAGAATTTTTACTAATTTGGGTAGTCCAATCAATATGTAAATTAAAGTCACCCATGATGACAGCTGTGCTCTTATCGCACGCTTCTCTAATTTCCCTTTTTATGCCTTCCCTCACCTCCATATTACTATTTGGAGGCCTATATATCACACCCACTAACGTTTTCCTCCCCTTGCTATTTCTCATTTCTACCCATACAGATTCCGTTTCATCCGAGTTAATATCCTTCCTTTCCATTGCATTAATCCCCTCCTTTACCAGCAATGCTACCCCACCTCCCCTACCTTTTTGCCGATCCTTCCTAAATATTGTATATCCCTGGATGTTAAGTTCCCAGCCTTGCCCACCCTGCAGCCACGTTTCTGTAATCCCAATCAAATCATACTTGTTTACCTCTATTTCCACAACTAATTCATCCACCTTGTTCCTAATGCTTCTAGCATTAAGATACAAAGCCTTCAGGCTTGCTTTTTTCACACTCTCATTATGAATTAGTTTGGCCCTTTGTGTTTCTCTCCTTTGCTTATTGCTTCTCACCTTTCTACCATCGAGGAGTAGTGGGCATTGTCTAAAAATTATAGCCAGACCTTTCAGGAGTGAAATTAGGAAACACTTCTACACACAAAGGGTGGTAGAAGTTTGGAACTCTTTTCCGCAAATGGCAATTGATGCTAGATCAATTGAGGTAGAGGAGAAGTAGAGCTGTGTGTCATGTGGAAGCTGACCCAATGTCATTGCTTGATATTGTCAAGGGGATGTATGTGGATGAGGAAGAAGAGGGGGCCAAGGAAAGATCCTTGGGGGACTTCAGGGTTAATTGTGTGGGGATGGGAAGTGAAGCCTTTGCTAAAGATACTTTACCTACAATTTGAAAGGTAAGACTGGAACCAAGCACGAGTAGTCCTACCGAACTGAACAATGGAGGAGAGGTGTTGCAGGAGGATGATATGATTGATCATATAAAAGACTGCAGAGAGGGGGGATCAGTAGGGATAATGCACCACAGTCACAGAGGATGTTGTTTGGGACTTTGCTTGGGATTGTTTCAGTGCTGTGGAAGGGATTCAACTACAAAGTAGTAGAAGAGATGGACATGGAGCAGTGTTTATGCTGCTTCACTGGGGTTTCTGTGGATCTTTAGCTGAAGTTACGGCAGATGATCGGGATAACTCGTGTGGAAATTTAACCTTTTAGTTTCTCACAGCGAGCACTTATGTGACATTGGTGTTAAAGCACACCCCACTGGTGAAGGGAAAGCATTTCAGAGATTTTAGATTATTTGTCTTGTGCTCAACCAGGCAAAGGATCGAAAACTAAAGAACATGAGTTGCAATTATTTTATATAACCTGTTATTATTCACCTTCATTGTAACAAATCAGCATTAAGTGTTGTTACTGCACAGCCAGTTGCTGAGTAAAGCTTCATCTATACCCCAATCTGGTCAGTTGCTTCAGTATGATATTATCAGCCTTCATAGTGACCAATCTGAGATTACCTATATAGCACCAAAATACATATAAGACTCTAATAAAAAAGGACTTGAAAAATCTTGAATCATCTGATCATGTTGGACTGAGAAAACCAGTTGTATGGTTTTCTAATCTTTAAATCTATTTTTGCTTCTGTATAATCCTACTTCTTAATAAATCGAATTTGCAGTTATTAACCTTAGCTACGTGTTTTTTTCATCATCTTATTCCCATTGCATACCCCAACAATTTATTTGTTGTTCAACCCATAACAATGTTATCCCAGTTATTTTGTGCTGTATGTCAAGTTTCAGTTTGTAGGCTTGCCTATGGAAGTTGACTTTTGCGTTGAACACAAGCAAAATGTATTCGGAAGAAGCCTAAGTGTTAATGCTATTCACAGTCAGTTGTTTTCCCTTCTGTGTACCTGCCAAAGTGTTCTGATGAATAGCATTGGTGATGTTACTCAATTTCCACATGGAAAATATTTGAAATCCAGTACATCAATGGTAACAAATGGATACTTTTTAAAACATTTGTTCATGGGATGTGGGTGTCGCTGGCAAGGCCAGCATTTATTGCCCATCCCTAGTTGCCCTTGAGAAGGTGGTGGTGAGCCACCTTCTTGAACCGCTGCAGTCCGTGTGGTGATGGTACTCCCACAGTGCTGTTAAGTAGGGAGTGCCAAGATATTGACCCAGCAACGATGAAGGATCGGCGATATACTTCTAAGTCAGGATGGTGTGTGACTTGGAGGGGAACTTGGAGGTGGTGGTGTTACCATGTGCCTGCTGCCCTTGTCCTTCTAGGTGGAAGAGGTCATGGGTTTGGAAGGTGCTGCCGAAGAAGCCTTGGCGAGTTGCTGCAGTGCATCTTGTAGATGGTACACACTGCAGCCACGGCACGCCGGTGGTGGAGGGAGTGAATGTTTAAGGTGGTGGATGGGATGCCAATCAAGCGGGCTGCTATTTCCGGATGGTGTCGAGCTTCTTGAGTGTTGTTGGAGCTGCACTCATCCAGGCAAGTGGAGAGTATTCCATCACACTCCTTACTTGTGCCTTGTAGATGGTGGCAAGGCTTTGGGGAGTCAGGAAGTGAGACACTCGCCGCAGAATACCTAGCCTCTGACCTGCTCTTGTTGCCACAGTATTTATGTGGCTGGTCCAGTTAAGTTTCTGGTCAATGGTGACCCCCAGGATGTTGATGGTGGGGGATTCGGTGATGGTAATGCCATTGAATGTCAAGGGGAGGTGGCTAGACTCTTGCTTGTTGGAGATAGTCACTGCCTGGCACTTCTGTGGCACGAATGTTACCTGCCACTTATCAGCCCAAGCCTGAATGTCGTCCAGGTCTTGTTGCATGCGGGCATGGACTGCTTCATTAATGTGGAGTTGTGAATGATGCTGAACACTGTGCAGTCATCAGCGAACATCCCCATTTCTGAACTTATGTTGGAGGGAAGGTCATTGATGAACAGCTGAAGATGATTGGGCCTAGGACACTGCCCTGAGGAGCTCCTGCAGCAATGTCCTGGGGCTTTAATGATTGACCTTCAACCATCACAACCACCACAACTTCAGAAGTATTTTGTTAACAAGACACATTTTACAGGTGCATGTCTGTATGTTCTGTTGTTGCATTTTATCTGTTGTGTAAATAATCAAGTTAAACTAATGACAGTTCATAATTCTGAGGCTCTATTTACACCAGCTGACTGTTCCTCTGTAAATCCAGATGACTGCACTTATGAATCTCGCTCCTCATCCTACACATAACCATCAAAATTTAACTCAGAGTCACTTATTTCAGTATTAAAAATATATTCTATTTTGATGCAGCTCAGTTCTCAATGATAAACACAGTGTAATGGATTTATAGCTTGTGTTTCTATTTACTGATCATGAACCTCACTCCTAACGTGTTCCTGATGTTGACAGTGCTGCCAATGACTCAGTTACCAAAGTCATTGAGACAAAATACCAACAGTTACTGCTGGCTCCACCAACTGCTACAGGCTTATTACATTCAGCATTAAACCCTTAACTTTTATATTAGAAATATTTTTTAAATGATTGGAATACATAGAAGTTAAAGCATAGAAAAGACCATTCAGCCAATCAGTGCTTGTAGGTGTTTACCCTCCACGCGAACAAATAATTCTAATTACATTTACTCACCCTGTCTACATATCCCTTCAACCCCATTGAAAATCGATACTAAGTTAAGTTTTCAAGCCAGATTTTATTTTTCCCCCCTAAATTTTCTTCCCTTTTCTGAAGGTGCTGCATATTGACTCTGGGTACAGTTACAGAGATACAGGCAGCTTCTGGTACATTGTGCAAAAAGCCATTCTCCTTGTGTGAGCCTAGAGGTGAGTGTTAGCAGGATTATTTAACTGTGGGCTGTATCACAACTACTAACTCAACATTCATACATGCAATTTTCAGCAATGGTTACTGAACGATGGTTAAGAATTAGGAGGGCTGGTTGGCTGCTTTACCCACCTTAGCACAGGGAGACCAAGACTATTTGTAGCACTAGACAGTCACCCTGGCTGAAATCAGCTTATTCAGTACAGAACACAAATACAGGACTTTCCTGATCTGCGTGGATCAGTTGCACTTAGCAACTAAGCCTCCAGGGAGAATACAAATCCTGTATGTAACATACAAGCTGCTCATCACTATTTTGAACACAGTGAAGCATAGGTAGGTGAACAGAGGCATCCTTGTATTTTCAGAACTCGTTAAGAGAACACAAGTGTGAAATTATCAGAAATAGTCAGGTAACCTCTTCCAATGTTAAGTGTAAGAAGTCCAGAGAGGACTATTCCTTTGCAATGTTGATCAGTTCATTATATTAACCATTCTGTCACTTGAAACCACATTGTAAATATAAGTGACATACCAACAGCCTACACTTATGAAAAACACAGGCATTAAATAGCCACACAGTCCTAGGTATCAAACCTTTCATCCAGTGTGTTGTACTATGAGCGTCACTTAGGTTTCCCATTTACTACATTCTTGTCATCTATACATTGAATGAAGATCATAGAACAACATCAACAACTTGTATTTATATAGCACCTTTAACATAATAAAATGTCCAAAGGTGCTCCACAGGAGCAATTATCAAACAAAATTTTATACTGAGCCACATAAGGAGAAATTAAGACAGATGATCAAAACTTTTGTCAAAGAGGCAGGTGTTAAGGTGCACCTTAAAGGAGAGAGAGGTAGAGGGCCGAAGAGGTTTTGGGAGGGAACTCCAGCGCTTTGGGCCTAAGCAGCTGAAGGCACGGCTGCCAATGGGGGAGCGAATAAAAGCAGGAATGTGCAAAAGGCCAGAATTGGAGGAGCGTAGCAATTTCAAAGGATTGTAGGGCTAGAGTAGGTTACAGAGATAGGGAGGAGCGAGGCCATGGAGGGATTTGAAGGCAAGGATGAGAATTTTAAAATTGACGCGTTGTCAGATCGGGAGTCAATGTAGGTCAGCAAGCACAGAGGTGATGGGTGAATGGGACTTGGTGCGAGTTAGGACACAGGCAGCCGAGTTTTGGAGGAGCTCAGGTTTATGGAGGGTGGAAGATGGGAGGTCGGTCAGGAGATCATTGGAATGGTCAAGTCTAGAAGTAACAAAAGCATGGATGATAGTTTCAGCAGCAGATAAGTTGAGGCAGGTGTGATGCTATGGAGGTGGAAGTAGGCGGTCTTGGTGATGGAGCAGATATGTATGTGGTGGGAAGCTCATCTTGTGGTCAAATACAACACCAGGGTTGTGAACGATCTGGTTCAGCCTCAGACAGTTGCCAGGGAGAGGGATGGAGTCAATGGCTAGGGAATGGAGTTTGTGGCGGGGACCGAAGACAATGGCCGGAATTTTCTGGCGTCCATGCGGGTGGGATTGGAGGCGGGTCAGGAGGGAAATTTGAAATAACTTGGAGCGTGTCGGGAACCTGCTGTCATCCGACCCCCACCCGCCTTTCCCTCGGGTGCGTTTGCTAGCGCGGCAGCGGCCCGAACATCAGAGGCGGCCGAGCTAATTTAGATGATTATTAGGTAATTGTCAGTCCCTTAAGCATCTTTTTAACCCTACCTTTCAAATTTCCCTGGATGATCACAGGAATCACGCAGCTCGGGAACCACATCTATGGACCTGAGGCGAAAGTTCAGTGGCCATTGATCCAGCTCATTAGTGCACAGCATGGAAAACACAATAAATACTCCCACCTAACACCTGGTTACTTTCCGAGGGCAGATGCTGTTGCTGAGTGCATTGTCAGCACAGATTTAGCTTTCTAGAGGTTACAAGAGTTTTCAGCAAAGTTGGGACCACTGTCACCTCATTGGTAGAATCTATCACACCATTGACAGATTGCTTCTGTCAGCTCTACTTGACCTGCCATCTACCATGGGTGCCGTTTACACTGTCTGACCTTGGTCCTCACAATCGGACCACGATGAGCCCCAACACCAGCAGCACCAGCAGCACCAACAGCAACACCACAAACCTTCTCCTCATCAGCCTGATGCTGCACAGGACAGAGGGCATCAGCGCAAGGCTACATCGCGCCGGAGGCCATATCCCCAACACAGGGTCTACAGGTAGAGGATGAGATTCCTCAACATGACGGAGCAGCTGTGCCAAAGGAGGCTCAGGCTATCACGCCAGGTCGTTACTGACATTTGCAGATTGCTGAAGCAAGACCTGCAGCCCAGAGGAGCGGGTGGCTACGCCTTACCAGTGGCTGTCAAAGTCACCAGCACCCTCAACTTTGCCTCAAGTTCTTTCCAGGGATCGGCCGCAAACATTTGCGGCATCTCACAGTCGGCCACCCACAGATGCATCACACAAG
The DNA here is from genome assembly GCF_052327205.1 of Somniosus microcephalus. NCBI lineage: Eukaryota > Metazoa > Chordata > Chondrichthyes > Squaliformes > Somniosidae > Somniosus > Somniosus microcephalus. Next base: position 137,842,750 of record NC_140998.1, read on the forward strand.
TCACTGATGCCCTGTTTGACAAGTCAGCCAATTATATCAACTTTGCCACTGATGAAGCCAGTGTTACTGAGTGGGCGCTTGGCTTTGCCACTCTGGCTGGCTTCCCATGGGTGCAGGGCGCCATCGACTACACACATGTAGCCATCAGGGCACCCCAGCATCACCCAGGAGTCTTTGGTCTTTGTCAACTGCAAGGGCTTCCACTCCCTCAATGTGCAGCTCGTTTCCAGCGATAGGAAAATCATCACGCATTTGTGTGTGTCAAAATCCCTGGCAGCTGCCATGGCTCTTTCATCCTTCGCCAGTCCACCCTCCCTCAACTCTATGCTCCTCCAAACAGACTTTCCGGATGGCTGCTTGGAGACAAAGGCTATCCACTGAAGACGTGGCTCATGACACCCTTGAGGAGGCCAAGTACTGAGGCCGAGGTGAGATATAATGAAAGCCACATGTCCACCAGATGTGTTAGAAAGCAGACAATAGGCATGCTGAAAATGCACTTCAGCATCTGGAGGAGCCCTTCAGTAGGCACCAGCCAGGGTCTCCAGAATCATCGTGGTCTGCTGCGCCCTGCACTACATAGCACAGCAGCGAGGATTAGCGCTGCATGAGGAGCAAGGCACTGAGCACACAGCCTCTTCAGAGGAGGTGGAGGAGGAGCATCAGCTGGAAGACAGGGAGGAGGAGGAGCAGGAGGAACCTGCAGTCAGATCCCACCAACATCTGAGCACATTACTGCCCGGGAGGTCAGAGATGGCCTCACCATGGCGAGATTTACTTAACTTCAGGATGTAGGTGAGTGTGGCACTGCCATATGCGGTACCAGGCTCCCAACACCCCACAGCAACACCATAAAGCATCCCTACAATGACTAGGCTATCCCTTTCAAACTTACCACCATTGCTGGAGGTAACGTTATGTCTTACCATTCACTTCAACTCACTAAGCCACTTCCAAATTTGTAGACGGAATTGGCCTTTACCGGAAAGTGGTGAAAATAAGAATTTTTATCTGTGCTTCTACGAGGTGCTACCCCTATGGTTTCAGCAAAAGTAGAGGCAGCCTGCTTACTTCCCTGCTATGACTGCATAGGCACTTTTGGCAGACATCCTCTGAGTCTTGGAGCCTCTGATTGCCCCGCCAAAGTCTGCTCCTCCTGTGACTGTGCAGGGGCAGACTCAGCCATTGCGATCCCAGGAGGCATGTGGGGCTCTGACTGAGGGGGAGGCAACGGGGGAGAAGTGGGAGCACTTTGAGAGGAGTCCCCACTTCCATGTCCCCTCTCACCGTCATCCCTCTCATGGGCCACCCGCACTTCCCTGCTAGCAAGGAGGTGGAGAGCACCTTGCTGCACAGTAGTAGGGCCATGAGGACCCAAGTCTATGTTTACATCCCTCCTAGAGAAGAGGTCTATGAGCGTCTGCCATCTATTCTCCATGAATAGCCATCTATTCTCCACAGATTCCATGTGCTCCTATGAGTGGCACTTTAGCTGCTCCATGCAGGTGGCCATCCTTTCCATGGAAGAGCATACAATCACCATCACCTGTGACTCGGTGGTGCTCATGTTGGAGATGGACTCCTCCATTCCCTGCACATTTGCAGACATCACAAAGCCTGTCAAAGTGTGGTAAACCACTGTATTGTATATTGCCACCTCTGGGTGGCGCTGTGTATGGAGGCATGCCTCAGCTGACTCCACCCACCACTGTGTGGGTTTCGTTCAGACTTGTTCAGTCACTCACGAAGAAGCATGGTCTCTTCTTAGCTAATAAAAGCCTTATTCATCTCTTCTTTCGACTCATCATCTCTTCTTCGACTCATCACCTTTTATGAAGTAATTGATAAGCGTATCAATTTTATTAGCTAAGAAGAGACCATGCTTCTTCGTGAGTGACTGAACAAGTCTGAACGAAACCCTCAAGATGTGGGTGCATCAGCCAAGTTTGAACACTGGCTGAGCTGCTTTGAATCCTTCCTCGCAATCTCACAGGTTACAGAGGAGGATCACAAACTGAAAATTTTGACCGCCCAGGTGAGCCATCAAGTATATATGCTAATCCGGGACTCTAATACGTACGTGGCGGCCCTCGAGCTACTAAAAGGGCAATATACGCGCCCAGTGAACACAATTTACGCCCGACACCTCTTGGGATCCCGCAGGCAGCAACCGGGAGAATCGGTAGGGGCATTTGCACGGGCGCTACTGGCACTCTGCAGAGACTGCGATTGTAAAGCGGTAATGGCTGTGGAGCACGCGCAGGGACTCGCCTGTGATGCCTTCGTCAGGGGCCTCCAGTCAGACCACACCCGGCAGAGACTGCTAGAAAGCAAGGAACCCGACCTGAAGACGGCCATTGCCCTTGCGCTCTCGTTAGAGGAGGCCCACCGAAACCTCGAGGCATACCCCCGTAACGGCGCCGAGACATGGCAATCGAAACCGTGGGACACGGGACCGCCGCCCCCGGCACCAACCGCTGCAGCGACCCAACCGAGACAGCAGCCTCCGGTAAGAACTGCTTCGATGCCCAGTAACCAGGCCCAAAAATGCTATTTCTGTGGCCAGTTAAAACATCCCAGAGCGCACTGCCCAGCTAAGACAGCTACCTGCTCGGGCTGCGGGAAGAAAGGCCATTACGCTAACGCCTGCAAGGGGAAGCCAGCCAGCAGCGCAGCGTGCGGGCCGTGGGAGCAGCCATCTTATCCGCCATTTTGTGTACCCCCGGCCGCATGGCATCCGCCGCCATCATATCCAACGCACTCAACCGCCATTTCGTCACCGGAACCGACCACCGTCTCGGCGGATGACTATAGTGACTCACTAAGCCACATACTGGCCTCCGTGACGCTGGATCAAGGCCACCCTCACCATCTATCCAGCTCCATGATGGATATCGCGGTAAACGGCCGCGCTACCAGTTGCCTGATCGACAGCGGGAGCACAGAGAGTTTCGTCCACCCCGACACGGTACGTAGCCACTCCCTCACGATTCTGCCAACGCACCATCGCATTTCTATGGCGTCCAAGTCCCAGTCAATGGACATCAGCGGCTACTGTGTGGTGACCCTGTCAGTAGGGGGCACTGAATATCAAAAATTTAAACTGCTAGTCCTGCCCCGTCTTTGCGCTGCCGTCCTGCTAGGGTTGGATTTTCAGTGCCACCTTAAGAGTGTCACACTAGCATACGGTGGACCCCTCCCCCCACTCACAGTCTGCAACCAACAACTTTTAAATCGCCCGCTGCAAACCACCTGCAGCCTTTCCACATTAAAAGTCCCCCCCCCTCCCCTGTTCGCTAACCTCACCCGCGACTGTAAACCCATCGCTACCAAAAGCAGGCGGTACAGTGCCGGGGACAGAGCTTTTATCAGCTCTGAGGTGGAGCGGCTCTTGAAGGAGGGCATTATCGAAGGTAGCACTAGCCCCTGGCGAGCCCAGGTTGTAGTCGTTAAAACCACTGCAAAACGCCGCATGGTAATCGACTACAGCCAAACCATAAACCGGTACACCCAGCTGGACGCGTACCCCCTCCCTCGCATATCTGATATGGTCAATCAGATTGCGCAATACAAAGTATTCTCCACCATCGACCTTAAGTCAGCGTACCACCAGCTGCCCATCCACCATGAGGACCGCCAGTATACTGCCTTCGAGGCAAACGGCCGCCTCTACCACTTCCTTAGGGTCCCCTTCGGCGTCACCAACGGGGTTTCGGTCTTCCAAAGGGAGATGGACCGAATGGTTGACCAGAACGCGCTGCGGGCAACCTTCCCCTATTTGGATAACGTCACCATCTGCGGCCACGACCAGCAGGACCACGACGTTAATCTAGCAAATTTCCTCCGTACGGCCCAACGGCTGAACCTAACGTACAATAAGGAAAAATGTATGTTTCACACCAAGCGCCTGGCCATCCTCGGCTGCGTGGTGGAGAACGGAGTCATCGGGCCCGACCCCGACAGAATGCGCCCCCTAATGGAGCTACCCCTTCCCCACTGCCAAAAAGCACTGAAGAGATGCCTGGGGTTTTTCTCCTACTACGCCCAGTGGGTGCCCCTCTATGCAGACAAAGCCAGGCCCCTCATCAAAGCCACCTCCTTCCCCCTGACACCAGAGGCGTGTGCAGCCTTCACTCTTATCAAGAACGATATCGCGAAGGCCGCAATGCACGCGGTGGATGAGTCCATCCCCTTCCAAGTGGAGAGCGATGCCTCCGACTTCGCCCTAGCCGCGACCCTTAACCAGGCGGGCAGACCCGTGGCCTTTTTCTCAAGGACCCTCCAGGGCCCCGAGACGAGACACTCCTCCGTCGAAAAGGAGGCCCAGGCTATTGTAGAAGCGGTGCGTCACTGGAGGCATTACCTGGCCGGGAAACGATTTACCCTGCTCACTGACCAGCGTTCAGTAGCTTTTATGTTTAATAATAAGCAGAGGGGTAAAATCAAGAACGACAAGATCTTGAGGTGGAGAATCGAACTCTCCACCTACAATTATGATATCTTGTATCGGCCAGGGAAACTCAATGAGCCCCCAGATGCCCTATCACGTGGTACATGCGCCAACGCGCAGAGTGATAGGCTGCAGTCCCTCCACAATGACCTCTGCCACCCGGGGGTCACCAGGTTTTTCCATTTTATCAAATCCCGTAACCTGCCCTACTCCATCGAGGAGGTCAGGACCATGACCAAGAGCTGCCAAATCTGCGCCGAGTGCAAACCGCACTTCTATAGGCCGGACAGAGCAAGCCTGATCAAGGCCACCCGCCCCTTCGAACGCCTGAGCGTCGATTTTAAAGGGCCCCTCCCCTCCGCTGACCGCAATGTGTACTTCCTCAACATAGTTGATGAGTACTCCCGTTTCCCCTTTGCCATCCCTTGCCCAGACATGACCAGTACCACGGTCATCAAGTGTCTGAATGACATCTTCGCTCTGTTCGGGTTCCCCAGCTATATACATAGCGACAGGGGCTCATCGTTCATGAGCGATGAACTTCGGCAGTACCTGCTAACAAGAGGTATCGCCACGAGCAGGACCACCAGTTACAACCCCCGGGGGAACGGCCAGGTGGAAAGGGAGAACGCGACGGTTTGGAAGGCAGTCCTCTTAGCACTAAAATCTAAGGGCCTTCCGACCTCCCGCTGGCAGGAGGTCCTCCCTGCAGCGCTTCACTCCATTCGGTCACTGCTTTGTACTGCCACTAATGCGACCCCTCATGAGAAAATGTTCGTTTTCCCCCGGAAGTCTACATCGGGAACCTCGCTACCGGCATGGTTGACTTCTCCTGGGCCCGTCCTACTGCGGAGGCACGTGAGGACGCATAAAACGGACCCCCTGGTCGAGCGGGTGCACCTCCTACACGCCAACCCCCAGTATGCCTGGGTGACATACCCAGACGGGCGGGAGGACACGGTCTCCATACGAGATCTCGCACCCTCGGGTACCCCTGAATTACCACCGTTATCCCCCTTACCACCGTTATCCCCCTTACCACTGTTATCCCCCACCACCCCTCCCAACCCAACCCCTGCAGACGGCATGCCAAAGCCCCAGGAATCTTCGCCAACCACCCAGACACCAGACCCGACGTCGGATGCTGCAACACCACCGCCGCCACCACGACGATCAGGACGTCAGACAAGGCCTCCTGATAGACTTAACTTGTAGTACCCTTCACCCCGCCGGACTTCACATTAAACAAGGGGTGAATGTGGTAAACCACTGTATTGTATATTGCCACCTCTGGGTGGCGCTGTGTATGGAGGCATGCCTCAGCTGACTCCACCCACCACTGTGTGGGTTTCGTTCAGACTTGTTCAGTCACTCACGAAGAAGCATGGTCTCTTCTTAGCTAATAAAAGCCTTATTCATCTCTTCTTTCGACTCATCATCTCTTCTTCGACTCATCACCTTTTATGAAGTAATTGATAAGCGTATCACAAAGCCTCCTGCACTTCTTGCTGCACCTCCAGGACTGCCCTCTTTCTGGATAGCCTTCAATGCTCAGTGTCTGCATGCAGCGGAGCAGTGCTGGGAGCATCCTGCGCCCCCCGATGAGAAATCTCCACTGCTGTCCCTGTCTCTACCATCTCCTCTTGCTCACTTGTGACTTGTGAGACACCAGGTGACAACACTACTCTATCTTGTGTGGGACCCACCAAGGTGTGTGTATCTGTACTGGTGCTAGGTATGCTTATATCTGGTAATGGTGATCCTCTGGGGAGTCTTCTTCCTCTTCCTCCTGGACAGTGGTGGGGGGCTCTTGATGGACCTGTGGGAGAGTAAAGAGATGAGTTAGAAATGTCATATCAAGAATGGGTAATAATACCATTATGCACATGATGAACATTAACTGACTGCTGACATCAGTCCCCATATGAGTGACTGTTGTATGCCATGTGATTGTATAAGATGTAATTCTGTCACCATGTTGCTGAGATGTCCCCCTCTCTCCATCTCCCACCTCCAGCTGCTCTGCGACTCCTGAGACTTCCAGGGTGACCTCCTCTGCTGCAGTTAAGGTGGCCAATGATGGAGGGCCACCTCCGGTTCTCTCCCTCTTATTGTGGGCTCGCTTCTCCTGCAAGGAGGCAAAGAAGAGAAGTTTGAGTGAGAGTGATGGAATGAGTGTAAGGAATGGATGGGCTACATGTGAGGAATGATGTGCAGGAGTAGGCTTGAGAAGGCAGAGTGATGGGGATGTGTTGACAGGTACTTCAGGATGTAGGTGAGTGTGGCATTGCACTCACCTTTCCTGGCTTCATGAGATCATTGAAGTGTTTCCTGCACATCTCCGCCTCAATACCCTCTTGTGGTGAAGCATTCCATGTTCTAACATGCTCTGCAAAAAATTCTTCCAATTTCCCCCTTTGTTCTTTATATTAGCAACATGATTTTTTTCTGACTGTATGTAAACTAAGCTGGTCTACCTCTACCCCAACCTAAATAATACATGGAGGTGGAGTTGATACTATACCACATGCAGTGTGTATTATATAGGCGCTCAGTAAACTCACATTAGAAATGGAAGATCCCTATTAAGGTATACATAGACATCCGCATCAAGTATTATATATAATATGAACCGTGAAGCCTTATATAACAGCTTACATCATGGATCACAAGGATTATGGATTATGTTGATCCTAATTAAGGATGATCGGCTCCATTTAATACCTATGCAAAGAAATCATGGTGCACACCACTAATACAATGTAATGTGAGGCGTACAAGCTGGCAGTAGGTTCAGAATCTCCACTCAGATATGCTGTCTGATGGGTGAAGTTTGAAATCAGATTCCATATGAACTACATTCATCTGTACCATTTAAAGAGACTGCATTATTAGCAACTGCTGATTTAACAGACAGAAACTCCAGTATATAATCAGTGACCAGTTCAAAGTACAGTAAGATAGTATATAAATTTATATAATAAATATAAATTCATTGTAAGTTTTAACATAAAGACATGCTCGTCAACGGGTGTGATCTTCACAGAAAAGCACACTAGGATATAACACGCTTGTTATACATCTCGAACCACTGTCGGACTATTTTTTAAAATCTCAGATCAAATCACATTATTGTTAACAAGATCTGATGCCAAACATTGTGCATTTGGCACAGTATGGTGTGTACCATTGCCCGCCCACCAGCCCCCCCCCCCACCCCCCCACAACTCACACCGCCAAAACAGGTTCAAACATTCATTTCATTGTTATTTGTGGGACATTGCTGTGTGCAAGATTGTTGCCGTGGTCCTCTGCCTAACAACAGAGACTACACTTCAGAGCAATTAGTTATACATGAAGCGCATTGAGACGTTTCTGAGAGACCTGATAAGATGTTACCTAACAGTAATTTCTCTTCTCAGCAACCACAGGAGTTTAGTTTTAGTAAATTACAAGACAGATATGGAGACAGAGTAGGGTTCAGCCTACACTAGCTCCTCCATTTAGAAAAACCTACAGGCCCCCGTAACAGCATCTAACCATTTTAAAACGATTCCTTGATTCTTGCCCCCACTATCCGATCCTGAAAATCCATTTCAAACGTTGAGCACAGTGTGAAAAAAATTCCCCCCACATCACGCATAAAAGCGCCGTTTACCAGTTCGCACCTGTGCCCCTTGTTCCACACGAAGAGTTTCAGATTTATCCTTTTTCATATCATTTACTATCTAAATTAAACAGCTTGAGAAACAACAGACCAGTAAAGAACACAACATCAAAAGTAGATCAACAGCAATGGCTAATAAATTATATTGAAGCGATCTCACTACCTAGGTGGCTTTTTAAAAAGTTAACTGTTAACAATGATTAACTTTTGCTTTCTTTTGTTATTTTTTCCCCTGACAGTCTATCAATATAATCAAAATATGTAGATGTGTTACAGCACTTACAGTCTGGCACTCGATGTCACCACTACACTGGGAAACGCTGAAGCAGATCCTATTTACAAAGAGAATTCGAGGGAAATCATTGCTGCAGCAGCATTTCCTCTTGTTTACCTCCTTGTAAATCACTGTTGGACTCCTGAAAATTAGACGTGGAAATCTGAACGGTGTCCCACTTTCCAGAAGCTTAGTTCTAAAGTCGACACATGAGACGAGAAAGTACATGACGCGATGTTAGCAAAGCAACACAGGACACCTTCATATGAAGCCACCTCATCCGATATTTTAACAGAGACTGTGAGCCCATTTATTTTTAATTTATTTTCAAAAGATATGGTTTAGCACCTCCGTTAAAATAGCAGGAAAACGAATTTCATATGGATGAACTAAGCGTTTGTGTACGGATGGGAGTGTCATTTCAAGGCCACTGCATGGAATCATCTAAAATAAAAGAAAGACTTGCATTTATATAGCGCCTTTCACTACCGGATGTCTCAAAGCACTTTACAGCCAATGAAGTACTTTTTGAAGTGGAGTCACTATTGTAATGTGGGAAATGCGGCAGCCAATTTGCGCACAGCAAGGTCCCACAAACTGCAATGTGATAATGATCAAATAATCTGTTTTTGTTATGTTGGTTGAGGGATAAATATTGGTCAGGGGATGACTCCCCTGCTCTTCTTCGAAATAGTGTCATGGGATCTTTTACGTCCACCTGAAAGAGCAGATGGGGCCTCGGTTTAACGTTTCATCCGAAAGAGGGCACCTCCTACAGTGCAGCACTCCCTCAGCACTGCACTGGAGTGTCAGCCTAGCTTTATGTGCCCAAGTCCCTGGAGTGGGACTTGAACCCACAACCTTCTGACTCTGAGGCGAGGGTGCTACCCACTGAGCCACAGCTGACACTGGCACTGACAAAATATATTCATAATAAAATACCAATATGAAATATCTTGCAGGGCAAGTTTTCTCGATGCTGGATTGTAGTTAATTAAATTAAACTTCACATCCAAAACCTGTTACTTTAACTACAGAAATCAATCCGAAAATGGAATACAATTGTTATTTAGTACAGGCAGGTTTTAGGAAGTACAAAAAGTGCAGCAGACCACAAGGGATCAGCAAGAAATCATAAATAGAAAGCTTGACATTTGCATTGTTTCTCAGCTTGCTAAAGACAAAACAAATGGTCAAACGTAGAGTTTGCCACAAGACAGTTGGTGAGTTGAATTGTTTGAGATCAATGCCTACTTAAAACTATAGGCAGGCAAACGCACCAGCGAGTCACACAACCAGGGAGATGCCACGATTTATCATTGGCTGGTGCCGATCTAGCTCGTCGATTGGGAGGGAGGGTGCCTCGTTGGCTTTGACTTCTCTACGATGAGGAGGAGGCGGGGGGGGGGGGGGGTAAAGTTGACCGGGGACCCCACTCCTGATCATTACCTAACTACCGTCCGTGGAGATGGCATGTGTGGGGCACCGATTGAGGGCAGAGCTAGGCTGGACTGAGAGGGCACATCGCCCAGTGACAACTCTGTGTCCAATTTCGCTCACACGTGAGCAATAGCCACCTGGGCAACATACTGTAGAGCCATTCCCCCAGCACATGTCACCACCAACACCAGCAGGAGAGCAGCAAGGGGAGGATGGCGAGCTGAAACATGAGAACGTCTGAGGATGGACACTCCAAAAAGCTTGTCTTGGGTAACAGAATAGTCACATAAAAACTGTTGATTTTAAAAAGTGACTGGTCTGGATGTGAGATTTATTAGTAAAATGGGCCAATGATTCTATTGAAATACAGACAATCCTAGCTGACGTGTAGGCATGTGAAGAGTGCGGGCTCTCTGAATTAGTGCTCTTTAGCTGTAATGGTGAGATTAGATGTATTCGCCTTGGCTGCGCTGCCTCTTTAACCTACCGGCCCCGCACTCTTCGTTTGATGTGTGATTTTGCCAGACGCTTTATCGCTTTAATTAGACACCGCATCAGGTTGGATTACGTGTGGATTGCTCCAGCTCTTCCGGGTCAGCAATACAGACCCAGGCATCTCCAAAAAAAAAACCTCAGCAGAGCACGGCAGATCCGAGCCTGTGGTGGATCAGTTGGACAATTCTAGCAAACAGCGCAAACCAAACGGCGCGCACTCACACACACACACCCGGGAGCCCATCAGACGGCTTGTTTGTTTGCAGTTCCCAGCATCATGAAACAGATCGGCGGCAGCAGCTAAGAGATGGAAGATAAAAACCCATCTGGCATCAAGCACATCTCCAACCCTGGGCGACCGGGAGATGTTGGTAGACCAGGAGGAGGTGGAGGGACTCTCAATGTATCCAAGTGCGATCTGAGTGTGATCAGGGGCGATCACGGCCAGTCCGACTCGCAGGATACCATCCAGAGAGCGCTGGACTTCAAGAGCCAGGGGAACCAGTGCTACAAGGAGAAGAAATTCCGAGAAGCCATCGGCAAGTACCACCGGGCTTTGCTGGAGATGAAGGGTTTCTTGGCGGTGACCGATCCCGAGTCATCGTCCTCTGCCGTTCAAGTGCACCCTCCCTCAGGGAGAGCGCCAGTAAGACTGACCGAGGAAGAGAGGAGGGTGGTGGAGAGCAGCGAGATCGAGTGTTACAACAGCCTGGCAGGTGAGTCTCTCAAGGCTTTTCTGTGTTCAAAGCCGGGAGATGATGGTTCGTGTCACAGGTTATTGCCTTGTTTTGACCAGAGAGTTCACCTTTTTTTAAGGAGGGGTGGGGGTGGGTTACCTCCATTCATTGCCCTTTCAGCAGGATTATTTTGATCTGCCCGTGTGTTCCAGGCAGCAGAAAGGGTCCACTGGAAGCAATGAACAGGGAAATAACATAATTGAAGGTAGTTTGAGGGATACAAACCCGGAGATTGAAGCTGAAGTGCTTTACACATCCTGTAAAGCCCAAGATTGTGCAAATCTCTATACTCCCTGCTACCTTCTCCTTTTCCTTTGACAATCCATACTGTACTGGGTGTTGATATTTGCCAATATGATTTGCTGGGACATCATGTTGTGGAGAGGGTGCCATCACTAAGTGTAGATTACAGCCAGTGTTGTGAGACTGAGTGCACGTTTAGAGAACATGATGCCAGTAAAAGTGATTCACAAGGATATTATTCAGTGAAATGCCAGACTATTCCTTACCCCGTGTATGTGAGGATCAAATCCTGATAAATACATTCATGTCCTTGGACACAGGAGTTCTGTATGTTGATAAGCAATAGAATATTACAGTTTTATGTTGGATCAAGTACAAGATTGAGTTTAGTCGCGCTTGGCTCAATATTAAAGTTATACCATTTCAGTAAAGATCATGTTTTTGAACGGTGCTGCTGGTTACATCTGGTATTAGTACCGGCCGGTGATTTGGCACAATCTCCAAAGTGGTAGGCAAAGCAATTCACAGCACCCACGAATAATGCATGATAGACTACCCAAGCACGAAGCATAAAACAAGGGATGTCACAATCTCTGTCAGTGCTGCACTAGGCTGAAAGCAGCTCCATACGTGTGCCCACCCACCCGCCCATATTGTCGCTGCATGTCCAGTAGGTCCAGGCAAGGTCTGCTGCAGTATTGATATAGGATTCGTACCAGGCTTTCATTCTGAGCCATTGTTATTCACTGGGTACAATCTGTATGTTCTGTGTTATGAATATTTCAAAAGAATATATTAGCAAAAGGCCTAATGGTCTTTGGAGAAAGTAGAACACTCCAAAGCATAAACTGGATCAAAATGCTGGTAGCTTTTAGAGTTAAACGGTTCGGATTTTGTGCTTCTAAATCAATAGCAGAATATAAATTAGGCAGTTAGTGCTTGCATGCAAACTCAAATGATGTCAAGCAGAGATCACGCATTAATCAGTGTGACCGTTTGCATGCAAAATAAATAAATTGACACATGGTGCAAAGAAGCTTCACCATGATCACAAGCAAATCTGAAATACCATTGGGAAGATATGGCTCAATTTACTACAGCAGTGATAACAGCTATACACTAGACTGTCAAGGAAGTTAAAGCTAGTTTTTAGCTGCCAGCCAGAGTTTGATCTAGCTAGCTGTCCAAAAGATGGTTGACCTGTTAATTAGGTACTACAAGAAGGCGCCAAGCCAGCCTGTGGGTACAAGTACAAAAGCAAAATACTGCGGATGCTGAAAATCTGAAATAAAAACAAAATGCTGGAAATTCTCAGCAGGTCAGGCAGCATCTGTGGAGAGAGAAACAGAGTTAACGTTTCAGGTCGCAAGGGTCATCGATCTGAATCGTTAACTCTGTTTCTCTCTCCACAGATGCTGCCTGACCTGCTGAGAATTTCCAGCATTTTCTGTTTTTATTTGTGGGTACAAGTGATTTTTTTTTTTTTAAGTTGCTGCAGTACAGATGTGGACCAATAGATGTCACTAGTACACATTTGATGCAAGGTTTAGGCCATTCTCCACCAATGTACAAGCTGAAGACAAGCCTTGTTGATGTCCAACATTATGCAAAATGTGCAGCTGTTTATCTGGTTACTGTAAAAAGTTGAAGCAAGACAAAATTTTGCCAAGTCTGCAAACAGAGGGGTGCATGAAGGCCCGTTTGGTGAAATGGTAATGCCACCAACTCACATCTATCTGCTACAAACGTTTTAAAGTTGAAGTGACGCTAAATTGTAATGATCGCACAACGCAGCAACAGTCTGTCCCAGCACTGATCGCGAAGGGAAGTTAACCTGCTGGAGAATTCCAAAATCAGTCTGCATTTCTATACGCAATAAAAAACGACCACATGAATCTGTATCCAGAGATTAGATGGTGAGAATGAAGAGCTCAATTGACCCTGGACCATTGTAGAACGCACAAGTGTATGGCTTCACTCTGCCTCCGAATATTGTTCAGGACTTAAAAGTGCAGGTGTGAAGTCAGAAAAAATCATAGCCTGCAGTGGAAAATATAATTTTTAAATATTAAACGGAAATCTAACAGTAATAATAGAACATCAGTGGAATTTATATAACACTAGAGGATCTTCCAGTGTGCTACATACTGTAGTCCGGAGCATGGTTGCAATGTTTAGCTGACTGATGTACTGTCTGTAAATGGTGTGAAGAGAGAAATACAGGCAATGTAAGAAACTTGTAAATTCTTGAGGTCACTTAGAGGGCAATGGTCGATCTTTGTAAATTTCAGGCTGCAATTCAAAAGAACCCAGCCCTGTGAAGTCAATGGAAATAAAAATCGGGAGAGCCAATATCGCCCCTTTTACACTATCACCAAAAGTTAAAATTACCCCGTGCAGGTGAAGACCCCAAACTAATTGCGCAGGCCGATAGGTTTGCATGTGCCAATGTGCCAAGTCGACCCCCAATTCTGTTTGCGCAGACCAACATTCCATCCGTTATTTTTAAAGACAGATTATGCTTTACAGTTAACAATGTCACTGCTTTAAAATTCAATCATACAAACTGAGCTGAGCTACTTTGCTTAGCTTGGAAATGGGGTGAATTGAATCACACTATATCAGATCATCATTGCTCCAGTGCTGAAGTCCCCTGTGTAAGGATATCACCTTCAGATCTCTTGCTTCTATTTCAGTTGGCCATAGTTACGTTTTCAACGGTTGTGGCCTGATTTCCATTTTCCCTGATTCCCATCTCATTTCCTTATCTTGTGCTCGGCAAACCCACCTGATTTTCTTCATCATAACTTAATTCACAAATTCTAAGATCAATCGCATTTCATCACTCAATACTCATCACGCCCCCCAACCTTAGACTGTGGCAGAGCCGCGAGCGAATAAGGTGCTCTGTTTAGATTCGCCTGTGTGCATCACCAGGCTTCTGTTGGGTCCTGAATGATAACACCAGAGTGCAGGCTAGGAGTGCCATGGTTTGAAATCGCCACAGGTCACGGACAGGGCGTGTGTGTGTGGTGGGGGGACGGACGGAGAAAATGCAGCAGAGGGTTTTCAAATGCTGTAACAGTGTTGATGTAGCCTGCAAGACTTCACCAGATGGCGCTCTGGTGTCAGAGTGTTCCCCTCCACCACACCATGTTTCAAATCCTCGGCAATACTGCATGCTGGCAGCATAGTATCACTGGAGCAAACGCAATTGCTGCGTTTTATACCCAGAGGGTGGGTATATCGTCAAATCAGTACACTGCATCCTTGCCAATAGGAACTCTTGCCATTTCCCTGAACTATCTCACTGCGAGGAGGGAGGCAGACTGCAAGATAACTCAAATTTAAGGCAGTAAAACGTCCCAAGGCGCTCCACGGGAGCGTTATCAAACAAAATTGGACACCGACCCACCTAGGGAGTTATTTAGAACAGATAACCAAAAGCTTGATCAAAGTGGTAGGTTTTAAGAAGCGTTTTAAAGGAGGAGAGAGAGGTATTGAGGCGGAGAGGTTTAGGGAGGGAATTCCAGAGCTTAGGGCCTTTGCAGCTGAAGGTAGGGCCGCTAATGGTGGAGTGACTAAAATCGGGAATGCGCAAGCGGTCAGAATTGGAGGAGCGCAGATATCTGGGAGGGTTGTAGGACCGGAGGAGCGAGGCCAGGGAGGTGATTTGAAAGCAAGGATGAGAATTTTAAAATTGCTGGACCATAAGCCAATGTAGGTCAGTGAGCACAGCGGGCTGTGTGAATGGCACTTGGTGTGAGTTAGGATATGGGCAGAAAAGTTTTAGATGAGCTTCAGCTTATGCAGGGTGGGAGATGGGAGGTCGGCCAGGGGCCAGAGAGAAAGAACCCTCACTCCCTGAAAGGTGGACAAACTGGTGTCCTAGCACCACACGTGGCAGTGCTACATTCTTCCATCAACCTCGGTGGAAATACATCCATTTCAAAAGGGTGCTTGCTTGTGATTTTGTAAGGCAAGTTGTCTAATTGAGTGTGTATGTGTGGAGTGAGTGAGGGAACGAGCGGGAGAGATTGGATTGCTTTCCAGTTGGCGTGGTGCTGTTGCCATGGTGACTGCCTCGCTGTGACTGGCCATCAGTCAAAGCTGAAACAAAACTCCTGCTTTTTTGTGGGTTTTTATCACTGAAAATTTGGAGGTTTCCGATTAATTCAAGGTTAGCGCAAGATGTAATTCTCAGAGCTGTCAGATCTAGATAGCAGTTTGTGGGAATCTAGCTGCATGAACCTTGAAAGTGAGCATCACTGCTTTAATACCCGACTAAAGTATTGAGATAGTACTGAAGCTTTGCTACTTATCCTAGTCATCGCCATGGAAATTGTGAGCAGCCAATTAGAAAACACCCCGATAAGATACAATAATAAAATATGCACTTGAATCGTTAATAGGGCTTTTTCTTTTTCTTTAGTGAGTTAAACTGCAGTCATATTTATTTAATTATTTGCAAATGCATTACAACTTTGATTAATAGAAACTACAGCATTAAGCAACTGAGCAAGTTTACCTTTATTACAAGGGGGTTGGGGTATAAGAGTAAGGAAGTCTTGCTGTACTTATATAGGGCTTTGGTGAGACCACACCTGGAGTACTGTGTACAGTTTTGGTCTCCTTACCTAAGAAAGGATTTACTTGCCTTAGAGCGGGTGCAACAAAGGTTCACCAGTCTGATTTCTGGGATGAGAGGGCTGCCCTATGAGGAGAGACTGAGTAGAATGGACCTATATTCTCTGGAGTTTAGAAGAATGAGAGGTGATCTCATTGAAACTTATAAAATTCTTAGAGGGCTTGACAGGGTAGATGCGGAGAGGCTGTTTCCCTTGGCTGGGGAGTCTAGAACCAGGGGTCACAGTCTCAGGATAAGCGGTCAGTCATTTAGGACCGAGATGAGAAATTTCTTCACTCAGAGGGTTGTGAATCTTTGGAATTCTCTACCCCAGAGGGCTGTGGAGGCTCAGTCGATGAGTATATTCAAGACTGAGATCGATTGATTTTTGGAGAGTAAGGCAATCAGTAGATATGGGGATAGTTCAGGAAGGTGGAGTTGAGGCAGAAGCTCAGCCATGATCTTATTGAATGGCGGAGCAGGCTCAAGGGCCGAATGGCCTACTGCTGCTCCTATTTGTTATGTTCTTATGAGCACAAAGAAAAGTAGCTTTCCATACAGATGAGACCCCATTCATGGGAAAGAAAGATAGCTTCAAAGGACACTCCTGAGGGTTCAGAGTCAGAACGCTACAGACAAATGTTTTGTGCTGTTTAAACCATGATCAATTATATATTTGTAATCCTACCTACCTCCTCCTTCTTCTGGACCCCTAACCTGAACAGAAAGGAGAGACAGTCTTGGCTGAATGCTTCTCCACAGCTTCCTCCAGCTCAGCCAGTGTTGGTCTTTCACAGTCAGTAGGAGGCCCAATTATCAGGGCGGAGTTAGGTAATTGAGTCAGTATTTAAACATCAACAGCCTGAGTCATCAACCATGGATTTTTCAACTTTATTTTACTTGTGTGTATCCAAGCCAAGTGAAATAAGTAGTTCCAACAGTTAGGCATAGAAATTACTATTGGCAATATCAGTGGACGAATGCTTAACAAGTTGGTATGACTTTCCTTTGTTGTTTTACAGCAGGTGTATTCTATGGAGCAGCCCAAAATATTAAAAGGGACAGATTCTATTAAATAGGTTAATGTCTCCACTAAAATAGAATACAGAGGAATGTCACACAAGTGTGTTTAGCGTTCACCTGCTGTTATTAGCAAGAATCATTTCTAAACTTTAATGTCTGCTTGATGGGTTCCCCTGATGGCCAAATTCACTGTGCTAGAATAATGGTCTAGAAAGAAAGAAAGACTTGCATTTATATCTCACTTTTCATGATCTCAGGAAGTCCCAAAGCACTTTACAACCAATTTTTGAAGTGTAGTCACTGTTGTAATGTAGGAAACATGGCAGCCAATTTGCACACAGCAAAGTCCTACAAACAGCAATGAGATAATGGCCGGAACTTTCCTTACCTTGGTGGGTCCGGTGCGGCCAGTGTCCATGGAGGGTCCCGACACAGCTGCTGGCTCCATCCCGCTGTAGAAAATTAACTTATCTTAATGGGGCCTATTAAACCCATCCAGCACGTTACCCAGCCCAATGAGATGGAGCAGGTCTGGTGATGTCATTCATGACGCGTTTTAAGCTGAGATCCTTAAAGGGACCATGGCCACATTAAATTTTAGGTTTCATCTAATATAGCGGGTGTTGAATCTTTACTGTACAATAATATAATAAAAGTTACATATGAGTGACAAAGAAGTGTTTAAATAATATTATCATTAAGTAATATGACTCCATCTACAAATACGGTCAAGAACATAATTTAAAAAGTACATTAATTTGGAAGTTATTGGTGCTTTAGTCACAAATCTATATACTTTTGTATCAGTAACTGTTACAAATAAAAGATGTGTGTGTATAGGTAACACATAAAATTAAACAGATTTTAAATGTAATTGTAAAGGGGTGGATTTACAATCTTATGCAAGTTCAGCGGAAGAGCTGTGGAATCCCTAACAAACAGTGTAAGTGGTGCTTACAATGTGTTTCTGGCATTTCTCCAGCTCTTCCATTGAAGTTAACAATGGACAAGTGAGAGAACCTCTGCAGAAATTCACCCTAAAGTCTCAAACTGAAAAATTAAATATCATATTCAGGGGACTGAAAGCAGTGGAATGAGTGATGAGAATGAAATTGTTACAGTTGATGACTTGATTTAATGTGTAACTGGACAATCAAAGTATACTGTGAGAAAAATCTGACCAGAAGCAACACAAACATTTATTTAAACGGTATATGTAATTTTTTACAGTGCAGATCAATCCACTGCAACTACTGTTGAGTTGGAAGGCAACAGCTGAGAATGGCCAGTGAAAAATGTATTTCACTCACCATCCAGGGTAGCACTTACATCCTTTTGGGAATTTCTGAATTAACATTTACCAGTAGCTTTTCAAGTAGAACAGAATCTCCATCATTTTGTTAGCTGATGTAATCAACATGTTTTTATTTTGGTTTGTTTTCCACGCTGTCAAGTAATCAGCTGGAGCAATGGCCACGGAACTCCCACTTCAGGTTGACAGACGTGGTTCCCGAGATGTGTGAATCCCATGGCCATGTGGGGAAATTTAAAAAGTAGGGGGAAAAGGGCTCTTAAGTGCCTGTAAAGTACCTCATAATGATTTCAATTGAGTCACCCGCCGCTGCAGGTCGGGTCAGCTCCACGATGACAGATGTGCCTGTGGGAAAGGCGCATGGGAGCGAGTTGTCAACGGGTTCCTGACCCGCTGTCAAAAAAAATAACTTCCCCACCCGACCCGCCACCGATCGCGCCCGCTACCACCATGTAAAATTCAGCCCAATGTTTTAGTGATGTTGGTTGAGGGATAAATATTGCCAGAACGCAGGTGTAACAATCCATGCAGAGGTGGACAGTGTGGATTGTGCTGGTCACTAACCTCTGGAGTGGAATGGGTACACAGAGAAAAAGAGAGAGAGAGAGAGAAAGAGAAAGGGAGAGAAAGAGTGAGAGGTACCAAGCCATGCATTCCTTCCCTCCTCTTTCTTTTGACCATATCCTTGATTGCAAGCAATGAAACGACTGAATATCACCAAAGAATAGAAATAGCATATTTCTTATAACATATTTGAATAACAGAGTTGCAATCAGTGCAAAATAGTTGCAACAGCAACAGCAGTAACAGTTTAGCATTGGCGATTAAACCCACAGCACCTGCCATGGGGAAGATCTCAGCCAACACTTCAGTCTATTTAAAATGCTGCAATCCAGTCAATGAAGAGGTAAGTGTTTGTGGGTATAGTTTCCAGCCTCAAGTTACTTTCTGCTATTCACTCTTTAATAGCAGCTGCAGGGCTTTTTGTTGGGTTGTAGACCGTTCCTTGTATTATTAGTTTCAATACTGAATTGCCCATCATTTCTTGGCATGCAACCTATTCCACTTAAGTGGGCACCTGTTCCGCGCACGTCTCATTAATTTTGGCGGAAGGCTGATTTTGTAAAGTGGGTAATGTTCCTGTTTAATTGTAAACTATTTGTAGTGCATTGAACCAATGTGGCAATATTGAAAGCCTCCATTGTTACCTTTTGAAAATTCCTCGATTCATAATTCTTCTAAAGATATCTGTTTAAACATACTAAACGCTACAAGTTATTGTCATTTCAACAGCCCCATTTAGAGTGCTGTTATAAATGCAAGTTGTTGCCAGCGCCAACTCTGACTTTAGTGACGGCGCTGTAGTGTAAATGAGCCACCTTAAGGAAGGGGCTCCTGTCGGCCCTCTCCAGAGGCTGCGTTGCTCAGGCAGCAAATGGAAGTGCTGCCCCTAGAGGCAGAAACTACCATTTTCCTGGCTGTTCATGTTTGAGTCTTCACTTCACTCATATGGGTCAGTGATGAGGTTTTTTTGATCATGTGCAATCTGTTGCTGCTGAAGTCCTTATCCATGCCTTTATTACCTCCTGACTTGACTATTCCAATGCACTCCTGGCCGGCCTCCCAAGTTCTACCCTCCATAAACTTGAGGTCATCCAAAATCTGCTGCCCGTTTCCTATTCCGCTCCAAGTCCCGTTCACCCATCACCCCATGCTCGCTGACTTACATTGGTTAAGCACCAATTTTAAGATTCTCATCTTTGTTTTCCAATCCCTCCATAGCCTCGCCCCTCCCTATCTCTGTAATCTCCTCCAGCCCCACAACCCTCCAAGATATCTGTGCTCCTCTAATTCTGGCCCCTTGAGCATCCCCGATTTTAATTGCTCCACCATTGGTGGCCTTCAGCTGCCATGTCCCCAAGCTCTGGAATTCCCTCCCTAAACCGCTCCACCTCTCTACCTCTCTCTCCTCCTTTAAGAAGCTCCTTAAAACCTACCTCTTTCTGCCCTATTATCTCCTTATGTGGCTTGGTGTCAAATTTTGTTTTATAACACTCATGTGAAGTGCCTTGGGATGTTTTACTACGTTAAAGGCGCTATATAAATACAGGTTGTTGTTATTGTTCTAATGCTGTGGAGTGCACTCCGCACTATAAAAGGTGGTCTGCACAGCACCAGGAGCCTAGGGTATTACAGAAAAGCTTCTTCTGTAATATGAAGAGTGCATTGGAGTACATCTCTCTATCCTTCAGATGGTCTAAACTTCTGTACTGCCATAAAGGAAACATCCCTTTCAAACATTTGAGTTTTCCTTTAATTCTCCCCCTCCCCCACCCCTATCAATGAATAATTACTATGGCAAGTTTTTTTTATTGGTACAGGCATTTTGTGAAACTAAGTCATACAGACCAGGAAAGACCCCAGGTTTTGTTCCCTAGTCAGTGTACTGAGTTAGATGATCTCAGCAGATAGACATTTATAGTTGGCCTCAGAATTGGGGAGGGAAATCTTTGCTGGGATACCTGCTCCTGATGGCTATGCACTGATCCTGATGTGAAGGGTGCATGTAGGCATTATAGCTGGGCTCAGCCTTTCCATGGACTAAGACTCACTATCTCAGCTCACACCAGAAGGATGGTCACTTGGGCAAGGTACAGGAGGACTGGCACTGCCTGTATGAAGCTGTACACTGGTTGTAGTGAGTGGGGGGGTGGAGGTGGGGGGGATGAGGCAACAGATATGCATGCGTTCCCACACACTTCATTTATTTTAGGCTATTGACAAGTAAAGGAAAAAATTGCAGTTCATTTGTAGGCCCAGCCATCTAGTTGGAATGAGTGAAAGAAGAAAAAAGAGGGGATAAGGGAGAAGTACAGTAAAAATGGGAAAAAAGAAGACAAGTGGGACAGGCAATGAAATGAGGGCCATAGTGTTTGAAGATGTGCTGTCTTATAAAGCTATTGATGTGGCTCCTGGCCCCTGGAAGTCAGGCTCCGACATCTGATGAAGGTCTTGCTGCTGTGTGAAGGAAACCACAATTCATTGGTGGAGTATTGATTTGTTACCTTAGAAAGTGGCTAAAATTGTAAAGGCAAATGCAGTGTCTCTCAGGCCGGGTGTTGTGGTGTCAGAGATTCCTCCTGTGCTCTCCCTTGCTCCTGTTCATTGTACCCACTCAACCCCTGACACTACACTCACTCTGTCTAGCTCACTCACTACCTGCCTTTTAAGTATAATCCCCCAGGATATTTTAAGCATAATCTTCAAGTATATACTCAAGCAGCTAATGGCACTATGGGAATTAAGTGGAGGTATTTGCGAATTTGTAACTGGATGTCACACTGTGACAAATCACTCGCCCTATTCATTAGTATCTTGGTCGTCAAGAGATTTTGACCTAGAAATTCAGTTGCGTAGCACCCGTTATTTGGGTGCCACGGGTGCCGAATTAGGACCAAAATGGTGTCCGAGCAGCGGGCACACTTCTGGTGCAGGTCGCGGCGGACACTTGGTGAGGGCGGTCAGGCGGCTGTTAGGAGCGTGCGCTGGAAGTATGGCAAGTAGGCAGATCGTGATGTCAATTAGCGTGCAACGCTGATTTGATGCAAGCGCTGACATTTTCATTGTCGCCGCTGGAGCTAACGCCCTGTGTTAACCTCACACAGCTGAACATGCGTTCAGCAGCAGTGTAGGGTGTTTTGGTTTGGGGTTTTTGTCTGGTCAGTCAGTCATGTGCCTGAGCTGCCCCAGCCCCATGTGGTTCAAATTGCTTCCCCCTTTTTAGTTCTGAGCACCGGACATATTTACGAGTAGCGATATAGACAAACGAGACCAGTGGTTCGGTGCAAAGAAAACCAATGTTTATTAAAATAGAGAAATAATTACTATACAGAGAAAATCACTATGGATGCAACACAATTACACTTAGCGGGGGAGGAAAAACGGACACATTGAGGGAAAATGACTAAAATGACACTTTAGCAATTCCCCTTAACTCCCACCCTTTACACCTATCTAGGTTGTCTTGTGATGGGCCAGAAAATTGATGCTCACCAGTCTAGGATGTTGAAACGCCTGCTCCGTGCCCTGTTGCCTGTCGATGTTTTAGGTTTTCACCGCCCCAGAGCAGAGATACCCCAGTAATTCAAATGTAACTGCGGGTGTCCTACTTCCCTGGACGGGCTCTTCGTCGATGATCCTCTCGCTGGGTTGATAATACGGCAGGGCACTGGAGGCGAGGTGAGAGAGAGAGAGAGAGAGAGAGAGATGGCTTCCCGAGGGACTCGTTATACCCTTCCTGGTAGCCCTTATCTCCCGCCAGATCAACTCATTTCTTTTGTCTGACCTGGACGTATTGAAGCTCATACAAAGGGTACTGATCTGGGCCCATCGACCTGAATGGCTGGTTAATCGGTTTTAAACGTCTCATCAGTGTTCCCCTTTGTCCAACTGGTTTCATGATGGGGCCATTCCAGTTTGAATGCCCCGTTGATCGTTTGCAAACAGTGTTGATGTTCTCTAACGAAAGGTCTGAATGCAGCTATTACATATTGAATAGGCCTTGCCTGTTCTTGATTGCCTGTGCAAACAACCTTGATGGGTTTTAATCAGAGGCCCGAATGCCACTGGCTTTGCTTCTCATGCATAAATGCAGAAGGTCTGTCTGCATTCGAATTTTCTGGAAAGTTCCTTCTCACAGTCATCGGAATCTAAGTTTGTGAGTCCAAACTGAAACTTACAGGCCTTGGCCATGAGGCTGACTGCAGCTATCTTGTTGAGCCCTGGATTTTAAACTCAGTCCAACCAGGGTTTCTTTAATAAACCAAAAGTAAACCTTCGGGGGGGGGGGGAATATGAAATTTGCAAATCCTTTCAGTCCCCCCTAGGATACTGAAACTTGCTTGAAGTGTCCAATCAATGTGAACAAATCTCTGACCCCCCACAAACAACCTTCCCCTATATTTATCTATTCACGATCCCCCGACACATACATTCCCCTTACTTAGAGAAAACCGCAGTGCACGGCAGGCATCTATCGATAGCAAATATGATCTGTTACAATAATCCAAGCACGGAGGGGGTCCGACACCCCTGCACTACTTGGGACATCATAAAACTTTATTACAGCACACAATCTTTAATAAAATCAACATCAGGCCAAAACCATATTTATTAAAAATAACGAACGGAAGGAACGAGCTTTATTAAAAAATAACAAACGGATCTGCCATCACTCGGTAGTGATACGACACAAAGCTCACATGGGTGTTTCTTCTTCCACCCGGGCATATCGGTCCTTCCACAACCTTTTCGCTTTAAATTCTACCCCGGGACCCTTTCTCCTACACTGGACACAAAACCAGGTAGAGGACGATCCCTAGCTGATACAATTCGGTCTTATCGACCTCCGAAAAGTCAAATTCATGGAATTTTCAAAACTTCTCTGTTAATAGGGCTTGATACAGTTTGGCAGTCTCTGCGGGGCACCACGTGGGTAAGTGTACCTCGGTGAGGTTTAAAATCACCGAGGCCACCACGTAATGCACCCCTTGGTACAGCACCTGGTCTGTGGGTACTAGCACCAGGCCGTTTCCTGGTCCCTTGGTGGTGGCAGGGCATCCCTCTGCTACTGTCCGTGACGTCGGGGTCATGAGCAGGGGCTGTCGGGGGCGGGTCACTAGTTCAGTGGCATTAACCAAGATTGGGGAGTACGGGATCGCGCATGCATCCAGACGGGACTCCCGGTCCATCCCCCTCCCGTTATTTTGCCACTGGCTGCGGAAAATGATGGAAACGCCTGTGGGGCAGACTTTCTCTGATCCCCACATACAGACGTAGATCCCCTGATCCGGTTCCCACCATTTATCCCAGCACACACTTAACCCTCCCTGGGTCCCTGTAATGGTCCTGTGAGTGTCATTCCCTAACCTTTCCCACTCTACCCTGGGGTTCCCCATGTCTTTGCTTAACTTTCTGAGCCTCCACCACCTATCCAGGGAAATGTTCCCTTTACACATCAAACATATTCGTTTGCCCACAGTGACGCTAATCCTTGGGGTGACGATTCGTATCCTCGGGCACTAGGGGGAGGCCTCCTCCTACGTGAAGCCGGTCTCACTAGAATACTGGGTTGAATTGGATCCCAGCCATCCTGGCCAGCTCCCCTCATGGACATACGAGGTGATTTCATCCGCCTCCCGTAGACCACTTCCATCGTGTGCTGGGGCGCTCTCTTCCCCGAGCATCCGAAGATATGATGGTCCTCAACATCGCCCCTTCTCGCGTGGCTCAGCCCGAACAGGGCGAGCAGGATTATGCCTCTGCACATTTCAAAACACTGAAAAAGACATAAAAGCATCTAGCCAGGTTCCCTGGAGGCTCCCTGGCTCGGGGGAAGTGTGATCGGGTCCCGCGACCTCGGCTCACGTAGACAGCACTCTGGAACGGTTCCATACTTAAAACTTATAGGCTACCGGTTCCTTACATAGAATTAAATTAAAACACCCTAACTTAACCTTCTACACATTACTTAAAATTATACTACCTAAACTCTATACAACCGCCGCCCGTCTCCGGGCGGCCAGCCTATTACCTGTTTGGGCTGCTGCAGGCTGCTCCCTGCGGCGCGGCTGCACTGATCTCCACTTCTGGTCCCTCGCAGCTTATGGCTACTGGCTGGGGACCTCTGTCTTTCGGCTTCTCCCTGACACGGGAGGCCGCCCTTTATAACTGAAGAGCCGGTGACCATACTTTACTGGGCTGCGGTGGCCGAGGAGAACTTCTAGGGAGTGCTACTGGTGGGGCTACCCTGGCGAGCGGACCCTTGGCTCGGGTCACCGTCCTCGCTGACTGGGGGCCTTCTCCCTCGGGTCCCTCCCCTCCCAAACCTGAACTGGGGACGGGCAATCCCTCGCCACCGGCTGCCGACGGCTGAGGGTCTTCCCCTCCAGGTTCAAAACCTGGTTCGGGGGCGGGGCCATCTGATTCGGGCTCCTCCTCCTCGGAATCCCATAAGAGGCGGGGAGTGGTCTGGACAGAGTGCTGGGGATCTTCTCCCTTGACGTTCTCGACTGCGCCTGCATGTGCAGCCTGCGTGCGTGTACCCGCTGCGGGCTGAGGATTTCGAACCTCGGGTTGAATCCCAGCTGCCTGTTTCCCTGCCTCCAGCTTAAACAACTCACACTGGTCATGAACCATTTTAAAAACCCTTAGCTGACCCTCTAAACTGCCAGCCCTCGCTGTTAACCGAGCGTTCTCCTCCCTTAAAGCCTGCTCAACTAACTCCGCAACCTGGCACCGCAGGTATTCCTCCATTTTACAGGAGGTCTCTTCCTGTGCGTGTCTTTCTGGGGGACACAGGTTGACAGGCTGCACTGGCTCTAGTCATTGTGGGGCGTCAAAGGGGGCCGAGGGAACCACTACACCGGTGGTGGCTGCTACTTTCCCCTGGCTGGTCAGGAGGAGAGATCGTATCGACTCCAAGAGTGGCTCAATCGCAGCGGGAGGGATACCTGGCTCTGCCTTTTGGGCTGGGGCTGATGAATTCTTTCCCTTATTCTCCTTCCAGGGATTCTTACAATCCTTGTGCCAGTGGCCGTCCTTCCCGCACCCGTAACAGTTTAACTTAGTCTGGGAGGGATGGTTCCCCTCCTGGTGCCACTCTTTCTTATTCTGGCCCCCAGGTTTAACCTCGTGGACTTTTCCCTTGGGTTGGGGTGTCTCGATACCCCTCATATTTTTAAATGCTATCGTGAGCTGGCGGATCACCATTTCCTCGGTGGTCTGGGGGCTACTGGGGTCAAACCAGGCCGCAGCCTGGGCTCGAATTTGGGGCAGGCAGTTTGTCATTAGACAATGGAGCCAGTGGGTCAATTGGGCTTGGCTCAGTAATGTCCGCATTGGCATTCCCGGGCATGCGCTCCGGTAGACTGGTCACAGCCTGTCTGTGAATACCTGCGGGGACTCCCCTGGGAGCTGTACCGTTTTTTCCACCCGGGCGAACGGACTACCGTCATTGAGTCCCATGGCCTCCAGTATCTCGTTCCTCAAATCCTCATAATGTTTCTGCCCCTCCTTACGTTCATCAGATAGGGTCTGGAGGAGATTACTTCCCAGAGAAAACAGCAGCATCTTAGCTTGCTCTACATCATTGCAGTCATTAACGCACGTTGCCTGTTCTATCTCCCTGAAGTGCAGAGAGGGGTCTCCCTTTTTGGTGAGCTTGGGGATGTGACTAACCATGGCCCTGAGCTGTTGGGTGCCATGTGGCACCACAAGCTGATTTTGGATGGCTCCTGGGTCTTCGTCATCAACGGGCAGGCCGTACCTCTGTTGTCGGAGGGGGTACACCGGCCCTGGTCCCTGCCTATCTAGCGGGGCCTGCTGTGCTTCCCCTACCACTTCATCCTCCACCCCCCCTTGCTGCCAGAACTCCTGAAAACTTGGAGCTATGAGTGGCGGCCATGGGACCTCTGATTCCCTAGCCAACTTTGTCCTGGGTGCTGCCTGTGGGACGGTTCCGTTTGGGTTGCCGGTAAAGTCCGACTGGCCCGCCTTCAGGCTGATGAGGCATACCATGCCCTTCACCCTCGATAAGGCCATGCCCAAACTTTCTATCTCCTCCCTACAGGGCCCGTGATCTGCCTCCTCGAACCCTCGGTCGCAGGCTAGCTTGTATGCTGACTTTACCTCCCTTACTTTCTCCTCCTGCTCTTTTAATTTTTGGGTGAGGTCGCAAATTGTGTCCTGCAGCCTTAACTCGCTGCCCCTCGCCTCTCTGACCTGGTATTCTAAGTGCTCCATCTTGCGCCTAGCGCTGGCTTTAGTTTCAGCGGTCTGGTATTTCATAGAAACATAGAGATAGGAACAGGAGTAGGCCATTCGGCCCTTCGAGCCTGCTCCGCCATTCAATGAGATCATGGCTGATCTTCGTCTGAGATCATAGCTGATCTTACCAGTTCAGTACCCCGTCCCCGCCTTTTCTCCGTAACCCTTAATCCCCTTAGCCTTCAGAAATATATCCAATTCTCTCTTGAAAATATTTATTGAATTAGCCTTCACAGCCCTCTGTGGCAGGGAATTCCACAGGCTCACCACTCTTTGAGTGAAGAAATTCTTCCTCATCTCTGTTTTAAATGATTTGCCCGCTATTTTTAGACTGTGGCCCCTGGTTCTGTGCTCCCCGGCCATTGGAAACATTCTCTCTGAATTCAGCCTGTCCAGGCCTGCCATAATTTTATATGTTTCGATGAGATCCCCTCTCAATCTTCTAAACTCCAGTGAGTACAAGCCCAAACTATTTAATCTCTCTTCGTAGGTCATTTCCGCCATTCCAGGTATCAGCCTGGTGAATCGCCGTTGCACTCTTTCCATGGCAAGAACATCCTTCCGCAGATGGGGCGACCAAAACTGTACACAATACTCCAGATGCGGTCTCACCAGCACCTTGTACAGCTGTAGTAAGGTATCCCTATTCCTATACTCGAACCCCCTTGATATGAAGGCCAACATGCCATTTGCCTTCTTAATCGCCTGTTGCACCTGCATGCTCTCCTTCAGTGACTGGTGCACAAGAACACCCAGGTCCCTCTGCACTTCCCCATCTCCCAATCTATTGCCATTTAGATAATAATCCACCCTCCTGTTTTTACCCCCAAAGTGGATAACCTCGCATTTATCCACATTATAGTGCATCTGCCACATATCCGCCCATTCCCCCAACCTGTCCAAATCGCACTGTAGCCTCCTGACATCCTCATCAGAGCCCACCCCTCCTCCTAGTTTAGTGTCGTCAGCGAATTTGGAAATATTGCATCCAATTCCCTGATCCAGATCATTTATATATATTGTGAACAGCTGGGGTCCCAGGACAGATCCTTGCGGCACCCCGCTGGTCACTGCCTGCCACTCCGAAAACGAGCCGTTTATTCCAACTCTCTGTTTTCTATCCGCCAGCCAGTTCTCTATCCACGTTAATACTTTGCCCCCAATTCCATGAGCCTTAATTTTGCATGATAATCTTTTGTGTGGAACCTTATCGAAGGCTTTCTGGAAGTCAAGGTACACCACATCCACTGGCTCTCCCCCATCTATTTTACCAGTTACTTCCTCAAAAAATTCCAGCAGATTAGTCAAACACGATTTACCCTTTGTAAATCCATGTTGACTCTGTCCGATCCTTTCCCCATTTGTCAAGTGCTCCGCTATTTTATCCTTAATAATGGACTCTAGCATTTTGCCCACAACCGATGTAAGGCTTACTGGTCTATAATTCCCTGCTTTCTCTCTACCCCCCTTTTTAAATATTGGGGTAACATTAGCTACCCTCCAATCCACGGGTACTGTTCCCGAGTCAATGGAGTTCCGGAAGATGATCCTTAGAGCATCTGCTATCTCCAGGGCCACCTCCTTAAGTACCCTAGGATGTAGTTTATCAGGCCCCGGGGATTTGTCGGCCTTCAGTCCCCTCAACTTACCCAACACCATATCCCTAGAGATACTAATTTCTGTCAGCTCCTCCCTCTCATTAGTCCCTATGTTTGCCGATATTCCTGGGAGGTTATTTGTGTCCTCCTTTGTGAATACAGAACCAAAGTATGAGTTTAATTGGTCTGCCATTTCCTTATTCTCCATTATATATTCTCCCGAATCGGACTGCAAGGGACCGACTTGGGATTTTACCAGTCTTTTCCTCCTGATATACCGATAAAAGCTTTTGCAGTCTGTCTTTATGTTTGCTGCAAGTTTACTTTCGTATTCTATTTTCCCCTTCCTGATTAATCCCTTTGTCCTCTTTTGCTGTATCCTGTACTGCCCCCAATCTTCCGGTCTGGTGCTTTTTTTTGCCAGTTGATATGCCCTTTTTTTTGATTTTATGCTGTCCCTAATTTCCCTCGTTATCCACGGTTGAGTCACCTTTTTAGGTTTATTTTTATGCCAAACCGGTATAAACATGTTCTGGAATTCTTCCATTCTATCTTTGAATGCTTGCCATTGTCTATCCACTGTCAATCCCCCCAGAAACACCACCCAATCAATCTTACCCAATTCCCGTCTCATACCCTCGTAATTCCCTTTATTTAAGTTCTGGACCTTAGTCTCTGATTCAATTTCCTCACTCTCCATCTCGACTGAGAGCTCGATCATATTATGATCGCTCTGACCCAAGGGGCCTCGTACAAGAAGATTGCTGATAAGTCCCTTCTCATTGCACAATACCCAGTCTAAAATGGCCTGATCTCGAGTCGGCTCCTCGACATATTGGTCCAGATAACCGTCCCGAAAACATTCCAGGAATTCCTCCTCCTCAGAATTTTTACTAATTTGGGTAGTCCAATCAATATGTAAATTAAAGTCACCCATGATGACAGCTGTGCTCTTATCGCACGCTTCTCTAATTTCCCTTTTTATGCCTTCCCTCACCTCCATATTACTATTTGGAGGCCTATATATCACACCCACTAACGTTTTCCTCCCCTTGCTATTTCTCATTTCTACCCATACAGATTCCGTTTCATCCGAGTTAATATCCTTCCTTTCCATTGCATTAATCCCCTCCTTTACCAGCAATGCTACCCCACCTCCCCTACCTTTTTGCCGATCCTTCCTAAATATTGTATATCCCTGGATGTTAAGTTCCCAGCCTTGCCCACCCTGCAGCCACGTTTCTGTAATCCCAATCAAATCATACTTGTTTACCTCTATTTCCACAACTAATTCATCCACCTTGTTCCTAATGCTTCTAGCATTAAGATACAAAGCCTTCAGGCTTGCTTTTTTCACACTCTCATTATGAATTAGTTTGGCCCTTTGTGTTTCTCTCCTTTGCTTATTGCTTCTCACCTTTCTACCATCTATTTCTGACTTCATATGACTTCCCTCTTTTCCACTACCTAGGTTCCCATCCCCCTGCCAAATTAGTTTAAATCCTCCCGAACCGCCCTAGAAAATATTACCCCGAGGACATCGGCTCCCTCACAGTTCAGGTGTAGACCGTCCCCTTGGTACAGGTCACTCCTCCCCAAGAACTGGTTCCAATGCCTCAAGAATTTAAATCCCTCTCCCTTGCACCACTGCTCAAGCCACGTATTTAGCTTATCTATCTTACTCTCTCTAAACTTATTAGCTCGTGGCACTGGTAGCAATCCAGAGATTACTACCTTTGAGGTCCTACTTTTCAATTTAGCTCCTAACTCCCTAAATTCAGCTTGTAGGACCTCCTCCCTCTTTTTACCTACATCGTTGGTACCTACATGTACCACGACAACTGGCTGATCCCCCTCCCCCTTCAGAATGCTCTGCACCCGCTCCGAGACATCCTTGACCCTTGCACCAGGGAGGCAACATACCATCTTGGAGTCTCGGTCTCGGCCACAGAAACTCCTATCTATCCCCCTTACAATTGAATCCCCTATCACTATAGCCCTATCCCTCTTTTTCCCACCCTTCTGTGCAGCAGAGCCAGTCATGGTGCCCTGAACCTGGCTGCTGGTGCCTTCCCCTGATAAGTCATCTCCCCCAACAGTACCCAAAACGGTAAACCTGTTTTGGAGGGAGATGACCGCAGGTGACTCCTGCACTACCTTCCTGCCTTTACCCTGCCTTTTGGTCACCCATTTACTGTCTGAGCTAGCCTTTACCTGCGGTGTGACCAACTCACTGAATGTGCTATCCACAACATCCTCAGCATCGCGTATGCTCCAGAGTGAGTCCATTCGCAGCTCCAGCGCCGCCATGCGGTCCGCTAGGAGCTGCAGCTGGACACACTTCCTGCACACATAGTTGTCAGGGACAGTGTCCCTGATTTCCCACATGCTCTGTCTTTGCCTGGTGTTCCCTTGCCATCTGCGCTCTTTCTTGGTTTAATGCCTGAAGTGCCACTAGCATTTTCTCTTCCGCTACAACCTTATCCTGCATTTCTAGGGCCAATTTCTTGAGCTTGGCAGCCTGTGCTGCTACAACACTGTCCAGCACTAGGACTTGTTTCTTGTAACACATTAACCAGACTGCCTTTTCAATTGCCCTCTTATGCTGTTTACTCGCCGTCCACTGGGCGGCGGCATCTATGGGACGCTCGGCCTTTAACATAGCGCCCACCCATTTCTTGGCGATATTGACCTTTCTGCACACATAAGTGGACAACCTCTCTTCCATTGCGGTTTCTCCCTCCGCACCACTGTCTGTCATATCGCATACTGTCGCTGATGCTCCTACCTGGCCCGCCATTTCTGTAGGGGGTTTTGGTTTGGGGTTTTTGTCTGGTCAGTCAGTCGTGTGCCTGAGCTTCCCCAGCCCCGTGCAGTTCGAATCGCTTCCCCCTTTTCACTTCTGAGCACTGGACTTATTTACGAGTAGCGATATAGACAAATGAGACCAGTGGTTCAGTGCAAAGAAAACCAATGTTTATTAAAATAGAGAACAATTACTATACAGAGAAAATCACTATGGTGCAATACAATTACACTTAGCGGGGGAGGAGAAACGGACACATTGAGGGAAAATGACTAAAATGACACTTTAGCAATTCCCCTTAACTCCCACCCTTTACACCTATCTAGGTTGTCTTGTGATGGGCCAGAAAATTGATGCTCACCCGTCTAGGATGTTGAAACGCCTGCTCCGTGCCCTGTTGCCTGTCGATGTTTTAGGTTTTCACCGCCCCAGAGCAGAGATACCCCAGTAATTCAATCGTAACTGCGGGTGTCCTACTTCCCTGGATGGGCTCTTCGTTGACGATCCTCTCGCTGGGTTAATAATACGGCAGGGCACTGGAGGCAAGGCGAGAGAGAGAGAGAGAGAGATGGCTTCCCGAGGGACTCGTTATACCCTTCCTGGTAGCCCTTATCTCCCGCCAGACCAGCTAATTTCTTTTGTCTGACCTGGACGTGTTGAAGCTCATACAAAGGGTACCGATCTGGGCCCATCGACCTGAATGGCCGGTTAATCAGTTTTAAACGTCTCATAAGTGTTCCCCTTTGTCCAACTGGTTTCGTGATGGGGCCATTCCAGTTTGAATGCCCCGTTGAGCGTTTGCAAACAGTGTTGATGTTCTCTAATGAAGGTCTGAAATGCAGCTATTACATATTGAATAGGCCTTGCCTGTTCTTGATTGCCTGTGCAAACAACCTTGATGGGTTTTAATCAGAGGCCCGAATGCCACTGGCTTTGCTTCTCATGCATAAATGCAGAAGGTCTGTCTGCATTCGAATTTTCTGGAAAGTTCCTTCTCACAGTCATCGGAATCTAAGTTTGTGAGTCCAAACTGAAACTTACAGGCCTTGGCCATGAGGCTGACCGCAGCCATCTTGTTGAGCCCTGGATTTTAAACTCATTCCAACCAGGGTTTCTTTAATAAACCAAAAGTAAACCTTCGGAGGGGAACATGAACTTTGCGAATCCTTTCAGCAGGAAGGATCCCCCACCGATGCTATTTAAAGGGATCATCACCAACTTTCAGGCAACTTGCTTTTTGATTTCCACTGGCTCTGTGTAAGTTTGTGGAACTGTTTGGAGCTTTCTAGGGTTGTTTAAAGTTGGTGAGATGACAGGGAGTGGTGCTGAAGTGGAGAAGGCCTTGGTTCTGACTTCAAGGATTCTGGTCAGACCATTTGCTCCCAGTCATTGATGCTCTAGCTGTTTTCCCCCTTGGCCTGCAGCATGGCAGGGAGATGGAGCAGAGGCAGCAAAGAAGAGGACAAGCTGCTCACAGAGGGGGGAAGAGGAGGAGGGGGAGAAGGGCTCTCAGTAGGAGGCCTTACCCACCTAGGGTCTTCTGAAAAGCAAGAGATGCATGCTTACACCATGTGCAAATTGTAAATCAGAAAAGATTGTGGGATGCGGGGGAAGTGGGATGTGAGAAGGATGATACTATATGAGGATACCGGCATCTTGTATTTTTTCAGCCCCGTCGCTGGCCATGACCTCAGCCATGACCCTGCCAAGAATGGCCAGCACTGTCTCCTCCAAGGGGGTGAGGTCATGCAGGCGAGCCTGCCCGCCCCTGCTGGTTAAGTCCTGCTGGTGCCAGTTATGCACCACCTTTTCCGGCAAGAGAAAAAGGGAAGTGTGTCAGTGAGTGTGGTGTAATGTATTTGGGTGATGTGGCTGTCATGGTTGAAAAGCTGACAAGTGTGTTAAAGCTGTGAGATGGGAGTGTGAGGCTTGCAGCAGTGGTAAGTGTGTGCGGGTGAGGTGAAGCTATGAATGTGAGGTGTGAGTCGTGTTTGGTAGAGATTGTTGGTAGGTGAGTGATTGTGGTGTGGTGCACTGAGCAGTGTGTGTGGCTAGTGGTGCAGATGGTGGGATATGGCATCTGAAGATGAATTCACTGAGCTTGACCACTTGTGTCAGGTCATTAAACTTCTTCCTGCACTGAGTCCAGGTCCTCTAAGCAATACTGCTGGATTGACCACATTGGCTATCTGCTCCCACTGCAGTCTTGTCTGTTGCCTGGAGGGCTTCTTGGACTCTGTGGAAAGAGGACCTCTCTCCTGGAGTTGACCTCCTGGACCAAGGCCTCCAGTGCTGCATCCGAGAACCTTGGAGTCCTTTCTCTGGCCTGTTGAGCTATTACTCGGACTTCTTCTTTATAACACTTGCCTCCACAACCAGTTCCAGCACCTGTTGTCGGCAGAAGGCACCTCCCCTTTAAGAGGTGCAGACTGACTTTAAGAAGTGGAGGCTAGCTTTAATTGAAGCTAGCCTCGCATGAACTTGTTCCCCCTGCTGAGTGTTCAGCCACTCAGCAGCACGTTCAGTGCTCGGTTGAATGCTGCAATCATGTAAAGTAGCAGGCAGCACAAATTTTATGTGCTGCCTGCAGTCCTCCGAATGGGCATGGGTTGTTTTCGTATTGCGTTCCCCGCGCCCATTTTCGGGGGCTACCGAATTTCTAGGCCTTCAGCTTTGAAATGCGGGGAAAGAAATAAACTCATTAAAGCTTTGATAACAAGTGTTTGACAGACAAGAGGACCTGGAGGGCCATACACATGAGATCTGAACAGGAATAGACTCACCTGTCAGGCTGATGTGATCTTTGAGACAGCACTCTGCAGTTTCCTTCCCACATTGACAGTTAAGTGTTTTGTCATCTTTAAAGGGTTCTGCTGCCATTTGTTTGAAATAATTAAATAACAGTGCCAGTACTTAAAGCTGGACAGCCCTAGGTGTGTCCACTTCACCAATTTAAAATAGGGCGCTGGTGATCTCTGTGTGCTGTGGTTAGGTCACCAGTGAGGGAGCTGGCAATAAAAAGAAAGAATGAAAAAACTTGCATTTATGTAGTGACTTTCACCACCTCAGGCCATCCCAAAGCACTTTACAGCCAATGAAGTACCTTTGAAGTATAGTCACTGTTGTAATGTAAGAAACACAACAGCCAATTTGCGCACAGCATGGTCCCATAAACAGCAATGAGAAAATGACCAAATCATCTGTTTTAGTGATGTCGTTTGGGGGATAAATGTTAGCCAGGACACCGAGGCGAACTCCTCTGCTCTTGTTCAATATAGTGCCATGGGATCTTAAACATCCACCGGAGAGGGTAGACGAGGCCTCAGTTTTAACGTTTCATCCGAAAGACAGCACCTCCAACAGTGCAGTGCTCCCTCAGCACTGTACTAGAGTATCAGGCTAGATTTTGTGCTCAAGTCTCTGGAGTGGGACTTGAAACCACAACCTTCTGACTCCGAGGTTAGAATGTTACCCACTGAGCCACAGCTGACACCTAATGAATTCAAGCCAGTGATGGCAAATCAGCAATGTGGCACTTCTGTAATCCTGAATACATTAATACATCTGGCGTGTCGCCTGGTAAAAGCGGTTTCTCCCCAGTCTCTCACTTAGTACTGCTCTGAGGGGACATTATTCTGAGGGAGTCCACTTCAGACAGATTCTGCGTTAAGTGACTTCATGCCAATGATTCCTCACATGGCGAATTCCTCGGTAACAATCTCTCTGTGGGCAAGTACCCATGGAATGCAGATCACCTGATTCTCGCATGTATACCTGCTAGTGGATGTTTCTATAGCAATATATGAGCAGCCAATCTACTCACTCCCTCACATGGCATTGATCCACTTATTAAAACCCTTCTCACTCTCTCCTGTCCTGTACGTGGACAGATTGCCAATACCTCCCCCAACTGGCTGGGCGTGTCATCAGGATGTTCACCTGTGAACGGAGGAGGGGGGGGTGGTGTATCAGTGCTGAGCTCAATAAGTCCCCACCTGTTATTAACAAATGCACACATTGTAGCAGGAATTGCCAATTGCAATCAGGAGTGGGAACTAAGCTGATATCTCATTCCCCCCCCCTCTTCCCCCTGCCAAGCCTAGTAATGATGAGCCCAGGTGCAGCACTCCGACTGCAGTATATATGATTATCCATGGCAGCCTTTTTAAAATCGAGTGCCAACACTAGTGGACCAGCTGGTAATGCACGAGTGCCTTGTTATTGCAACAACTCCCAAGAGTCTTCTGCTGAGGAACTGAAGCATTTAGTTCAGGTGTCTGAAGTACTGGCCCTGTTAAAGAAGCTCTGTGAATGCCTATAGGACACGTTTCGCTCTTCTCTGCAGACAGCTATCTGTATATACAACTGCCTCTCTATCTGAATTCCCCCTGTGTCTGCCAAAGGTACAATCATTTTACAGAAAGTTGGTTGCAAGGAATTGTAAAGTGATGCTTTTTTTGAAAAAAAGATATAAATTCCCCCATGTCACCTTCGACACCACCAGAGAGGCTGCGTGGATTAGCCTGCTCATATACCATGCTGTAAACATCTTGCAGCAGTACACGAGAGCAGAGGCCACTTGTTTTGAGCTCTGATTTGCATTCCATATATGAAAGTGCTGAACCTCCACTGGGAGATTGTGATGCAGGAATTCACCATGTGGGGAAATCACAGGGACAAAGCCGCTGTGTGTAGGGCAGTACCGTGTACAATACAGTCTTCAGAAACGCACTTTGTAAAAGGGCAAATCGCACCTTCAGTACTCCCGTTTATAATTCAAATTCTTACAATGCAATGTTTCACTTTAATATCATTTTTTGTTAATTCCATTGAAATATTTTGTCGTTGGCTTAAACAGAGAGTGTGGCTGACATGATCAACTAGCCAGGAGGAGTTGCTGTGCTCAATAATGTGAAGGAAATAGAGTAAGACACGGTTGAAAGGATCCAGAGTCGCTGAAACACACTATGTTAAAGATTGCATTTCTGTCACTATAAACTCAGTTCCCTGCCATTTCTGGGGCCTTTAACTCCCACAAAACAGTTGCTCTCTCCAATGACATCATCAGTACTCACACATATTGGCCCGTATTTTCCGATGCCTACAGGTATGTACGCACTTTGTACACACACATGCACAGCACATGCGCTGAAAACCGGCATTTCCGATCTGTCAAGAATACTCTTGACAGATCGGACACCTGCCCGGGAGAAGGGCCTCTGCGGGCGGATAGTTCCGCCTTCTGGAGAACCTCCGCTCGCTGAAATCCCGTAAAAATCTGATGCCTGGTAAAAGCAGGAGTAAGGCGTAAGGCCTGCTTTTACCAGCATAAGAGTTTAAAAAAGTTAAAAAAAAAAATTTTTTCTCTCATTTATAATTTAAAAAATACTTAATAAAGTTTATTTTTAGCTCCATAAAATACTTTAATTATTTTTTTTCAAAAAATTAGATGTTTGTTTAAAATATTTAATTTAATGTAATTTTAACTCATTTTAAAAACGTGATGGTTTTTAAAAAAATTATTTAATGTTTTGATGTGTTTTTGGGGCGATTTCCATTCATATATTTGACAGGTCTATCTGTCAAAAGTATGAAGGGAGATTCCCTTCTCCTATTGGCTGGCCTGGCCCACGTGATCCCAGGGACACTTGCGAACTGTATGCGCCCCTGGGATATGTGGACCCTGCACATTTCGACTGTGGAGAGGCCCAGGATCGGAAATGGCTGCACCTCGGGAGCCCTCAGGTAAGGGCGTAGATTTTTTCCCGATAGGAGGCATCTGCACACAGGAAGCCTCCTATCAGAAGTTACGGGCCATTGTGTGTGATACTAGCCGGAATTTCCTGGAAAGTTTTGGCACCGTTTCCCCCCCTACCCAACCCCAAGGGAATTGGGGATTTACGCCTGTTTTACACCAAAGCATCGCTACGTGCGAATTTTCTCGATCATTTGTGTCACTCCCAAGTTACGTCCACCAAAACAGTAGCTCCGCCAACCATGCAAAAGACCAGAGGATGCAAGTCTCCTGACTACGCCAGTTCTGAGTGTGCATACATTTTTAGGTGCAGCAGGACCCGAAGTCACTGTTCCTGGTGTTTTATAGTGATTTTTTTTAAGCAATTGTTTAATTTATCCTTACTGAGACCTGCACTATCTTCCACATGCATCTTCTTAAATATGCTGTACTTAATGTGCATAAATGAAGGTTTGATGGCTTCAAACTTTAATTTTCATTCATAACATCAATAAGTTAAGGAGGGATTTAAAGAAGGAAGCTGACATATTTACTGTGCTTTGCTCAGACCCCAATTGTTTGCACTGATGTACACTTGTTTTACACTGGTTTTTATGTTCTGGTGTATGATAATAAGATTCTCAGGAAAATTCAGTGTAAATTGCCATTGGCAAGATCGGTATAAAACCTGGTGTAAATTTTGGCATCATTTCAGTGTAAATGCGATCTTGAAATTTGTGCCCAATTCCCGAGCACTGAATATGTTCATAGGTATCCCTCTGCCCATTATTTTAATGTTAAAATAAATGGGTTAAAATCTCGGTTTAAATAATGGACAAATATATTTCACACAAATGAGCTAAGCATTTGTAACCTAGTGTCATACAGTATGATTTCACCTCCAAAAACATTGGAAAAAGTGTTAGATCTGTGTATCTTGATGTTGTGTCCTTCAATAATTAGACAAGAGACTGCAGGGAACGATCAACAGGTGTTTACTGAATGAGGGTTACTCTAGAACTAACTCTACAGATCCCTACTCAGGGTTTATATACAGGTGTGGTCACTGCCGGTACTACAGTATACAGGAGCTGTAAAAAGTAGTTCTCCCTTAAAAGGTACATACATTACAATTCCTCCTCTTTAAGATTAACAGTACCATAACACTCATTTAACAATTAAATATCAAACTAATTACAATTAACACTTTTAACATGCAACATTAACTGAAAATAGTCTATTTATAAATTCAGTCTTTGGGGAGGCTTCCTGATCCTTTTTGGATAGCGCCTTTCCCGAGTGTCTTGCTCTTGGTGCGGAGGCG
Source organism: Somniosus microcephalus (assembly GCF_052327205.1). Classification (NCBI taxonomy): domain Eukaryota; kingdom Metazoa; phylum Chordata; class Chondrichthyes; order Squaliformes; family Somniosidae; genus Somniosus; species Somniosus microcephalus. The sequence continues at coordinate 137,881,306 of NC_140998.1, forward strand.
ATTCTGGCCCCCTGTCGTCGGTTGGTTCATCCGCTTCCGATGCTACTGTTTCTGGGGTAGATGCTACCTGTACGTTGGGTGGCATAGTGGTTAGCACTGTTGCCTCACAGCGCCAGGGACCCGGGTTCGAATCCGGCCTCGGGCGACTGTGTGTGGAGTTTGCACATTCTCCCCGTGTTTGCGTGGGTTTTCTCCGGGTGCTCCGGTTTCCTCCCACAGTCCAAAGATGTGCGGGTTAGGTTGATTGGCTATGATAAATTGACCCTTAGTGTTAGGGGGATTAAATACATGGGGTTACGGGGATAGGGTGGGATATGTGTTGGTGTAGGGGTTACGGGGATCGGGTGGGATATGTGTCGGTGCAGGCTCGATGGGCCGAAATGGCCTCTATCTGCACTGTGGGGTTTCTGTGATTCTGTGATTCTGTGATCACCAGGTACGTATGGCCGAGACATGGGGTTGACTCGTTCCTGTGACTCTAGGATCTGGTCAGCATGGTGTCTCACAATGTTCTCCCCAACATCCACTGTGTGCATTAGTGGCCCCTGCTGTGTGCATATCGTTCCTGGTTGCCATTTCTCTGTTCGGTGGTCGCGGGCCAAGACTGGTTACCCTACATTGAAGCTCCTTGTCGGCTTCTCATTGATGTGCTGGAATTGCTTATTCTCAACATCTCTTCGTACGTTTGGTCTGAGCAAATCCAGATGAGTTCTCAACCTTTGGTTAAAGAACATCATGGCCGGGGTCTGGTTGGTGACTGCATGTGTCGCATTTCTGTAGGCTAACAGGAAATTGTCCACCTTATGCTGCAGTGGAATGTCGTCATCGCACATGGCCTTTACTGCTTTTTTAAAGGTGTGTACGAACCTCTCAGCCAATCCATTTGTGGCTGGATGATACGGGGCAGATGTGTAATGCCTTACCCCATTCCTTTTCATAAATCTTCGAAACTCTTCGGACACAAACTGTGGTCCGTTATCAGAGCAAATCTGCTCTGGCAAGCCGTTCCTGGCAAAAATGGTCCGTAGGACTGCAATAGTTTTCTCCGTGGTGGTGGAGGACATTTTGATCACCTCAGGCCATTTCAAGTGCGCATCCACGGCTATTAAAAACATTGAGTCCATGAATGGACCAGCAAAATCAATATGCACCTGTTGCCATGGAGATGAGGGCCACTCCTATGGGTGTAGAGGGGCATGTGGTGGTGCATTTTGGACCTTCTGGCATCCTGAGCAGCTCTTTGTCAGGTCCTCGATTTGCTGATCGATCCCTGGCCACCACACATAAGCCCTAGCAAGGCTTTTCATTTTCACCCCTCCCAGATGACCTTCGTGAAGCTCATTGAGCACTCTCTCCCTTAACTTGGGTGGAATTACCACTCGGGATCCACACATCAAGGTCCCCTGGCATACTGACAGCTGTTCTCTTCTGGATGAGAATGCTGGCAACAGTGAGTCGCCATGTGCTGGCCATCCCTTCACCGTCAAATCATATACCCGAGACAGTGTCGGGTCATTTCGGGTCTCCTTCTCTATACCAGCGTTAGTTACTGGCAAGCATTCAATTATAGTCGAATGAAATATTTCGACAGGATCCACTGCTGGTGCTTCCTCCGCAGTAGGCAGTGGCAGGCGTGATAGCCCATCAGCGTTTCCATGCTGTTTCGTGCCCTTATACTCGATTTCATATTGGTGCGCCCCTAGAAAAAGGGACCATCTTTGTAGCCGTTGCGCAGTCATCACCGGAACGCCCTTCTTTGGATTAAAGATGGAGACAAGTGGTTGGTGGTCAGTCAGCAAGGTGAACTTCTGCCCGTGCAGATAGTGGTTGAACTTTTTCACTCCCCACACTAGGCTGAGGGCCTCCCTGTCAATCTGGGCGTAGTTACGCTCGGCTGAGGTTAGTGACCGAGACGCAAAGGCTACTGGCCTCTCCGAGCCGTCCGGGAATTTGTGCGACAGCACCGCTCCAATGCCATAGGGTGATGCATCACACGCCAACCGAATTGGTAGTGCTGGGTTGAAATGAGCCAACACCTCTTTTGATGTGATTAATTCTTTGCTTTTCTGGAAAGCTTGTTTACATTCGTCATTCCACTTCCATGGTACCCCCGTTTGCAGTAGGGTGTTCAGTGGGTGTAATACTGTAGACAAATTCGGCAAGAACTTATGGTAGTAGTTCACCAGCCTGAGGAACGACCTCAGTTGTGACACATTTTCCGGTGCCGGAGCCTTGACTACTGCCTCAATCTTTTCAGGGGACTTATGTAACCCCTCTTTATCAATAACGTGGCCACAATACGAGATCTGCTTCTGGAAAAACTCGCATTTGTGGCGATTAGCTCGGAGCCCATATTCCTTCAATCTAGTGAGCACCTGCTCCAGGTTGGCGAGGTGATCACTCTCATTTTCGCCCGTGACCAGGATGTCGTCCAAATAACACTGGGTCCCTGGAATCCCTTGCAGGACTTGATCCATTGGCCTTTGCCAAATAGCCGGAGCTGATGCTACCCCGAACACCAGACGGTTTTATTGGTAGAGACCTTTATGGGTGTTGATCGTGAGGTACTGTTTCGAGGCTTCTTCTACCTCCATTTGCAGGTACGCCTGGGCCAGATCAATCTTAGTGAAGCATTTCCCTCCAGATAGCGAGGCGAAAATATCTTCAATCCGCGGAAGCGGATATTGTACAGTGTGAAGGACTGGGTTCACTGTCACCTTAAAGTCCCCACAGATGCGAACCTTCTTTGGTTCCCCAGGCGTATTACTCAACGACCTCTTCATTACAGGAACGATGGGTGTAGCCCACTCGCTCCAGTCCACTTTGGACAGTACTCCTGAACGTTCCAAACCTTCCAGCTCTGCTTCGACGGCTGGGCGGATCGCATAAGGTATCGGTCTGGCCTTAAAAAACTTTGGGCTTGCATTTTCCTCTATTTTGATCATCGCTGTTATGCCTTTTAGTGTTCCGAGTCCCTCCTGGAACACTTCTTGTGCGTCAGTTAGCATTTTTGACAGTCATCCAGGTGTGACGTCGTCATCCTTTTTGGCATCTACAGTCAGTGCTTGTATGGAATGCCAATCTAACTGTATCTTCCGGATCCATTCACGTCCTAGTAGTGGTGGTCCTCCATCTGGCAATACATATCGGTCCATTTTTGGTGTTTCCTTGCCGTTATATATAACGTTCACCCTTATTTTTCCTTTGGGGTAGACTTTTTGCCCCGTGTACGTCTCCAAGACAATCTTTGTATCTCTCAAGGGTATATGTATCTCTCAAGGGTACATGTGAGAATAGCCGCTTGTAGTCCCTTCGGTTTATGACTGTTAGGGCTGATCCTGTGTCCAAATCCATTTTCACTTGGACTCCTGTTATCTTGAGCGTGACCCAGATAGTTTGGTGATCCTCCGTTTTGATCACATTATGTAGTTTCAGACAGCCCAGCTCCTTGCTTCCGGAGTCTGTATCACTTTTCTGTTCGTCTGAACTACTCTCCGTCACCTTATGTACCTTCTTGTACTTCTCCTGTGGAGATTTCTTGCTGCAGGTTTTCTTTCCCGACCTGCAGATTCTTGCTATGTGTCATACTTTTCAACACTGCCTGCACACTTTGTCCTTGAACCAGCAATCCTTATGGTCGTGTGTTGTTCTGCCGTAGCGATAGCACTTCACTGTTCTGTATGACATTTCATTTGTGCCATATTCTTGCGGTCTCCGTTGTATCTCTGCCGCGCCCCATGCTGCTGCTTCGTGTGATACTGCCATGCTGAAAGCCTTGTCCAGCATAAGATCCTTTTCTGATAGAAGCCGTTTCTGGGTTCCTTCACTTTGAAGCCCACACACAAACTTGTCCCTTAACATATCTGCTAGTCCCACTCCAAACTGGCAGTGTTTCGATAGCTTGCGCAGTTCCGTTAAATACTCAGCATTACTTTCATCTTTATGCTGGTTCCTTTTGTGAAACTTAAATCTTTCCACTATCAGCAGCGGTGTGGTGTCTAAGTGGTCCTGTAGGATTGACACTATGTTTTCAAAATCCTTTTCCACTGGCTTCTCTGGGGTTACTAGGTTTCGCAGTAAGCCATATGTTTTTGCACCCATTGAATTCAACAATACCAGCGCTTTCCTGTCATCTGGCACTTCATTCGCCTTGCAGTACACTTCTATGCGTTCGACATATGTCATCCAATCTTCGACTTCATTGTCGAACGCTGTGACACTGCCACTCTTCGGCATCCCTGGGTGTGGTTAGACTGGCTCAAAATGGCATCTCCCGCGCTCTCCCTTTTTCCCCGCTGCGGCTCAAAATGGCGTCTCCCGCGCTTTCCTTTCTTCCCCGCTGACGCTGCTCGGCCCTTGAACACCGGCTGCGCTCTGTGTGTTTTCCTGTGCGCCTCTATCTCCCGTTGACGCTGCTCGGCCTTTTTCTGTGCTGTCGATCGGCTCTAGCCGCCGCTGTCCAGGAAGGGTCTGCGCAGTACCTGTTGCCAGCACGTTTCGCTGGACCACCGTGCTGGAAAGCCAAGCCTGGCTCTCGACAGCCTCCCCTGCGATGCTCAATCTCCGCTGGATGACTGGGGGGTTTCCCGTGGTCGACGCCCGTGCTTCTGGACTCGGCCTTCTTCCACTGTTCTCCAGGAGCGAATCCCTGGGAGGTGATGCAGAGTTGCAGGTAGGTTTGAATCTGCTCGTCGCCAATGTTAGATCCGTGTATCTTGATGTTGTGTCCTTCACTAATTAGACAAGAGACTGCAGGGAACAATCAACAGGTGTTTACTGAATGAGGGTTACTCTAGAACTAACTGTACAGATCCCTACTCAGGGTTTATATACAAGTGTGGTCACTGCCGGTACTACAGTATACAGGAGCTGTAAAAAGTAGTTCTCCCCTTTAAGGTACATACATTACAAAAAGGTGATAGAGTTAGACTGCAAATAAGTTATTTGTGTTGTATCCAGGAGGAGAGATTTTCACCCCTTCAGTCTGGGCTGAGTTTGACCTCAATCATTGAGCTCATCTGCTGCTGAAACCCTCATCCATGCCTTTGTTACCTCTAGACTCGACTATTCTAATGCCCTCCTGGCCGGCCTCCCATCTTCCACCCTACATAAACTTGTGTTCATCCAAAACTCTGCTGCCCGTATCGTAACTCACTCCAGATCTCATTCACCCATCACACACCTTGTTTGCTGACCTTTACTGGTTCACGGTCTGACAACACATCAATTAAAACATTTTCATCCTTGTTTTCAAAACCCTCCATGGCCTCGTCCCTCCCTATCTCTGTAGCCTCCTCCACCCCTACAAGCCTTCAAGATCTCTGCGCTGTTCCAATACTGGACTCTTGCGCATCCCCGATTGTAATTGCTCCACCATTGGTGGCCATGCTTTCAGCTGCCTTGGCCCTAAGCTCTGAAATTTCCTTCCTAAACCTCTCTGCCGCTATACCTCTCCTCTTTTAAGATGCTCCTTAAAACCTACCTCTTTCATTGAGCTTTTGGTCATCTGTCCTGATATCTCCTTCTGTGGCTCGGTGTCAAAAAACTCGCAAATGTTTTTATTGATATCACTCTTGTTAAGTGCCTTGGGACAGTTTACAACTTTAAAAGTGCTATATAAATGTAAGTTGTTGTTGTTGTTGTGAAAGTACACTGCCCTACTGTACAGCCTTACCTGTGTACTTTACTCTAGGGTGCATACACTGAGCTTGGCTCACATGGTTACAAGCACATATATTGCCAGCCAGTTGCTGATTGGCTTCATTGGCAATGCTGGAGCACAGTGATCCCCACAACAACAACAACAACAACAATTTGCATTTAAACAGCGCCTTTAACCAAGTAAAACGTCCCAAGACTCTTCATAGGAGCGCTATCAAACAAAACTTGACACTGAGCCACATAAGGAGTTATTTAGGACAGATGACCAAAAGCTTGGTCAAAGAGGTTGTAAGAAGTGTCTTAAAAGGGGAGAGAGGTGTAGAGGTTATGAAAGAAAGACTTGCATTTATATAGCGCCTTTCATGACCACCGGATGTCTCAAAAGTGCTTTACAGCCAATGAAGTACTTTTGAAGTGGAGTCACTGTTGTAATGTGAGAAACGCAGCAGCCAATTCACACACAGCAAACTCCCACAAACAGCAATGTGATAATGACCAGATAATCTGTTTTTGTTGTGTTGGTTGAAGGATAAATATTGGCCAGGACACCAGGGATAACTCCCCTGCTCTTCTTTGAAATAGTGCCATGGGATCTTTCACATCCACCTGAGAGAGCAGACGGGGCCATGGTTTAACGTCTCATCCAAAAGACGGCACCTCTGACAGTGCAGCACTCCCTCAGTGCTGTATCAGCCTAGCTTTATGTGCTCAGGTCCCTGGAGTGGGACTTGAACCCACAACCGTCTGACTCAGGCAGTGAGTGTGCTACCAACTGAGCCACATCTGACACTTTAGGGAAGGAATTCCAGAACTTAGGGCCTAGGCAGCTGAAGGCACAGCCACTAATGGTGGAGCAATTAAAATCGGGGATGCGCAAGTGGCCAGAATTGGAGGAGCGCAGATATCTCGGAGGGTTGTAGGGCTGGAGGAGATAAGGAGGGGCGAGGCCATGGAGGAATTTGAAAGCAAGGATGAGAATTTTAAAATTGAGGCGTTGGTGGACCGGAGCCAATGCAGATCAGCGAGCACAGGGGTGATGGGTGAACAGGACTTGGTGCGAGTTAGGACACGGGGGCAGTGAGCACGGGGGGTGATGGGTGAACAGGACTTGGTACGAGTTAGGACACGGGGGCAGTGAGCACGGGGGGTGATGGGTGAACAGGACTTGGTGCGAGTTAGGACACGGGGGCAGTGAGCACGGGGGGTGATGGGTGAACAGGACTTGGTGCGAGTTAGGACACGGGGGCAGTGAGCACGGGGGGTGATGGGTGAACAGGACTTGGTGCGAGTTAGGACACGGGGGCAGTGAGCACGGGGGGTGATGGGTGAACAGGACTTGGTGCGAGTTAGGATACGGGCAACAGAGTTTTAGATGAGCTCAAGTTTCTGGAGAGTGGAAGATGGGAGGGTAACCAGGAGAGCACTGGAATACTGAAGTCTAGAGGTAACAAAGGTATGGATGAGGGTTTCTGGAACAGCAGTCGAGCTGAGGCAGGGGCAGAGTCAGGCGATGTTACAGAGGTGGAAGTAGGCTGTTTTGGTGATGGAGAGGATATGTGGTGGGAAGTTAATCTCGGGGTCAAATACAACCAGGCTTGTGAACGGTCTGGTTCAGCCTCAGTCTGTTGAGGAATGGAATCGGTGCTTAGGGAACCGTATTTCTGGCGGGGACCGAAGACAGTGGCTTCTGTCTTCCCAATATTTAGTTGGAGAAAATTTCTGCTCATTGAGTACTGGATGTCGGACAAACAGTGTGATAAATCAGAGACAGTGGAGGGGTTGAGAGAGGTGGTGGTGTGGTAGAGCTGGGTGTGGTCAGCGTACATGTGAAACCTGATGTTGTGTTTTTGGATGATGTCGCTGAGGGGCAGAATGTAGATGAGAAATAGGAGGGGGTCAAGGATAGATCCTTGGGGGACTCCAGAGGTAACGGAGTGGCAGTGGGAAGAGAAGCCATGAGAAATGATTCTCTGGCTACAACTGTAAAGATAAAAATGGAACCAGGCGAATGCAGTCCTACCAATGTTTCTGTTCAGCCGCGTGGCCGCGCACCAATCTAGAGGTCCCGTGCAGGCCGCTCGCCAGCTTTACAAATGAAATAATGCGCATGCGCGAAAAATTGAATGGGCCGCACAGCCAGTTAAAGGGCCCACGCTCCAAAAAAAAATTACGGGGAACATTGAGTCCCACCCAGCTGGACAAAGGAGGAGAGCCATTGGAGGAGGATGGTGTGGTCAACCGTGCCAAAGTCTGCAGACAGGACGAGGAGGGATAGTTTACCACTGTCACAGTCACATAGGATGTCATTTATGACTTTGAAAAGAGCTGTTTCAGTGCTGTGGCGGGGGTGGAAACCTGATTGGAGGGATTCAATAATAGAATTTCGGGAAAGATGGGCACGGATTTGGGAGGTGACAGCACGTTCAAGGACTTTAGAGGGGAAAGGGAGGTTAGAGATGGGCGGTAGTTTGCAAGGACAGAAGGGTCAAGGGTGGGTGTATCATAAGACAGTGTATCAGAGGGAACTGCTTAACCTTAAAGCAACAGCACCAACTCTGGCAAGCTAAGTAATCAACATAGTCAGTAACCTGCAGTCAAAAAAAAAACACAAGCACTGGCCTGACAACATAATGGAATCTAAAAATATCCTTACTGGAAATGGTAAACAGATAGCTGCTTCTTAAAGAGCCTGTATAAGACACTTTATTGTATGTGGCAAGGGTGCATGTGCACTGGAATTGGAATATTCAAATGGTCTGTTCGACCCACCATACTCTCACTGTTGTTAAATAAACTGCTTTTATTTCTTGAATTTGTTTTTCTGCTTTTCTTCCCTCCTCTCCTAAATGTACAGACCCTCACTGCGGTACGGTTCAATGAGTGCCAGCTCCTCTCTGCTGGCCCACCCAAGTGGCCATTCTCCAAATGTAGGTTTTTGTCATTAAATATCGGTAGGCTATTCAACCACCAGAAGACATCACAGCCACGCTCAAATCTGTCCTTCCCTGACACCGGCGCGGATTGTAATAATCAGAGGCAGAACCCGTGGCAGATTTCCTTTGTCTTCTGTGCTCCAAGGAACTGAAGCCACTTGTAGCTTCTCACCCCTGTGCCAGCTGTGATCAGCTCACTCAGCACAGGCTGCAGTAGAACCTGGGACCTTGCTGGTCTATGGAATTATCAGGGCTTAAACACTCCGGCCCAGAAATTCGGATCTCCACGGGGTACTCACTCATAGGCCCAATGGAAGTGCCGGTTTTGTGCATGCTCCATTCCAATGAAAGAAGGGGTTCAGAGGTGGAACGCGTGCGCCGGAGAGGCAGCGCGTGCGCATTGAAATTACATTTTTTTTGCAGGTTTCTCCGGGAGGGTAAGTCTCCAGGAGTTACACTTTTAAAAAGCAGGCGCAAGGCCTGCTTTTAACAAGGTAAGTGGTGAATTAATTAAAATTAAAACATTTTTTCCACAGGTTTATTATTTTTAAATACTTTAAAGAAAGGTAAGTTTATTTTTAGCTCCGTTAGAAAATGTAATTAATTTTTTCAAAAATTTAAATTATTGTTTAAAATAGTTATTATTTTATATAATTTATAGTTATTTTAAAAATGTGATTAAAAAATGTTTTATTTGAAGTTTTAGTGATGTTTTGGGGCTTATAGTATTTATGGTTTTGACAGCTCTTCCTGTCAATTTTATGAATGGGCATTTCCCTGCTACCATTGGCTCTCCATGGCCCACGTGATCCCAGGGGACGCATCGAACTAACTGCGTCCCTGGGATAGGCAAGTACTGCGCACCGGCAGTTGGAGCAGGCCCAGGATCGGAATCCCACGCGGGCCCACAGCTCAACGGCCGGCGCGCTAGGTAAGTGCAGGTCGGGGGCTTAAACATTTTGAAAAGCATGGACATGCTTACACATTAAAAGCTATTGATTCTATATTTTAAATTAATATCCCCAATACTACATATGGCATAATAACTTTACCTTTTAAGACTTCATAATTTGTGTTTATGTAGAATGACAGATATAGCATCATAGAATGGTTACAGCCCAGAAGGAGGCCATTCGGCCCGTCGAGCCCGTGCCGGCTCTCTGTAAGAGCACTTCAGCTAGTCCCACCCCCCACCCTTTCCCCGTAGCCCTGCAAATTTTTTTCCTTCAGGTACTTACCCAATTCCCTTTTGAAAGCCACGATTGAGTCTGCCTCCACCACCCTCTCAGGCAGTGCATTCCAGATCCTAACCACTCGCTGCATAAAAAAAGTTTTTCCTCCTCTGTAGGCGCAATCAAAAGAGAGGATAAAATACATGAAGCAGTACTGGTTAGGTGATTCCAAGGTTGGGTTTCACAAGCCTGTAGATTGTAAGGCAAAAGAAAACTAAGGTAGTTAAGGAATTCCAGATGTTTGAAGCCCTGGGGAACATCGTGTTGTTTGTAGAAGACTGTGATGAGGATCAGCTTCAACAGTGTGAAAAATCAGGGAGGTGGAAGAGTGTACAGAATGGCATATTTGGAGCTTGGGAGGAGCAAGAGAGGAAGGTTCAGAGGATCAGTGACTATATTGTTAGGTGTCAAGGAGTTAAGGGCGAGAATGACTATGCAGAGGGTCCTGGGGTCAGCAACGCTCCCCCTATCCCCCATGGTGAATGCCAATGTTATCGGAGCTCAACCTGTGACAGTGGCTGGCACAACTGACAGATGGGTAAGACAGCAGCTCTTGCTGTTTGTGTGATACAGCTGCTTGCCTGATTAAAACAGAGGTGAGAAAGACAGCGAACAAAGCGAGAGGTTGGAGGTTAGAGAGGGATTGCCTATCAGACATCAAGAGCTAGAAATTCATCTTAGGCGGCGGTGTTAATGGGCGGTTTCGAGTTGGCCGCCCGTTGTACACAGTCAGTCCATTGCAGTCAATGCAACTGAATATCAGGCGCTGTGTATAACGGACGGCCAAGGCGCTGTGCATAATGGACGGCCAATCCAATACCACCCATTTTGCGTCACCGTCCAGACGAATTTCTAGGCCTAGGTTTTTTACTTGTTTCCTGTCCACGAGTGCGAGAGAGATGGTAGAAGAGCCTCCCCAGTTATAGGAGTGATATTCACTGGACTTGTACTTTGCAGAGTTAAAACCTTTTAGTTACAGCGTTTCAGTGAAATCCTCTGAATACTATTCTCGCTTGGTTATTAACCCTATTAAAATAAACTTTGTAAAAAATAGCCAAAAGGAACACTTCTCCGGTTCGCATTAGGCGATGAGCACGGCACCGTGCAATGGCAACCCTGAAGAGCTGTTGAGGGGAAGGGAACTGTTCAGCATGGAAGAGAAAACTGAACTACTCATCTTTGAGATATCATTCAACTCATTGCCTTCTGGTAGATGGTGTGTCCTGAAGGGGAGAAACTAACTTTGTCTGCATCCTTCCCCAGTACACACTCAGGAAAAGGCTACAGCATGTTGTCAGGAATTGTTGATGGCTGTGGAGATGTCCATTTCATGCTGTTCTAGCTGGCAATCAGCACAGGCAGGTGGACTAATGGAATGATGGGGAGGCAAAGCCAAAAGGATGATGTGTTAGAGATCATACAGGAGGGAAATAGAAATCCTGTCTTAGCCTGCTTTCCTGTGTCTTCCAGCAAAGCTGTCTTCAGAACTGAGGGTGATTTAAGGCACAAAATTTGACAATTGTACATAATTTTAAATGACAGGATTAAATACTGGAAAAAATTACAATGTAGCACAAGGTAATGAATAGCCTTTTAACAGACAGTTATGCTTTTGGCTGTCTCCCATTCTTTTCCTGGCAGCTGACAGGCAATGTTAAAAAAAAACTGTGTCAACTCTCTCTTGCTTCCGTTCCTATCATGTGAAGGGCAATCTAACAAATACAGACTCACCTTTGTATTATGTAACTTGGCAAAACGCATGGAGGTAGAAAAGAGCCTGAACAGTAAAATGGAGGGTTGCTTATGTTAAAAGCTAGGCAAGCCAATGAAGTGACCCATTCATGTATCTGTCTTGTGCCTTCTCTCCTCTTTCGTTGTGTGTGTCTCTCCAACATCCTTTCTATGTAAATTTGCCTCCATTGCTCTATAGTTTTGTCTATTTGCACAAGTCTGAGTTTCTCTATGATTACGTGTGCTTCTGTCTGTGTATATGTCTCTATCTGTCTGACCATCTACTGCCCCATCAATTCTAACTCATTTGAAGTGTCAACTCATTTTGGTTTTAAAATATCACCTACAACAACTTGCATTTATATAGCACCCTTATTGTAGTAAAATGTCCCAAGATACTTCACAGGAGCGTTATTAGACAAAATTTGACACCGAGCCACATAAGGAGATATTAGGACAGATGACCAAAAGCTTGGTCAAAGAGTTAGGTTTCAAGAAGCATCTTAATGGAGAAGAGAGAGGTGGAGAGGTTTAGGGAGGGAATTCCAGAGCTTGGGGCCAAGGTAGCTGAAGGCATGGCTGCCAATGATGGGATGAAGAAAATCGGGGATGCCCAAGAGACCAGAATCGGAGGAAGGCAGAGTTCTTGGCGGGTTGTAGGGCTGGAGGAGGTTACAGAGATAGGGAGGGGTGAGGCCATGGAGAGATTTGAACACAAGGATGAGAATTTTAAATTCAAGGATGTTTTAATGTATCTCGCTCTTAAATGTCAACACAGCTCTATGGCCTATACTGGTTAGGAATGCTGATATTATTTGTAAATTCTCTGAAAACTGCATCATTTTCCCTGATAAGTGATTTCCTTCTCTTTGTAAAGAGCTGAATTGTAAATAACAAAAGCGGCAAGATTTTTTTTTGTAAAGGGCTTATTAACTGCTTTTATTTCAGAAATGTGTTGGTGGAAGTGTTTTGCATAGAAACAGTTGGTGCTTTGCACAAGGTAAAAACAGTTTGAATAGAGTGATATTCTTGTTCAGTTAGAAACTCCCTGATTTTTCAAACAGAGACGTTTCAGTCTTAACACAAAACAACTTGCATTTATATAGTGCCTTTAATGTAGTAAAACATCCAAGCGTAATCAGACAAAAATTGACACAGAGCCAAAGAAGGAGATGTCAGGACAGTTGACCACAACCTTGATCAAAGAGGTAGGTTTTAAAGAGTGTCTTAAAGGAGGAGTGAGAGATAGAGAGGCAGAGAGGTTTATGGAGGAAATTCCAGCTCTTGGGGTCTAGACAGCTGAAGGCATGGCCGCCAATGGTGGGGCGAAGGAAGTTTGAAGATGCACAAGAGGCCAGGATTGGAGGACTGCAGAGATCTCGGAGGGTTGTGGGGCTAGAGGAGATTACAGAGATAGAGAGTGGCGAGGCCATGGAGGGATTTGAAAACAACGATGAGAATTTAAAAATCGAGGCGTTGGTGTAGGTCAGCGAGCACCGGGTTACACACCATCAAAGTAGGGTGCCTGTCCTCACAGGGATGCAGCTGATGATCCCACTCTAACACATGGTCGCTATCAGTCTTGGCAATTGCATGCAAACCCAAACCTGGCTCAATGGGGTTGCAACCCATTATGGAGTATTACTGATTGTAAGGAATAGTATCTGGCAGGTCAAACAGAGGAGTCAATACCGTGCTGACATTCTTGTTATCCTGTGCATACTTGGTAGCAGCAGTGTAAATGCAATGCTAATAATAGACTATGGCCAGAATTTTCTGGGGTCTGTGCAGGCGGGAATGGAGGCAAGTCGGGTGGGAAATTTGAAAAAAGTCGGAACGGGTCAGGAACCCGCCGTCATCCCGCCCCCCACGTGCCTTTCTCTTGGGCGCGCTTGCTGGTGCGGCAGCGACCCGACCGGCCGAGGCGGGCGACCTAATTCAAATCATTATAACCTTGTTTTCAGACAGTTAAGAGCCTTTTTCCCTCTACATTTCAAATTTCACTGCATGTCTACGGGATTCACGCAGCTTGGGAACCACGTCTGTCATCCTGGGGCGGGAGTTGAGTGGCCTTTGCTCCAGCTGATTAATTGGCAGCATGAAATGTACTATAAAAGCTCCCACCTGACAACTGATCGCTTTCCTCAGGCAGGTGCTGTTGCTGACTGCATTCCCAGCACAGATTTAGCTTTCTACAGGCTGCAAGTGCTTCCAGCAAAGTCGCCATCAAGTCTCACCTCATTGGAAGAACCTCTCTCAGCATTGACAGATCGCTTCTGTCAACTCTACTTGACCTGCCATCTATTCCATCAGCATGGGTGCCGTTTATATTGTCTCACCTTGGTCCTCAGAATCTGACCACAATGAGCTCCAGGCACACCAGCAGCACCAACAACAACACCACCAACCTTCTCCTCAACGCCCTGATGCTCCACAGGACAGAGGGCATCAGGGCAAGGCTGCACCGTGCCGGAGGTGATGTTCCCAACACAGGGTATACAGGCAGAGGATGAGCTTCCTCAACATGAGCAGCAGTGCCAAAGGAGGCTCAGGCTATCACGCCAGGTCGTCGCAGACATGTGCACATTGCTGCAGCTAGACCTGCAGCCCAGAGGAACAGGTGGACACACCTTACCAGTGGCTGTCAAAGTCACCAGCACCCTTAACTTTGCCTCAGGCTCTTTCCAGGGATCTGCAGCAGACATTTCCGGCATCTCACGGTCAGCCGCCCACAAATGCATCACACAGGACACCGATGCCCTCTTTGACAAGTCAGCCAATTATATCAACTTTGCCACTGATGAAGCCAATGTTACTGAGCAGACGCACAGCTTTGCCACTCTGGCTGGCTTCCCATGGGTGAAGCGCATCATAGACTGCATTCATGTGGCCATCAGGGTACCCCATCATAACCCAGGAGTCTTTGTCAACCACAAGGGCTTCCACTCCCTCAATGTGCAGCTGGTCTGCAACCATAGGAAGATCATCATGCATGTGTGTGTCAAATTCCCTGGCAGCTGCCATAACTTGTTTGTCCTGCACCCGTCCAGCCTCCCTCAGCTCTTTGCACCTCCAACCAGACTTTCCGGCTGGCTGCTTGGAGACAAGGGGTATCCACTGATGACGTGGCTCCTGACACCCTTCAGGAGGCCAAGTACTGAGGCCGAGGAGAGATATAATGAAAGCCACATGTCCACCAGATGTGTCATAGAGCAGACAATAGGAATGCTGAAAATGCGCTTCAGATGCCTTGACAGATCTGGAGGAGCCCTTCAGTACGCAGCATCCAGTGTCTCCAGAATTGTCGTTGTCTGCTGCGCCCTGCACAACATAGCGCAGCAGTGAGGATTAGCACTGCATGAGAAGCAAGACACTGAGCGCACAGCCTCTTCAGAGGAGGAGCATCAGCTGGAAGATGAGGAGGAGGAGGAGCAGGAGGAACCTGTGGCCCAGATCCCACCAGCACCCAAACACATTGCTGCCCGGGAGGCCAGGGATGGCCTCATCATGGTCAGATTTACTTAACTTTACGCAGTACATCCATATGGATGCTACATGCTTCGCCAGGTTGGCAACATCCCACAGCCACACCATAAAGCATCCCTACAATGACCAATCTATTCCTTTCACAATCATCACCATTGCTGGAGGTAACGTTATGTCTGACCCTTCACTCCAAGTCACGAAGCCACTTACAAAGGTGCACACAAACTTGTCCAACACTGGAAAGTTTGGAAAATAAAGACATTTATGGTTCACATCACATTAACTGAAACTTCACATTAACATTGAAAAAAACACCCAAGCGCCTCCCTTGTGCGCCTACTTGTGTGGCATCTTTCTCATCCGTGTGCTTCTACATAGTGCTATCCCTGCAGCTTCAGCAGAGGTAGAGGCAGACTCCTTACTTCCATGCTCCTCACTTTTGGCGGTCGTCCTCTGGGTTTTGGAGCCTGTGATGGCCCTGCCAAAGTCTGCTCCTCCATAGATAGCCATCTATGCTCCATAGAGATCATGTGCTCCTGTGAGTGGCGCATTAGCTGCTCCATGTAGGTGGCTCCATGGAGGAGCCTACAGTTGCCATTGCCTGTGACACAGCGGTGCTCATGTTGGAGAAGGACTCCTCCATTCTCTGAACAGTGACAGACATTGCACTCGCTAAACCTGTCAGAGCTTCCTGCACTTGTTCCTGCAGCTCCAGGATTGCCTTCTTTGTGGATGGCCCCCGAGGCTCCGCGTCTGCATGCAGCTGAGCAGAGCTGGGAGAGTCCTGCACCCTCCGACGAGGAGTCTTCACTGCTGTCCCTACCATCTGCTCTTGCCCACTTGTGACTTGTGACAGACCAGGTGACAACACTATCTCACGAAGGACCCACCGAGGTGTGCGTCTCTGCGCTGGTGCTGGGTGCGCTTCTGTCTGGTGATGCTGCTCCCTCAGAGGCTGGAGGCTCCTCTGAGGAGTTTTCTTCCTCTTGCTCCTGGACACTGGGGCAGGGGCTCTTGATGGATCTGTGGGAGAGTAAAGAGATGATTTAGCTATGTCATATGTAGATTGGGTACAGATACCATTATGCACATTTTTTTTTTATTCCTTCATGTGTTGTGGGCGTCGCTGGCAAGGCCAGCCTTTATTGCCCATCCCTATTTGCCCTTGAGAAGGTGGTGGTGAACCGCCTTCTTGAACCGCTGCAGTCCGTGTGGTGAAGGTACTCCCACAGTGCTGTTAGGCAGGGAGTTCCAGAATTTTGACCCAGCGACGATGAAGGAATGGCGATGTACTTCCATGTCAGGATGGTGTGTGACTTGGAGGGGAACTTGGAGATGGTGGTGTTCCCATGCGCCTGCTGCCCTTGTCCTTCTAGGTGGTAGAGGTCGCATGTTTGGGAGGTGCTACCGAAGAAGTCTTGGTGAGTTGCTGCGTGATGATCATTCAATGGTTGCTGACATCAGTCCCCATATGAGTGACTGCTGTATGCCATGTAGTTGATTGAGATGTAATTCTGTCACTAGGTTGCTGAGATGTCCCCCTCTCCCCGTCTCCCACCTCCAGCTGCTCGGACACTCCCGAAACTTCCAATGCAGCCTCTTCTGCTGTTATGCTGGTGGCAAATGATGGAGGCCCACCTCCAGTTCACTCCCTCTCCCTCTTATTATGCACTCTCTTCTGCAAGGAGGGAAAGAAGAGAAGGTTGAGTGAGAGTGATTGAATGAGTGTAAGGAATGGATGGGTTACATCTTTAGAGGGAGACTATGATGGAGTGGGGTGGCAATGCCAAGTGGTCTCCATGTGTGTTGTCAGTTGGTATAAGTGCATTAGGATGCGGGTGACTGTGAGGGGAGGCTCGTCAGATGGGGATATGATAATGTAGATAGAGAGAGGGATGGGTGAATGTGCAAGGTATGTTGGTGTGAGTAAGGATGTACAGGAGTAGGGTTGGGAAGGCAGAGTGATGGGGATGTGATGAGAGGCACAGCAGGATGAAGATGAGTGTGGCTTTGGACTCACCTTTCCTGATCTAACAAGATAATTGAAACGTTTGCGGCACTGCACCCAGGTCCTCCTGACCACATCCCTGCTGTTGACCTCCTCTACAATTTGGAGCTATGCTGTCTTGGTCTGCTGGGGAGTTCTCTTCCGGCCATCAACAGGGAAGAGGACCTCCCTGCGTGCTCTGACTCCTTCCACAAACATATGGAGGGAGTCATCAGAGAACCTGGGTGCCACCCTCTGCCTCTGTGCAGTCATCTCTGGTGGTCTGGGCAGCAGTGTAATCGTGACGTGCAGTGCCTGCACACTTCTAGATGAATGTGACCAAATGCAATGTGACCATGGCTGAAAATGCGTCATCGATGACCTCACCAGACCCGCACCATTTAATAAGGCCGGGTAACGCGCAGGGCTGGCTTAATAGGCCCTATTAACGCAAAGTCATTTTGTGGAGCAGGACGGAACCAGCAATGGGTTTGCGATCTGCCTTGGCGGCTGCCCGCACCGGACCCACCCAGGTAGGGAAAATTCCAGCCTATGACACTGTGACCAGATGCTTGGGGCTGCTGGAGGGGACACTGTGCCTATCAACATTCCCAGGCCAAAATGCTTCCACACAAGGTACCTGGAGTTGACTAAGCCACACCTTTTGATGAGGCTCACATTGAGCGAAGAAGCTGTGGTCAAGTTATGCTGTTTGATGTGAGATGAGGAGCAGCAGAAGCAGCAGCATTGTTGGTGGAAGTCAAGGTAACAAATGTTTTAAACTTCAATCTCACTGGCTATTTCCAGGCACCCACAGGAGATCAGACTGAAATCAGATTCAATACAAAACACATTCAGAATGCAACAGAAGCCTTTTACTGAATAACAAATACAGTCTCACCTTTGCATTATGTCACTTGGCAAAGCACATGGAGGTAGAACAGAGCCAGAACAGTAAAATGGAGGGTGGATCATGTTAGAAGCGAGTCAAGTCAATGCAGTGATCTATTCATGTATCTGTCCGAGGGCAAACACTGTACTTTGATGCTGTATGATGACTGCAATGGAACTGAATATCAGGCTCTGCGTATAATGGGCGGCCGATCCGATACCAGCCATTTTGCACCTCTTCCCGAGACAAATTTCTACGCCGGTGAGTTCACAGTTGGAAAACTGGGGCTGGTGAGGAGCCATCGCTTGTGCATTCTGGTTTTCTCATTGCGCTGCTATACTTACCATCCGTTCCAAAGAAATTATGATTAAACAGCTTGTTAACAGCTTGGCAAGTGTTTAAATATGCACTGATTAACAATTCCTGCATGATATTATCCAATTCCACCTCTTTCTATCTATCTGGATTTTGCTTCTATCTGCCTCTCTCTTGTATCTGACTTACTTTTACAGTCTGTCCATTGCTAGGGTTCCCTGTGTGACTGTCTGCTTTCTGCGGTAACCCATTTCTGCCTGCTACGCTCTCAGCCTCCTGCTTCTCTCAGTCTCTACTCTTTATATTTGTCTGTCACTCTTTTCTCTTGCTGTTTCCTTCTCCTGCTCTACCTTCACTATTTTTCCTCATCATTTTCTCCTCAAACTCATTCACCCAAAATAATTTTTTTGCACCAGGATTGAGGAACTCTATGCATGACATCAAAAGCGAGAGCAGACGATAGCTGAACTCTGAGACATTGCCATACCCACATACACACAAACCCCATTATCCACACACACACAAACACCAGCCCACCCACACACACACACACTCCGCTACCCACACACACCCCGCTACACACACACACACCCCGCCACCCACACACACACCCCGCCACCCACACACACACACCCCGCCACCCACACACACACCCCGCCACCCACACACACACCCCGCCACCCACACACACACCCCGCCACCCACACACACACCCCGCCACCCACACACACACCCCGCCACCCACACACACACCCCGCCACCCACACACACACCCCGCCACCCACACACACACCCCGCCACCCACACACACACCCCGCCACCCACACACACACCCCGCCACCCACACACACACACCCCGCCACCCACACACACACCCCGCCACCCACACACACACACCCCGCCACCCACACACACACCCCGCCACCCACACACACACCCCGCCACCCACACACACACCCCGCCACCCACACACACACCCCGCCACCCACACACACACCCCGCCACCCACACACACACCCCGCCACCCACACACACACCCCGCCACCCACACACACACCCCGCCACCCACACACACACCCCGCCGCCCACACACACACCCCGCCACCCACACACACACCCCCCGCCGCCCCCACACACACCCCGCCACCCACACACACACCCCGCCACCCACACACACACCCCGCCACCCACACACACACCCCGCCACCCACACACACACCCCGCCACCCACACACACACCCCGCCACCCACACACACACCCCGCCACCCACACACACACCCCGCCACCCACACACACACCCCGCCGCCCACACACACACCCCGCCACCCACACACACACCCCCGCCGCCCCCACACACACCCCGCCACCCACACACACACCCCGCCACCCACACACACACCCCGCCGCCCACACACACACCCCGCCGCCCACACACACACCCCGCCGCCCACACACACACCCCGCCGCCCACACACACACCCCGCCGCCCCCACACACACCCCGCCGCCCCCACACACACCCCGCCGCCCACACACACGCCCCGCCGCCCACACACACGCCCCGCCGCCCACACACACGCCCCGCCGCCCACACACACGCCCCGCCGCCCACACACACACCCCGCCGCCCACACACACACCCCGTCACCCACACACACCCTGCCACCCACACACACACCCCGCCG
The DNA here is from genome assembly GCF_052327205.1 of Somniosus microcephalus. Lineage (NCBI taxonomy): Eukaryota > Metazoa > Chordata > Chondrichthyes > Squaliformes > Somniosidae > Somniosus > Somniosus microcephalus. The sequence continues at coordinate 137,901,228 of NC_140998.1, forward strand.
CCCACACACACACCCCGCCGCCCACACACACACCCCGCCGCCCACACACACACCCCGCCGCCCACACACACACCCCGCCGCCCACACACACACCCCGCCGCCCACACACACACCCCGCCGCCCACACACACCCTGCCACCCACACACACCCTGCCACCCACACACACACCGCCACCCACACACACCCCGCTACCCACACACACACCCCGCCACCCACACACACACCCCGCCACCCACACACACACCCCGCCACCCACACACACCCCGCTACCCACACACACACCCCGCCGCCCACACACACACCCCGCCGCCCACACACACACCCCGCCACCCACACACACACCCCGCCACCCACACACACCCCGCTACCCACACACACACCCCGCCGCCCACACACACACCCCGCCGCCCACACACACACCCCGCCACCCACACACACCCTGCCACCCACACACACACCCCGCCGCCCACACACACACCCCGCCGCCCACACACACACCCCGCCGCCCACACACACACACCGCCGCCCACACACACACCCCGCCGCCCACACACACACCCCGCCGCCCACACACACCCTGCCACCCACACACACCCTGCCACCCACACACACACCGCCACCCACACACACCCCGCTACCCACACACACACCCCGCCACCCACACACACACCCCGCCACCCACACACACCCCCCGCCGCCCACACACACCCCGCCGCCCACACACACACCCCGCCACCCACACACACCCTGCCACCCACACACACCCTGCCACCCACACACACACCGCCACCCACACACACCCCGCCACCCACACACACACCCCGCTACCCACACACACACCCCGCTACCCACACACACACCCCGCTACCCACACACACACCCCGCCACCCACACACACACCCCGCCACCCACACACACACCCCGCCACCCACACACACACCCCGCCACCCACACACACACCCCGCCACCCACACACACACCCCGCCACCCACACACACACCCCGCCACCCACACACACACACCCCGCCACCCACACACACACCCCGCCACCCACACACACACCCCCCGCCACCCACACACACCCCGCCACCCACACACACACACACACACACCCCGCCACCCACACACACCCCGCCACCCACACACACCCCCCGCCACCCACACACACACCCCGCCACCCACACACACACCCCGCCACCCCCACACACACCCCGCCACCCACACACACAGCCCGCCACCCCCACACACACACCCCGCCGCCCACACACACCCCGCCACACACACACACACCCCGCTACCCACACACACCCCGCTACCCACACACACCCCGCCACCCACACACACACCCCGCCACCCACACACACACCCCGCCGCCCACACACACCCCCCGCCACCCCCACACACACACCCCGCCACCCACACACACACCCCCCGCCACCCACACACACCCCGCCACCCCCACACACACACCCCGCCACCCACACACACACCCCGCCACCCACACACACCCCGCCACCCACACACACCCCGCCACCCACACACACACCCCGCCACCCACACACACACACACACTGCCCCACTCACACACACACACACTGCCCCACTCACACACACACACACACACTGCCCCACTCACACACACACACACACACTGCCCCACTCACACACACACACACTGCCCCACTCACACACACACACACACACTGCCCCACTCACACACACACACACACACTGCCCCACTCACACACACACACACACACACACACACTGCCCCACTCACACACACACGCACACTACCCCACTCACACACACACACACACTGCCCCACTCTCACACACACACACACACTGCCCCACTCACACACACACACACACTGCCCCAC